>NC_042978.1:25324679-25924679 GCF_901001165.1 Salmo trutta
AACACTTGAATCTCTGTTTTACCATAACCTCTCATTCATGACATTTCCTGTACAAGGTCAGGTGTAGACAAATTCAAAGGAATGGCTAGTTGAACTACCCTGGAGTAGTTTGAGTCAGCTACCCACAATCCTATTCTTCATGTTAATGGTTAATGAAGCTCACATGTGTGTTCTTATGTGAGGAATTAACTTTTTATTACAGTCTAATTTGACACAGATAAGATTAGGAGGGAAACTCATGTGCCTGGTCTCATGACAAGAAAATCAGGGTCTATTTATTTTACCATACCTGGTGGCACAGACCCATGAGTCAAAATGTGGACCCACAGAGGGGTGTTTTCCTTAAACACTTGACCCCAAAAATAATCTGGCTGGTAGAGAGGTAAAGGATTTAAACTCATACTCAGTTAAAACACTTTTTCTGACTCAACAGACCACTGTCTGTTTGTTTATCAGCTGCTAACACGTATAGGGCCGGATTCCCAGACCCAGATTAAGTCTACTCCTGGACTAAAAAGCGATTTCATTTGAGGTTCTCTATTAAGCATGCTTAGTCTTTTGTAATGTCACATGTATATTTGACTTGGACTCGCTGGCCAGCCACGATGCCTTAGTAAGGAATGTGGGACAAACTGTGTGTGTGTGTGTGTGTGTGTGTGTCTTAGTGAAATGACACTGTACTTTAGCCATCTCCAGTGGCCCATATGGCTAGAATAGACCTTTCACTTTCTCTCTCTCCTTCTCTCTCCCTGTGTCAGGAGAGAACAAAGTCACTCTTAGCCTGTTAGTTCAGCATTCACCCTCTGACCCCTGCCAAATCGATCGACTCCTGCTGATTTTAGAGATTTGGAGGCATTTTTATCCTGTACTTGAGATCGAGAAGTGTAGGGTGAACGTTTGTGTTCCAGGAAGCAGACTGTGAAGCGCTGTAACAGACACAACAGTTCAACATCATACGTGAATATTTTCACGTTGCAAACATACACTTGCTGATAACAGATCTTTATTACTCATTAGAATGGCAGACTGTGGGAATTCAGTTGTAATCTTGACCTTGGGCAATGCGAATTTGTATCTACGGTATCTTTACCAGTACCAATGTGACAGACTTATGTATGAAGACTATTATGATGGCATTTGTGCGAATCCTAGTGAATTTAGAGGGTTTGATATTTCTTTCAACTGGGGTGCTCTTCAAAGAGATTCATTCTTAATTTTCTTAATTTTAAAGTACTCAATTTTCGTCTTCTTTTGTGTTTGCAAAAAAGTGTAAAGCGATTGGTGATTTACCAGGACTTGCAGTGCAGGAGTCTTGAACCAACTCTTCTGTGTTATTCATTTATTGTGGCCACTAGATGCCGCTGATATAGTTTAAAGCCATATACAAACCATACAACCCAATTTGAAGAAGATGACAATGCTCTGATCATTGGCTGATTGCTTTAATCCATAGGAATCCCCACCCAGTTGACTACTAGTGGAAGCCCTTAATGTATATGTCCATGCTAAAACAGGTTATTTCCAAGTAGAGATCTCTATACATTTCTATGAGTCTGATACATATGGATTGATAGACAACAACAAGGTTTTTCACAACTCTATTTCACCATAGAGCTGGTGTTTTATGGTAATGGCTTTAAACTCAGTAAACCTTCAGTAAATCATTGCCAAGTTGGCACTAAACTATTAAGACTGAAAAGGCGGGGACAAACAGGATAGCTTTGAACTTGTGTGGGTGGTCACATGATCAAAATAGAATTTGGAAATGGGAATGGCCATGGAAACGCTTCCTAGTTTTTGTTTAGAGCCCTTATTGATTTCATGTTATAATAACATTTACCAATCACATCTATCACATATTAGAGAATCTGCTTTTATGTTTTGTCATCCTAGAACATTGACATTCACTGCAATCAATAATGTGATCTGGTGCTCTCTAAGTCTCTTCCAGGCAGGCTGCCATCAGCTCCCAGATCGAAAGGCCTAGTTAATGATTAACTGACCAGTAAGATTTATTGTGTACAATGATGCAGTCAGGAAACATTTCCTTCTCTAGCCTCTCCGGGAAACACACACTCTACATAGACACACTCATGAGTGTCTAGGAGACACTCTCAGGCTCTCTGTCTGTTTACAGCTACCAGACCTACACTTCCAGCTGCCAGATGAATCAGACCATGCACACCTCACACAGCTCTCATCCCAGGTAAGTCTTCTTCTCTCTGGGCATAAACCCTCTCCTCTACACACCACCCACTCACACACTACAGATGCTGCTAGTATAGGTGTGGTTGGGTGTCTGGTACTTAGACTGTAAAGGTCTGGTAGCTTGGGGTTGTGTTTTATCTGGTATCCAGATGGTTTTCACAGTTAACTAGTTTGGGTACTTGGTATAGGGGAATGGGGTGTCTAGTATCTGGTTACTAGCTGTTTACCAACTAACTAAACTTGCACTGGGCAAATCACTATAAGATCCCAGTTTGGCTGCAATATACCGTATGTGTATTGTCCTGTATAGACAATGTATAGATGTTGGACAAACTATCTACTGACTTCATTCAGTGTCAACTGAAACTATCAATAAGCAACAAGTTGTACAGCTATGGGGACTGATAGTTTGTTAAATAAATTGTTGCACGCCAATTTGAACTTTAACACAATGTAATTCATGTTATTCCCCCCGTCTCCCCAATCTCCTCCTCCCCCACCTCCTCCAGATGTGACCCTCTGCCTGAGGTCACAGTGGGTCAGGGTCACCTAGGATCATCCTCAGAACACACACAGGACCGAACATCCCTCAAACATGTGACCTACAGCAAGGTGAGGCCACACAGAAACACACACACACACTGGGTCAACTACTGATGAGCCCTAACATCTAAGAATGCTAGGGGGCCGGGTTCTAAGCCCTGACGTGACAACCACTATAATCACACTGCAGTGTCAATCAATGCATGCCACAATGTCAATAATCATTTTTATATTAGAAAACATGAATTGTAGTATAGCAAAGTTTTGCTGCATGTCTTTTATATTTATAAATGACTGTCTGTAGGGAATCAGGATAAATAGTGGCCATACTTTCCATAGTGCTAAAATCATTGCTGCCACAAAGACCAGCATAATTACATTGTACTTTTTGTTAAATTCATAACAGAACATGGTTCTGTTGGACAGAGAAGTTGAGATGCTCTACCCAAATCATTCCTGGTTATGTCAGAGTAATGTCACTGTCTTAGTTTGTTATTGTTGTTAGTTGTTTGGTTGTGATTACTGTTATTAACTGATAATAACTCTTACTCTTACAAATAACTATTACTGTTATTAACTGATAATAACTCTTACTCTTACAAAAAACTATTACTGTTATTAATAATGTTTAGAAGAGAGGCAGTCTGGATGGAAGGAGGGGATGCCAGGGCTTCCTCCAGCTGGCAAGCTAACTTAGACCTTGATCATTTCCGAGCTGATAGTTCCTTATGATGGGGTCCATTTAGAGGACCTTGGCCTCATCTCGTCCCTGGTGCTTGTTTCTGTTATTTCACTGCTATTCCAGAGGTGTGTATCTACTGTTCCTAAAGGCCACAGTATCTGCCAGTTTTAGACATGGGACCTGCCTTTCCAATCACTCTTTAGTGATCAATTAAGTGCAGAGAGGTCAGAGAAACAGAAACCGGTGTTATAGTTACCTATCTCTAACTGTACCAATGTATTCCTCTCTTTCCCAAGAACTCCTCTCAGATCTGTCCATCCGCAGGCCACAGAGACTGGCTCTGCCCTGTGTGTCTACAAACTGCCAGCTTCCCCGTACAGACCAACTGTGGCCATCTCTTCTGTGGTAAGACAGTACCACGAACCACCACCACCTGCACATGATCGGATTTATCTAAGGGCCAATAGAAACTTATACAGATAGAAAGAGGTCTTTAGAGCCCAGAGGGTAGCATATTAACATTTACATTACATATGAAAGTACCATTCAACACACTGACTACAGCAGCAGGTCAGGGGGGATCTATTTAACTCTATTGTCTGTCCATCTGTCTGGCCAACGAAGCATCCGTGTCTCTATCCGTGTAATACCTGTGTAGTCTGGGCCACACTAGTGACCCAGTGTGTGGCTCCCACCTGATGGAGATCACACACAGTCAGGCTTTGCACATTCACACACATCTCTCTCATTTGGCCAGAGTCACGTAGGCTCACTATGAAAACCATAGAAAATAGGAAGGATGTTTTTGGCACGCGTGTGCAAACTCTCCCCAGGCCATCCATGGTCTAAAAGGTCCTAAGTTATGGTGATTATATGGAATTGTTATGACAATCTGGCTTCCAGTCTGGTCTTTGTCTTGCTATCGTACCTGGGTGAACACAAATTTAAAATATCTGAAATACTTGAGGTGTGTAGCGTGGTGCGTACTGGCGGCAGAGAAGTCGGGCGCAGGAGAGCGAAAACTAATTTACAATGGTGTCGTTTAATACACATAAAAACCAACGTAGACAGAACAATATAATAATGGGTCAAACAAAACCCGGTAACCCCCAGCATAACGTGCACAAGCACTACAAGAAAACAATTTCGGACAAGGACATGGACATGGGGGGAACAGAGGGTTAAATACACAACATGTAATTGACGGGATTGAAACCAGGTGTGAGGGAAGACGAGACAAAACCAATGGAAAATGAAAGGTGGATCGGCGATGGCTAGAAGGCCGTTGACGTCGATCGCCGCCCGAACTAGGAGAGGGACCGACTTCGGCGGAAGTCGTGACAAGGTGTGCTTGACTTAGTTCGCCTGGCTCAATAGAACCAACAAAATAGTCCCAAAAGTGCAAAATACAAGCTTGCTAAATCAAGAGAATTTCACACATTTTAAATACCTTTTCGATCCAGTTCGGTTTGCTATCTCTGAGTAGGCAAAACTGTCTGTTTTGACAATAACCTCATTACAGAAATGGGACAACAGTCATAGACAGCTACATTTGCCTTCAGAAAGTATTCACACCCCTTGACCTTTTCTACATTTTGTTGTGTTACAGCCTGAATGTAAAATTGATTAAATTGAGATTTTGTGTCACTCACCTACACACAATACCCCATAATGTCAAAGGGGAATTATGTTTTAAGAAATGTTTACAAATTAATTAAAAATGAAAAGTTGAAATGTCTTGAGTCAATAAGTATTTAACCCCTTTGTTATGGCAAGCCTAAATAAGTTCAGTTATCTGTACGGTCCCTCAGTTGAGCAGTGCATTTCAAACACAGATTCAACCACAAAGACCAGGGAGGTTTTCCAATGCCTAACAAAGAAGGGCACCTATTGGTAGATGGGTAAAAAAAAAGCAGACACTGAATATTCCTTTGAGCATGGTGAAGTTATTAATTACACTTTGGATGGTGTATAAATGCATCCAGTCACTACAAAGATACAGGCGTCCTTCCTACTGTAACTCAGTTGCCGTAGAGGAAGGAAACCGCTCAGGGATTTCACCATGAGGCCAATAGTGACTTTAAAACAGTTCTGGAGTTGAATGGCTGTGATTGGAGAAACTGAGGATGGATCAACAACATTGTAGTTACTCCATAGTACGAACCTAAATGACAGAGTGAAAAGAAGGAAGCCTGTACAGAATAAAAATATTCCAAAACATGTATCCTGATTGCAATAAGGCACTAAAGTAAAACTGCAAAAATTGTGACAAAGAATACTGTAAAAAAAAAACACAGCAAAGAATATACTTTTTGGCCAAAATGCAAAGTCTTATGTTTGGAGCAAATCCAACACCACATCACTGAGCAACTGGTGGTGGCTGCATCATGTTATGGGTATGCTTGTCATCGGCAAGGACTAGAGAGTTTTTTAGGATAAAAAATAAACGGAATAGAGCTAAGCACAGGCAAAACCTGCTTCAGTCTTTGTTCCAACAGACACTGGGAGACAAATTCACCTTTCAGCCGGACAATAACCTAAAACACAAGGTCAAATATATGCTTACCAAAATGACATTGAATGTTCCTGAGTGGCCTAATAACAGTTTTGACTTCAATCGCCTTGAAAATCTATGGCAAGACTTGAAAATGGCTGTCTAGCAACGATTAACAACCAACTTGAGAGAGCTTGGAGAATTATTTTTATAATAATGTGCAAATACTGTACAATCCAGGTGTGCCAAACTCTTAGAGACTTATCCAGAAAGACTCACCACTATAATCGCTGCCAAATGTGATTCTAACATGTATTGGCTCAGATGTGTGAATACTTATGCAAATGAAATATTTCTGGATTTCATTTTCAATAGATTTGCTAAAATGTCTAAAAACATAACTTTGTAATTATGGGGTATTGTGCGTAGACGGGTGAGAAAAAAAAAAGGAATACATTTTGAATTCAGGCTGTAACACAACAAAATGTAGAATAAGTCAAGGGTTATGAATACTTTCTGTATATCAGTGGTGGGTTAAGATAGTGGTTGATAATGATAGTAGCAACAGGCAATCTCCTCTCACTCACCTAACCTTCACCATTTTCTGTGTCATCATCACATGACGTAATAACAACTCCACCTGACCTGCCCCACTTAACCCTGCCTTCCCCTCAGAGAGAGAGAGAAAGTGGGAGAGAGAGGAGCTACACTTTACACCTAAACACCATCCAAGTGTGTGTTAATTCATGAACATGCAGTAGACAAGGTCATATCACTACTACAACAGCTTCTAATGCTGCTGTCAGCATTTTGCTCATTCCCGCATTCCGCCTCATGCACAATAATATAAACACACTATACTAGCGATATGACCGTGTTTCCTTAATGGTGAATCGTTGTTTTGGGGGTAAAAATATTAATGAAACTAGAAGTGATAGAGTGCTTATTTATGTTACCTTGTTTCTCTGACTGCAGCTCCCTGTTTGATCTCATACTGGAGACATGGATCCTGGCTGGACGCCATAAGCTGCCCTCTGTGTAGACAAAAGGTAAGGAAGATACACCCAAGTGTAGAAACAGCCATTATTACCAAGATATTACACTTGTTATCTGGAAAGAAATTGAGCAAAATGTCATTTTTCACGCATCATGTTCAAATCATCTATAAGTGACTTTTGTGAGCTTCATAATGAAATGTAGATACATTTGGATGATTTGGACATGATGCGCAAAGAAATGCTTATATTGGTCCCATGACTTCAATGGGATTTGTGCCACAAATGTTAAAACGTTAGCATTTGGAAACAGTGCCAGGGAAACTAAACCAAAGCATGGATTGATTTCATACCTTTTTGATCAACTGCTTCCAGGGTCAGGAAACCAAGATTCAATTTTGCAATTTGGGTGAACTATCCCTTTAATTTGAATAAAAGTGATAAATAATGGTTCAGAATTTGGTGAATGTAACTGGAATGGATTATCTCTCTCTCTTAGGTCAAGGTCCTGTGTCGTCTGTTCAGTAAGGGTTGGTCAGACAGTAAAGAGAGGGAGGTTCTGGGAGAAATCACAGATTACAACAAACGCTACTCAGGAGCCCCTCGAAAGGTCAGTACCACACACAAAACCTTTCATAACCTTTACTAACATGCTACAACCACACTACAACCTAGTAACACACAAAACCTTGTCATATCCTTTATCAAACCATGCTACAACCACACTACAACCTAGTAACACACAAAACCTTGTCATATCCTTTATCAAACCATGCTACAACCACACTACAACCTAGTAACACACAAAACCTTGTCATATCCTTTATCAAACCATGCTACAACCACACTACAACCTAGTAACACACAAAACCTTGTCATATCCTTTATCAAACCATGCTACAACCACACTACAACCTAGTAACACACAAAACCTTGTCATATCCTTTATCAAACCATGCTACAACCACACTACAACCTAGTAACACACAAAACCTTGTCATATCCTTTATCAAACCATGCTACAACCATACTACAACCTAGTAACACACAAAACCTTGTCATATCCTTTATCAAACCATGCTACAACCACACTACAACCTAGTAACACACAAAACCTTGTCATATCCTTTATCAAACCATGCTACAACCACACTACAACCTAGTAACACACAAAACCTTGTCATATCCTTTATCAAACCATGCTACAACCACACTACAACCTAGTAACACACAAAACCTTGTCATATCCTTTATCAAACCATGCTACAACCACACTACAACCTAGTAACACACAAAACCTTGTCATATCCTTTATCAAACCATGCTACAACCACACTACAACTTAGTTCTACTAAGCTAACATATGGAATTGTTTTAAGATTGGTCATACCATGGATCATTTAGGTATTGGATTTAGCATTTTAGGACCACTTTATGTATAAAAAAATATAGATAAAAAATGATTTGATAAAATATTTAATTTGGCCATTTCTACTATAGCCCATAGAAAAGCATTGAACAACACACTCATAACTGGCAAAAAAGGAATACGGTTTTGAAGTGTCTGTCATATCTAGGATATATATACACTGCTCAAAAAAATAAAGGGAACACTTAAACAACACAATGTAACTCCAAGTCAATCACACCGCTGTGAAATCAAACTGTCCACTTAGGAAGCAACACTGATTGACAATAAATTTCACATGCTGTTGTGCAAATGGAATAGACAACAGGTGGAAATTATAGGCAATTAGCAAGACACCACCAATAAAGGAGTGGTTCGGCAGGTGGTGACCACAGACGTTTTGATGTTTTGGTCACTTTTGAATGCTGGCGGTGCTTTCACTCTAGTGGTAGCATGAGACGTAGTCTACAACCCACACAAGTGGCTCAGGTAGTGCAGCTCATCCAGGATGGCACATCAATGCGAGCTGTAGCAAGAAGGTTTGCTGTGTCTGTCAGCGTAGTGTCCAGAGCATGGAGGCGCTACCAGGAGACAGGCCAGTACATCAGGAGATGTGGAGGAGGCCGTAGGAGGGCAACAACCCGCCTTTGTGCAAGGAGGAGCAGGGGGAGCACTGCCAGAGCTCTGCAAAATGACCTCCAGCAGGCCACAAATGTGCATGTGTCTGCTCAAACGGTCAGAAACAGACTCCATGAGGGTGGTAGGTATGAGGGCCCGACGTCCACAGGTGGGGGTTGTGCTTACAGCCCAACACCGTGCAGGACGTTTGGCATTTGCCAGAGAACACCAAGATTGGCAAATTCGCCACTGGCGCCCTGTGCTCTTCACAGATGAAGCAGGTTCACACTGAGCACATGTGACAGATGTGACAGAGTCTGGAGACGCCGTGGAGAACGTTCTGCTGCCTGCAACATCCTCCAGCATGACCGGTTTGGTGGTGGGTCAGTCATGGTGTGGGGTGGCATTTCTTTGGGGGGCCGCACAGCCCTCCATGTGCTCGCCAGAGGTAGCCTGACTGCCATTAGGTACCGAGATGAGATCCTCAGACCCCTTGTGAGACCATATGCTGGTGCGGTTGGCCCTGGGTTCCTCCTAATGCAAGACAATGCTAGACCTCATGTGGCTGGAGTGTGTCAGCAGCTCCTGTAAGAGGAAGGCATTAATGCTATGGACTGGCCCGCCCGTTCCCCAGACCTGAATCCAATTGAGCACATCTGGGACATCATGTCTCGCTCCATCCACCAACGCCACGTTGCACCACAGACTGTCCAGGAGTTGGCGGATGCTTTAGTCCAGGTCTGGGAGGAGATCCCTCAGGAGAACATCCGCCACCTCATCAGGAGCATGCCCAGACGTTGTAGGGAGGTCATACAGGCACGTGGAGGCCACACACACTACTGAGCCTCATTTTGACTTGTTTTAAGGACATTACATCAAATTTGGATCAGCCTGTAGTGTGGTTTTCCACTTTAATTTTGAGTGTGACTCCAAATCCAGACCTCCATGGGTTGATAAATTGGATTTACATTGATTCTTTTTGTGTGATTTTGTTGTCAGCACATTCAACTATGTAAAGAAAGAAGTATTTAATAAGATTATTTCATTCATTCAGATCTAGGATGTGTTATTTTAGTGTTCCCTTTATTTTTTTGAGCAGTATATATATGTCCATACTTCCATTCATTTGTATGGGTTACCTTCAGATGAGTCCCGTGACACCATCAAGTTCGTGTTCGTGAGAGTCTCCCCTTTCCACATAGTGGTCATATTATTTTGTAGACAAAACCGTTCAGAAGACCGATTTTCGGGATGTCTCATGGTCTGACAAACACCGCTGCAGCTCGGCCACCTTCCACCGCAGATGTGGAACAACAACAAAAAAACATATCTCTAGCTTAAATTGACGGACTTCAATGTTTTTTTTTTATTATGTTACTTAGATTGACACACGGGTGCATCAATAGACTCTCAGGTTCGCTACTCCCCAACACTGTATACTACAATACAAATATTATTCATTGGCCAACATGGGCCTGGGAGGCTCACAGCGTTATTGGTATCTACAGTTCTCCACCAATTATCACATTTTAAACTCAATACGTATTGTATTCCTCAAAATGTATGCTTTGAACATGAAGGCACTCTGCATATGGAAAAATGTGTAGAATTGCAGAAAATTAGCTTGAAGACACATTTTTTCTCTTCAATGCCAAGTGCCTTTTAAATGTTTTTTTCACTGGGCCCAAGACTTGGTTCGCCCAGTCATGCACTGAAAACGTCGAAGTAAAACTCCTTGTATGCTATTTTTAAATCGCTGATGAATTTGCCATCACAAAAGGGATCCCAGCCACAAAGAGTTTGGGAACACCAACTCTACAGAACAAGATCTCTCTGTCCCACCTGAAGCCAGGCGAGGTGACCGTGACACCCTCTACTCACACCTGTGCCCGTTTGTCTTGTCCCTTAGGTGACAGACTACCTGTGTGACACGCCCCTGTTCCTGCAGCTGCTAATCCGCCGCCTGGGCACCATGGGGGGGCTAGTGTGCCTCTTCTTCCTCCGGGTGGCACTTTGCTGTCTGGGGACTGTGGTGTCCTTCACCTCACCGCCCCTGGACGCGCCACCCTCCCTGTCTGGCCTCCTGGGGGTCCTGGATGACCTGGTGGTGGTCTTCCTGCTGCTCATCTGTGTTATCAATATCAACCAGCAGATGGCACCAGATAGTGGGAACTCCTCAGCGCACACAGGGGGTAGGCCTGTTCAGTAACTCTCTGTAGAGCGAGCAGCAGAAATGATGGCCACCAGTGATTTAGCCTTCATTTCAACAGATCTCTTGAGGTGACAAACCTCTTTTTTGAGAGAGAGACCTAGCAAGAAGTCAGCAGTGTATGTCTGCTGTTTTTCATCCTGGGGTTAACGGGTGTATTCCCTAGGAACCAAACAGGGAGGGACAAAACTCTCGTTTTGGTTGCAAAACATTTTGGACTAATTACACCCCAGGTGTTGGACTCACTGTATCACTAGCTGAGGTTTGAGGTTTAGAGCCTAATAGTGGTAAGTCTAACCAGGGGCTCAGTTTTTGCATTGCTGAATGCATAAAGTGTCACACCTAGCCTTCTTTCCTCCATGACCACTGATCTGATGAAAGCAACAGTGGAACCTACACAAATAGTTTCTCCTCCTCCAGTGGGCATGTTTAATGGAATGTGTTGAATGTTTTTTTATGCAGCATTTTGAGGTTCATTGTCTGATATTTTCAGATTTTTTTTTGTGTAGTGTTTCTTTCTACTCCTACAGTACCTGTTGCTAGTGTTGCAACATATAGGGAACTTTCAATAAATTCCCTGGTTTCCCCAAAATCTCAGTTGGAGGGTTCCTGGAATCAGGAGGGAATAAGCAGGAAATCCAGAATCCTCCAACCAGGATTTGTAGAAAAAAACAGGGAATTTATTTAAAGTTCCTGGAATTTTGCAACCCTACCTGTAGCTGTTATTTTGGTGCCCGTGTTACTGTTATCAATGGCCTTCAGTGGTTCAATAAAACCTGGGGTCTGTTCAGGGGGGTGCAGATTAAATGTAGACCTATTATATTGCACCCTGCTGTTTCTCAGTGAAACTGTAAATACTTGATATTAATATTGTGAATACTTGTTAAATCCTATAAATGGTGTATTTATTGTTCTGAAAGTTTGTTATTTGTCCTTATTAAACAAGGAGTAAATGCTGAGACCAATGACTCTTTTCCAGATGAGCCCTGTTTAGCACAACAATACACATCAAAATACAATAGACATTAAACTACATATTCATATACACATTAAAATACAAGTTATCCTTGTATCAATTATTCCATCTCCACATTTTGAAATGTATTTAATTAGTTCTCAGTTTGATAGAAAAATAACAGTTCATAAACCGTTTGGAAATTTGTCAGTAAATTACAAAATCTTCCAATATAATTAACAGTATCAGTGATAAACAGAGAACCAATCACACACTCTGTTAGTAGTAGCGTGACCTTCGGAATGTTAAAGACAGCTCAAGTGATTGATCAGATACTTTTGACCACGGTGCAGTGATTGGTGGGCTTTATTTCAGCATTGATTCTCTGGAATGTAAAAAACAATCTGCAAATTCTTTTCAGTGTGAGAAAATACTATTTTAAGTCACAATAACATAAAGACTGATTTCAGCAGAGTAACAGTGTTCAGTTAAAACAGAACAGTGAATAACATGTAGTGGTGTGGGGAAGTAATTGGAATGTTTGACCATTTTAGCAGTGCAACTGACTTCCAAGCCCAATTTTGATTTCCACAGTTGGACTACAGTGCGAATGAGCTGTGTTGTCTAGCTAGCTCCCTCACTGTTGATGACTACACCAGGCAGCAGCGTTAGTAAACATGCGTAGCCAGGGAGAGGTGGTGCTGAGGGAGCTCTGGAGCTCCCTGGGGGCCCATGGCCATTGCCAGCCAAAGGTACAGCGTTCCGGGTGGGGCATCATGGCCAGGTGGCGCCCATCCCTGGAGCTCAGCCCCGCCAGGCCCTGGGGAGAGCCGTTAGGGTTCTGGGGGTAAACCTCAGTGGGTGCGCCTGTGTCATCCAGGTAACGGAGGGGGGCGAGGCAGGAGGAGATGATACGCTGCTGAACCTGGGGGGAACGGAACTGAACCAGACCTGGAGAGAGGGAGAAGATGGAGAGTTGGATGACCCTTGGTGTTTGTGCATCATAGCCAACATTTATCATGTCAATGTGGGAAATTGCAATAGCTGTCTATAAAGCTAGATACGCTGAAGATTATTTTAAGAGATTGTACCTTCCCCATGAGCCACCCAGACGCCCAGGGCAGAGCCCTCCATGCCCCGGAGCCAGACTGAAGGAGAGGCCTTGATCCCTACACTGACGAACCGCGACTCAAACCTGCCAGACTGGTTATGGGTCAGGACCACATCAGACTCTGCAGAGACAAACACACAGCAAGAGGGTGAGTGGGGCTGTCTGAGTGAACAGTACTCAAAAGACAGTCTTCAAATGAATCCTTGTCTTGGTAAATCACTCTCTGGGAAGAAACTGTAATAAGTAGACACCAAAGCCAAACGGTTTGCCTACCACCTCCTCCCTCCTCCCCCTCTCCGACCCATCCCAGCAGGGCTAGGAGCTGACAGCCGTTGCAAACACCCAGACTCAGTGTGTCGTCACGACGCCGGAATTGCTCAAACTCCGCCCTGGCCCGGGGGTTATAGGTCACTGTGGCAGCCCAGCCTATCAGGAGACAGACACACACAGGGTTAAAGAGAATATGCGTGTATGTGTACATACTGTATGTGTGTGCATACCTTTAGCTGAGCCCAGGACGTCTGCGTAGCTGAATCCTCCTACAAACACCAGAGCCTTGAAGATCTCTAGAGTTAAAGAGCCTGAACACAGGTCCTGCATGGTCACATCCCATACCTAGACAAACACAGAGAGAGTGGGGTCTCAAACAAATTAGGTGTGTGTATGTATGCCTGTGTGTGTGTATGTGTGCGCGGTACCTCAAAGCCAGCCATGTAGAGAGAGACGGCCATCTCTCTGTCTCCGTTGCTGCCCTCCTCTCTGACCACAGCCACGCGAGGCTGGCCTGCACCAAGACCATTATTGCTGGGTTTCTCCATGGGGTCAAAGGTGAGTTTAAAGTAGGGCTGTGTGCGTGTGGCTAGCCCCTCCTCTTCCTGCTGTACACATAGCTGATTCGCCTGCAGGCGTTCAAGCTGGAAACTGGTGCCTTCCCACAACGCCCGGAGGCTGGGCAGACGGTCGCTCAGCACTTCCTGTCCGTCCACATGAACTTTGACCTGAGACAGGAAGAGGAAGGACAATGTTAACAACAAAAATAAACAATATCCCCCAAAAAGCATTAATATCAAAGCATGATTTATGTGTGTTTGAGTCAAGTGCTCAATTCTATATTATAAACTGGGTATTTCGAGCCCTGAATGCTGATTGGCTGACAGCCGTGGTATATCAGACCATAATACCACAGGTATGACAAAACATGTATTTTTACTGCTCTAATTACGTTGCTAACCAGTTTATAATAGCAATAAGACTCTCCATGTTGCGTTGTGCTTAAGAACAGCCCTTAGCCGTGGAATATTGGCCATATACCACACCCCTCGGGCCTTATTGCTTAAGTATCTAACATAGGATTCTGCCCTATATGATCATCCAAGTCCAACAATAGTGGTATAAATAGTGTGTCAGTCTCACCATGGACTCTGGTCCGAAGCCTTGGGTGGTGCCGATGCGGTGACACTGTAGTCCAGCGTGAGTGTACCTCTGACACACCTTCTCCACGTCCCTCTCACACACCTCCACTACCAAGCCCAACTCCTCACTGAATAACACCTCCAGGACTATAGGAAGACAGGGGGAGGGACAGAAAGGGGAGAGGAAGGGTAAGAGAGAGATCTCTGTTGTATATACTGCATATTGATGCCGTCTTTACCCCTGAGGGGTTTGAATAAAGTTATAGAATGTTCTGTCCTACTGACCTCCAGCACCCAGAGAGGGCAGGTCCACCTCTATCCCACGATTCCCTGCGAACGCCATCTCCAGCAGACAGGAAATGAGCCCTCCGTCGCTGATGTCATGTCCTGCACTCAGCAGGCGGTCTGTAACACACATAACACACTTCTACAATATACTACTGACTAGAATACACTGGTATGATACACTGCTGACTAGAATACACTGGTATGATACACTGCTGACTAGAATACACTGCTGACTAGAATACACTGGTATGATACACTGCTGACTAGAATACACTACTGACTAGAATACACTGGTATGATACACTGCTGACTAGAATACACTGGTATGATACACTGAGCAGACAGTACAGTGACAGTATATAAGCCATACTGATATAAAGTGTGACTGACCATGTAGCAGGATCTGTGTGGTATTGAAGCAGGCAGTCAGTAGCTCCGGGCGGTCGAGGTCAGGTGAGTGGTCACCTAACTGACCGTAACACTGGGCCAGAGCTGACCCTCCCAGTCTGTAGTGACCTGGATTCACTGGAACCCACAGTAACACGCCTGGAGAGGAGGAATGTTAGAGGTGTGCGTATGTGTGTGGAAATCAACGCAGGAACAGGTTTAAATGTTGAGCTGTGTCAATATTGTGATGTGCAGTGTGAATGTGTCTGTTCAAGAGTGTGTGTGCGTGTATGCGTGAGTAGCATACCTTGGCCGTCAGGGTTCTCCAGGTCAGGGGTAACAGTAGCTGTGATGTCAGGACACACAGCATACACAGAGATGACCAGAGCACCTAGAGAAAGAACAGATTTATACACCACACACACTGTACTAAAACACACACTGCCTGTCCCCCAAAACACACAAACAAAGTACCTGGTGCTTTGACAGTCTCTGTCCCAACTCTAGCAGCCATGCTCAGTGAGTCCTTCCCTCCGTCGATGGCCACGCCCAGCTGACCCATGACATCACACATGGCCTGACACGCCTCCCAGAGACATGCCCCTTCACCAGGGAGTTTTGCCGCCCACATCCAGTTACCACTGCACTTTACATCCTGAGCACACACACACACACACACACACACACACACACACACGGAGCTGCTGTTCGCTAAAAGTTTGTTTTGGGTCTTTCTGAAGGGCTCTGACTGTGGTCAATGCCAGCGCACCCTAATTATCTCTGCTGTGGTCAATGCCAGCGCACCCTAATTATCTCTGCTGTGGTCATTGAAATCATTGCATGCCTATAATTTTCTGTTCCTGTCAGGGCTGTGATTCTAACCGTGCCCGTTATATTATATTACCTTCAGGGCTGTGACTTCAGCAAACACCAGATTGGTCAGCGCTTCCCCCACGGCCATGCGAGCTCCCGCCCCCGGGGAAACGAGACCTTTGATTGGTTGTTCCCCGATGGCGGTCGCCGCCCCCTTCAGGCCGAATGGAGATAGAGAGACGACAGCGACATCAGCCAATGGGGTGTGGAGAGGACCAACGCACTGTTGCTGGGCAACCAGACCTGTAACGGACCGGTCCACCTGAGAAAGGGAGGGAGACACAGAAGAGAGAGAGATGAAGGTAGTGAGACAGAGAGAATACAAAATGAACTCAAGAGCTTCTCTCTCTAAAAAAACATTTTATTTACTAAACCTAACAGCCTTAATTTACTGTTTGTAATGTTTTTAACGTGAGGGTCAAACATTACTGAGATAGTGAAATCCCTAAAACACACACACACACACACCTTGTTAGTTAGGTAGCGTTTGGAGGCGACGGCGGGCAGGCGTAGGACTCTGTCCAGGGCGTCTCTTACACCCAGCCCAGTGGGAAGAGACAGAGGCTTCAGGTCAGTTGTCATCCTCTCCATGACAAAGTCCTTCTGGGGCATCTTCCCCAGCACCCAGTCCAGATTGAGGTCTACAGGACAGCGCCCCCTGTCTGTCTGGTCCTCTCCTTTACCACCACCCACATCATCCACAAGCACTATCTACACATGGAGAGAGACCATGATCAATATCACTCACACCAAAGGAAAGGTGTGTGGTAAAATGACAGAAATGTCATTGAGTTGTGATTCCTCCCCCATCTTCACCTTTCCATCTCCAGTGATGTTTCCTACAAAGTCAACGGGGCACTTCTCCCTCTGACACACCCTCTCCAGGAAGGAGCGATCTGATTGGCGGATGAGCATGGCATTGCTCTCCTGGTACTCCGCCCCCCATAGCTCCAACACACTGAGGGTGGGGTCTCCTCTCTTAAACCTGCTGCAGTAGATCACAGCTCCCGCAGGCTCACACAACTCCTTCAACACGTTACCTACAAAACAACTACATTAATCCAACACAACTACACACCCAACACACAATCAATCACAACTACACACCCAACACCCAACCAATCACAACTCAGACATCCGTTCCCCAGCTTTGTCACACACTCTCTTACCATTTCCCCCTGCCCCCTGGTCATGTATACTACAGATGGGGTTTCCTCCCGCTCTTTCCAGACAGGCCCTGAGTGCCCGGTTCATCTTCTGTTCCATCTCAGCATCTCCTCTCTGCACCGCCCCCAGGTCTCTGGCACTGGAGTTATCACCCTGCACCTGGATAGAGGAGGCAGCCCCTCCTCCCACTCCGATCCTGTACACCGGACCCCCGATCTTCACCACCTCCATTCCTGACAAACAACAGCTCAAGTAACAGTTTTCACAGACTGGCATTAATTCTATGTTTAAAATAATCCTATAATGTCAATAAATGATTTCCATGTGTTGACCCCAACTTTACCACTAACCTTACGCCAATCAGCTCTAACCAAAGATCTCACCTTTCTCCGCCTGCTCCTTCTTCACATGTGCATCTTCGATGGAGCCCAGCCCACCGCTGAACATGATTGGCTTGATCCACTCTCTCCTCTCCCCACTGGCCAGTCGCATGCCGAAGGACCGAGCAAAGCCTAGATGGAGACCGAAAGCAAGTTTACCTGCTGTGGTTTCAACTCCAAAAAACATGTCATACTCATGAGGAAGGGAAGGCTGGTTAAGTCTGAAATGGAACCCTATACGTTCCACCACTTTTGATTAGTGTGTACGAAATGGCACCCTATTCCCTATATAGTGCACTACTATTGAAGTACTGCAGCAACACTATATAAGGAATAGGGTGTAATTTCAGATGCTGCTATTGTTTCCATTGTTCGTGTCTGTACCTGCCAGGACTGGTTCTCCAAACTTGTTGCCATAGTCTGATGCTCCATCACTGGCTCCGATGACCACCTGCAGGGGAGGGGCAAAGCTGGGGGGGGTACTCCCACCCCTCCCCCTTACACTCCCATGGCAGGCTGTAACCTGGGGCGAGAGGAGGAGGATGGGGAGAGAGGAGGAGGATGGGGAGAGAGGAGGAGGATAGGGGAGAGAGGAGGAGGATGGGGAGAGAGGAGGAGGATGGGGGGAGAGGGGAGGAGGATGGGGGGAGAGGGGAGGAGGATAGGGGGAGAGAGGAGGAGGATATGGGGAGAGAGGAGGAGGATATGGGGAGAGAGGAGGAGGATGGGGAGAGAGGAGGAGGATGGGGAGAGAGGATGGGGAGAGAGGATGGGGAGAGAGGATGGGGAGAGAGGATGGGGAGAGAGGATGGGGAGAGAGGATGGGGAGAGAGGATGGGGAGAGAGGATGGGGAGAGAGGATGGGGAGAGAGGAGGAGGATGGGGAGAGAGGAGGAGGATGGGGAGAGAGGAGGAGGATGGGGAGAGAGGAGGAGGATGGGGAGAGAGGAGGAGGATGGGGAGAGAGGAGGAGGATGGGGAGAGAGGAGGAGGATGGGGAGAGAGGAGGAGGATGGGGAGAGAGGAGGAGGATGGGGAGAGAGGAGGAGGATGGGGAGAGAGGAGGAGGATAGGGAGAGAGGAGGAGGATGGGGAGAGAGGAGGAGGATGGGGAGAGAGGAGGAGGATGGGGAGATGAGATGGACAATTTGTCATCTTTTACTCATGCAAGGTTTCCTGCCATTTCCATGATCCTCACGACAGACAGCGGCAGGTACAGACATACATCTCTCCAGACACTCACCAGGTATGTGGAGGTTGCCAAAGCAGTATCCGGCAGTGCCAGCGATGACATGCCCGCCCTGCCCAGCACTCTGCACATCTCTGATACGCCCTCCTGTCCCCGTGGTGGCACCACTGAACGGAGCTACACCTGGGGTTACATAGAGGAGGAGGAAGGTGTAAATATATGTATAAAAGAACTGTAACATGCTCCTGGCCTGGGTGTGTGAGTGTGTGCATGTTCTCACCAGTAGGGAAGTTGTGTGTCTCAGCAGTGAAGATGACATGTCTTTCAGAGCGTCTCAACTCGTAGGAACTGGCCTGGCATGGGTCTCTGGGGTACACACACTCCACCTCCATCCCCTTTATACCACTACACAAACACACACACTATGGAATTGTAAAATGTGGAAAGAAAAACTAAATCCCCATCATTGTGTGACATTTTGTAAAAGCGTCCTTCCATACACCATCTCTCCTACCTGCTGTTGTCACAGAACTGGATGACGTTGTTCTGGTTGCTATGACGCTGGGTGTCCATGATGAGGCTGAACAGAGTGTCCTTCTGCTCATGTCCGTCAATCACCATACGTCCCCGGAAGAACCAATGACGACTGTGCTCACTGAGGGAGGGCGGCACAGAGACAGGAAATGCAAAAAGTTACCCCCAGAAGCAAAACATGAATAAAAAAAAGGAAGATTAAAGAGTACACCACCAACAAAACACACCTACCTGTTGGACTGGGCGAGGTCGAAACACTCCACACTGGTGGGGTTCCTCTTCACTCTCTGGAACAACGATGTGTAGTAGTCCAGATCCCACGAGTCAAAGGCCAGACCTACACACACACACACGAATATGTTATTTGGATCAACAATGAAACACGTCAGATCAAACAGGGAGCTCACGTCCTCAAGGCTGTTCACATTAACACAATTCTAAAAATGAGAAACTAACAGATATCAAGGGAAGGTTGTTCATGTGGGTGAGTTTACTATTCAGTCTTTAACGCCACAGGCCCCTCAGAAAGTATGAGGGATTGAATTTATCTCACACACACACACACACACACACACACACACACGCAGATATTGCAAACAGTTAAATCACTGCTCACAGAGCATGCTATAATCTAATTACACAAACACAAAGTGTGCCTTAGTGTAATTACAGACACACACATACAAGCTAATCAATGACACCGTCACAGTCCTGTGACTTCAACCATCTATGTCATTAGATTATACGTCATGTGACAAAGTGGGCCTATCCACATAAGGGGAAGGACTGGCGAAAGAGAGGGGGAGGGAAAAGGAAAGGTTAGAGAGGACAACAAGAGATAGCTGACATAAGAAGCAGAGTGAGACAAGAAAGAAAGGTAGACAGGAAGGAACAGATGGAAGACCTGATGAGATATCTAACATTAGCAGGTGTACTTACCCAGCTCATCGTTAGCTGTCTCCAGGGCAGCTCGTCCTTTCTCCAGGATGTCTACCTCAAACACTTCCTGTGGTTTGGTTGCCACAGTGAAGGAGGAGATGGGATGTGTGTAAACACACTCAGTCATACTGTCATAGAGACTGCTGACCAGTCTCTCCACCTCTCCATCCAACACTGTCTCACTCTGTCCATCCTTGGGCTAGAGAGAGGCGAGAGAAAGGGACAGGAAAGTTAGAATTGATCCAGTTGTCCCCTTGTGCAACATGGCAGCCTGAGGAATTGCACCTAAATTGTGTGCATCTGTGTATTTGTGTACTTGTATCAGCAGTCTTCTGGACAGCTCCACTCTGGTGACGTTGGTCAGTCCAGCACTTTGACAGATGGACACAGCGTTAGTGGACCATGCTGTTGAAAAGTTCAACCTACAGGGGGCAGCACAAACAAAACATTAGACCACAACATATCAACAGCGGGGCGCAAGGGCTGATTTGAGCATTTCACTATACTCTAGGCCCTCGTGTTTGTGAGTGTGTGTGACTGTGTGTGTGTTTGTGAGTGTGTGTACCTAGGTCCGATCTCCACTAGTGTTCCTCCCTCTCCCTCTGTGAGGTATGGTGTGTCAGACAGCTGTTCTGTCTGCAGAGCGGGGCGGAACAGCCACAGCAGCACCTCCCTCTGCTCTACACTCAGAGACTCAGCACCTAGGGGAGTAAGGGGAGGGATATGAGGAGAGAGAATTAGAGAGCCTAATATTTGCTGAAGACACTTTTCCCTCCTCTTCATTTAACTAGGAAGTCAGATAAGAACAAATTCATATTTATAATGACGGCCTACCAGGACGGAAAAGGCCTCCTGCGGGGACAGGGGATAAAAATAATAACAACACTACACAGAGAGACCTAAGACAACACAGAATGGCAACAACACGACAACACACGAGCAGCACAAACATGGTACAAACGTTGTTAGGCACAGACAACAGCACAAAGGGAAAAAAGGTAGACAACATATCACGCAAAGCAGCCACAACTGTCAGTAGGTGTCCATGATTGAGTCTTTGGATGGAGATAAGAGACGGAGATAAAACTGTCCAGTCGCTAGCTGCAGCGAACTGGAAGTGACCCAGGGATGTGTGTGCTTTGGGGACCTTCAACAGAATGTGACTGGCAGAAGGGATGTTGTATGTGAGGATGAGGGCTGCAGTAGATCTCTCAGCTAGGGAGGGTTGAGCCATAATATATATATTTTTTAATAAGCATCAACCAGTGGGTCTTGATTTGGGTATACAGAGATGGCCAGTTTACAGAGGAGTATAGAGTGCAGTGATGTGTCCTATAAGGAGCATTGGTGGTAAATCTGATGACCGAATAGTAAAGAACATCTAGCTGCTCGAGAGCACCCTTACCTGTCGATCCACAGTCCCAGTCAAACGTTTGGACACACCTACTCATCTTATTCAAGGGTTTTTATGTTCTACACTGTAGAATAATAGCTTAGACATAAACTATGAAATAACACATGGAACCATGTAGTAACCAAAAAGTGTTAAACAATTGAGATGGATTGGGATGAGTTGGACCGCAATGATTCCTACATGATTCCATATGTGTTATTTCATAGTTTTGATGTCTTCAGTATTATTCTACAATGTAGAAAATAGTAAAAATAAAGAAACACCTACTCATTTAAGGGTTTATCTAAACTTTTGACTGGTACTGTATAAATGACATCTCCGTAATCTAGCATGGGTAGGATGGTCATCTGATTCAGGGTTAGTTTGGCAGTAACAACCACATCATCAACATTAAGGGACATGGGCAGCTGTGAGGAGGGTTTATTCTCCAGTTCTTTCACCACTGTCCAGAACTTCTTGGGGTTAGACCCAGAGAGAGAACTGCTCCTTAAAGTAACTAACTTTGGCCTTCCGATAGTCTGAGTGCACATATTTATTATTTGCCTGAACAACAGGCAGTCAGCCTAAGTATTTGTGCATATCTTTCACTCATATACATTATGCAAACACTCACCTGTCAGCTCAACATTGTAGCAGAGCTCACTGGTGATTGACAGCTGGGGGTGAAGCTGAGCAGCAGTCTGTAAGACCCACCCCCTCTCAGCCTCCTTACTGTAGAACCTCACTACTGCCATAACTAGAGATGGGGAGATGAGTGGATCATTTTATTGTTTAAGCTGCATTTCAAAACCACAGGTGAGATAGCACATATGTCACCATGCACATAGTGGAGGCCACATGACAGAAGAGTAATTTAACACTAACCATCTTTAAATCAAACACAATCATTATAATCAATAAGGACCTACTCCAGATCTGTCCCTGTGTTGACCTTTGACCTGATTATGCCCTGGACAGAGGTCAACTCTGCAGCCAGAACAGAGTGTGTTGTATTTTTGTGACACTGTAGTCAGTCTGTCAGCTAAACACAGGAAATTATACAAACATACTAGAGCGAGATCAAATACGTGTCTGTCAGTGTAGCCTAACTGTTGGCTTATCAGTGTGGGTTGGTACACACTGCACTTTGGGTTCTAAAGATGTCTCGATGCTCTCACCCTCAAAGGAATGTTTACTGTAGCATTTGAGGTCCACTGATACTTTCACGTGTGAATATAGTGCTAGTCTGTGACAAGGCAGCCTAGTTGTTCAGCTAAACTTGCAGCCATTTTCTATGCATTGCAAAATCTGCCCCAACTGTTACTAGGTTAAAACAAGTTAGAGGATGTGTGCTAGACAGAAATACAGAGTAGAACGAGGTGATCACTTTAGGTAGCTAAGTGGATATGGATCATGAGGCTGATTCCCACTCCACTCCTCTCTATACAGTGCATTCAGTAAGTAATCAGTCAGGACATGGGTCAACTTTATTATTTGCGTGTTGCATCACAAGGCATGCAGCTCGGGCTCTATCAGGGGTATTTCGTTAACTGATAACCAGTGTCCCCCATATGAAAATAATGCTTTTTTAGCTATGATAGCAATTTAGCCAGAAATATTGTAAGTAATTTGGTTAGCTAAGTAACGTTAGCTAACAAAATAATAAAGAATACAATCAAACTCGGATTTGATTGTTGTATCAACAAATTAACGGGTAAGAGAACGTGGCACGTAAATAAGTGAGTTTTCTACTTCCTGCAACAATAGATCGTGCACAAGATAACACGGCATCAAATCTAAACTTTGAAAGCGCTAGATAGCAACTTTGTAAGTAACTTATCTACAGTAACGTTAGCTAGCTAGCTTTAATTCGTCAGCTAGCTGGATATTTCAATACGAATAGTTCACTAGCTAGTAGTTAGCTACAACGAGTAAAATAAAGGCCAAAGTTTAGTGGAAAACTTTCTTAGCAAAAGGCTGCTTACCTTCCAAGTCCAAAAGTAGCTATTCTTCTGAATGACTGATCAGTAGAGCACCCCACGTGTGTGAGGACGCACCAAACTCGCCACCACACACCGACGATGAGAAGACGGCGCATGCGTGCTTCTGTTGTAAACGTTTGGTATGATCCTGATTGTACATTTTCCTTTAAACGTTTGTAATTCCCTTCTTTGTGAAATTAGGAAGAAGCCCATGAAAATGATTAATGAATACAGCTTGGTGCCATATTTCTGATTTCCTTTCTGCATTTATTATAGGCAACATAGACCTAACATACTGGCCAGTAGGAAGTGCACACACACGACTTGCCATCTCAGATATATTTAATAAATTAAAACAAGGTACAAAAAAGAAACAATGTACATTTCATCCCGCTCCAACCCTCCTCCTCTCTCTTTGTCAGTGACAAACATACTCTCAGACAGTTCCCTTGACCGTAGGATGAAGTCAACCCTAGACACTGATCCGAAGTCAGTCTTGCATCTTCAGCCCATAAAGGTTCAATTGAGGACCCACTGAGGGTAAGCTGATCCTAGATCTTTGTCTAATGGCCAACTTATACCCAGAGCATTATCTCACAGCGTCACACTCACAGTATTTCATAATCTCCCAAAAACCACCCACCCCGTACCCCAAAAACACACACATGCTACATGTCTGCAGGCACCTAGTGACACGAAGAGGGAATGGACAGAGGAGATGTCATAAGGAAGCAGGAAGTACACATGGGAGCCAGCTGCTCCAATCATTTCATCCATCCTAAATGGTACCCTATTCTCTGATCTCCATATATTTTCATGAAGTCATTTCAGACGCAGTCTCAGTTCCATTCACAGAGAAGAGTTCCATTCCATCTGTCTCCAACTGCAAATACACTTCCTGAATAATCTTTATGACATCGCTGACTACCCCTCCCAGTCTTGTTCTAGGCAGGCACCCGGTTGGGTGATAGGACTCAGGTTGCTTGTTGGCAAGCACTGGTTAAGAGCGGTACGGTGTGTAGTTTGTTCTACTGGTTTATAGATCATACGAATGAGTTCATCTAGTCAATGGTTAGGACTGGTCAGTCAATCCAGGAAATATGGAGGTTAGTGGACTGTTGCAGTTCTTGTGTGTTGTGAGCAGAGAACATTTAAGTGGAGTACTCAATATATGTAGGGGAGGACTAAGATAGTGTAAAATGGAGGGACGGGGTCCATGATTAAAAGGGGGGGGGGGTCTGTGTGTTTGGTAGGAGAAAGTGATTAAGGTCCAATATAAGTGCACTCAACAAGCGGGGAGGCAGACATTTGCTCACACTCATGCACACTGCATCAACACTGCACAGATGCCCCTACACACACACACACACACACACCCCCCCCCACACACACACAAGAAAGTGTTCAGAAACTTATTATGCACAACATGATTAATAGAGTTGCACGACTACAGTGACTGTACAGTCCACAGATAGGACAACACACCCCCATCTATTCCTTTCCTTTCCCTCCCCTCACAACACTCAACTCTCCAACCTCTGCATCACTCTCTCCCTCACCTTTTCTCCCTCCTCATTGATCGATCATCGGATATTCTAGATTATTGAGGAAACTACAGTTTTGTGTGTGTGAGTGTGTGTATGTAGCGCTGGACAGGGGTGCAGAGCAGACAGTATAATCTTCTGCTTTAGTCTAGTTGGTCAGTGGTTCAACCTTCAATCAGCACATAATTCCCCATAAAGGCAAATATCAAAATCAAATAAGACTAGTTCACATGACATTCCAAAATAATTTTGGCAAACGTAAGAGCATTGGGGTGGGTGAGTCAGTGTTGTATGGTATACAGTATGCTGTTAATATGTGTCAGTCCACAGAATCCTGTCCCGTCATTGGTCCCTCTCTCTTCCTGTTTTGCAGCAGCAGGACTGGCACTCCCTTTGTTTCGTTATATATATATATATATATATAGTGCCTTGCGAAAGTATTCGGCCCCCTTGAACTTTGACCTTTTGCCACATTTCAGGCTTCAAACGAAGATATAAAACTGTAATTTTTTGTGAAGAATCAACAACAAGTGGGACACAATCATGAAGTGGAACGAAATTTATTGGATATTTCAAACTTTTTTAACAAATGAAAAATTGGGCGTGCAAAATTATTCAGCCCCCTTAAGTTAATACTTTGTAGCGCCACCTTTTGCTGCGATTACAGCTGTAAGTCGCTTGGGGTATGTCTCTATCAGTTTTGCACATCGAGAGAATTACATTTTTGCCCATTCCTCCTTGCAAAACAGCTCGAGCTCAGTGAGGTTGGATGGAGAGCGTTTGTGAACAGCAGTTTTCAGTTCTTTCCCCAGATTCTCGATTGGATTCAGGTCTGGACTTTGACTTGGCCATTCTAACACCTGGATATGTTTATTTGTGAACCATTCCATTGTAGATTGTGCTTTATGTTTTGGATCATTGTCTTGTTGGAAGACAAATCTCCGTCCCAGTCTCAGGTCTTTTGCAGACTCCATCAGGTTTTCTTCCAGAATGGTCCTGTATTTGGCTCCATCCATCTTCCCATCAATTTTAACCATCTTCCCTGCCCCTGCTGAAGAAAAGCAGGCCCAAACAATGATGCTGCCACCACCATGTTTGACAGTGGGGATGGTGTGTTCAGGGTGATGAGCTGTGTTGCTTTTACGCCAAACATAACGTTTTGCATTGTTGCCAAAAAGTTTCATTTTGGTTTCATCTGACCAGAGCACCTTCTTCCACATGTTTGGTGTGTCTCCCAGGTGGCTAGTGGCAAACTTTAAACGACACTTTTTATGGATATCTTTAAGAAATGGCTTTCTTCTTGCCACTCTTCCATAAAGGCCAGATTTGTGCAGTATACGACTGATTGTTGTCCTATGGACAGAGTCTCCCACCTCAGCTGTAGATCTCTGCAGTTCATCCAGAGTGATCATGGGCCTCTTGGCTGCATCTCTGATCAGTCTTCTCCTTGTATGAGCTGAAAGTTTAGAGGGACGGCCGGGTCTTCGTAGATTTGCAGTGGTCTGATACTCCTTCCATTTCAATATTATCGCTTGCACAGTGCTCCTTGGGATGTTTAAAGCTTGGGAAATCTTTTTGTATCCAAATCCGGCTTTAAACTTCTCCACAACAGTATCTCGGACCTGCCTGGTGTGTTCCTTGTTCTTCATGATGCTCTCTGCGCTTTAAACGGACCTCTGAGACGATCACAGAGCAGGTGCATTTATACGGAGACTTGATTACACACAGGTGGATTCTATTTATCATCATTAGTCATTTAGGTCAACATTGGATCATTCAGAGATCCTCACTGAACTTCTGGAGAGAGTTTGCTGCACTGAAAGTAAAGGGGCTGAATAATTTTGCACGGCCAATTTTTCTGTTTTTTATTTGTTAAAAAAGTTTGAAATATCCAATAAATTTCGTTCCACTTCTTAATTGTGTCCCACTTGTTGTTGATTTTTCACAAAAAATTACAGTTTTATATATTTATGTTTGAAGCCTGAAATGTGGCAAAAGGTCGAAAAGTTCAAGGGGGGCGAATACTTTCGCAAGGCACTGTATACACACACACACACACACACACACACACACACACACACACACACACACACACACACACACACACAGAGTTGAAGTCGGAAGTTTACATACACTTAGGGTGGAGTCATTAAAACTAGTTTTTCAAACACTCCACAAATTTCTTGTTAGCAAACTATAGTTTTGGCAAGTCGGTTAGGACATCTACTTTGTGCATGACACAAGTATTTTTCCAACAATTGTTTACAGACAGATTACTTCACTTAGAATTCACTGTATCACAATTCCAGTGGGTCAGAAGTTTACATACACTAAATTGACTGTGCCTTTAAACAGCTTGGAAAATTCCAGAAAAGGATGTCATGGCTTTAGAAGCTTCTGATAGGCTAATTGACATCATTTGAGTCAATTGGAGGTGTACCTGTGGATGTATTTCAAGGCCTACCTTCAAACTCAGTGCCTCTTTGCTTGACATCATGGGAAAATCAAAAGAAATCAGCCAATACCTCAGAAGAAAAATTGTAGACCTCCACAAGTCTGGTTCATTCTCGGGAGCAATTTCCAAACGCCTGAAGGTACCATGTTCATCTGTACAAACAATAGTACGCAAGTATTAACACCATGGGACCACGCAGCCGTCATACTGCTCAGGAAGGAGATGTGTTCTGTCTCCTAGAGATAAACGTACTTTGGTGTGCGAAAAGTGCAAATCAATCCCAGAACAACAGCAAAGGACCTTGTGAAGATGCTGGAGGAAACAGGTACAAAAGTATCTATATCCACAGTAAAACAAGTCCTATATCGGCATAACCTGAAAGGCTGCTCAGCAAGGAAGCCACTGCTCCAAAACCGCCATAAAATAGCCAGACTACGGTTTCCAACTGCACATGGGGACAACGACTGTACTTTTTGAAGAAATGTCCTCTGGTCTGATGAAACAGAAATATAACTGTTTGGCCATAATAACCATCGTTATGTTTGGAGGAAAAAGGGGGAGGGTTGCAAGCCGAAGAACACCATCCCAACCGTGAAGCACGGGGGTGGCAGCATCATGTTGTGGGGGTGCTTTGCTGCAGGAGAGACTGGTGCACTTCACAAAATAGATGGCATCATGAGAAAGGACTATTATGTGGATATATTTAAGCAACATCTCAAGACATCAGTCAGGAAGTTAAAGCTTGGTCGCAAATGGGTCTTCCAAATGGACAATGATCCCAAGCATACTTCCAAAGTTGTGGAAAAATGGTTTAAGGACAACAAGGTCAAGGTATTGGAGTGGCCATCACAAAGCCCTGACCTCAATCCTATAGAACATTTGTGGGCAGAACTGAAAAAGCGTGTGCGAGAAAGGAGGCCTACAAACCTGACTCAGTTACACCAGCTCTGTCAGGAGGAATGGGCCAAAATTCACGAACTTATTGTGGGAAGCTTGTGGAAGGCTACCCGAAACATTTGACCCAAGTTAAATAATTTAAAGGCAATGCTACCAAATACTAATTGAGTGTATGTAAACTTCTGACCCTCTCGGAATGTGATGAAAGAAATAAAAGCTGAAATTAATCATTCTCTCTACTATTATTCTGACATTTCACATTCTTAAAATAAAGTGGTGATCCTAACTGACCAAAAACAGGGCATTTATACCAGGATTAAATGTCAGGAATTGTGAAAAACTGAGTTTAAATGTATTTGGCTAAGGTGTATGTAAACTTCTGACTTCAACTGTATATATATATATATATATATATATACAGTTGAAGTCAGAAGTTTACATACACCTTAGCCAAATACATTTAAACTCAGTTTTTCACAATTCCTGACATTTAATCCTGGTATAAATGCCCTGTTTTTGGTCAGTTAGGATCACCACTTTATTTTAAGAATATTTTAAGAATATATATATATATATATATATATATATATATATATATATATATACATACACACACACACACACACACACACACACACACACACACACACACACACACACACACACACACACACACACACACACACACACATATAATATATATATATACACACACATACATACACACACACAGTACCAGTCAAAGGTTTGGACACCTACTTATTCAAGGGTTTTTCTTTATTTTTACTATTTTCTACATTGTAGAATAATAGTGAAACCATCAAAACTATGAAATAACACACATGGAATCATGTAGTAACCAAAAAAATAAATAAAATATGAGATTTTTCAAAGTAGCCACCCTTTGCCTTGATGACAGCTTTGCACACTCTTGGCATTCTTTCAACCAGCTTCATGAGGTAGTCAACTGGAATGCATTTCAATTAACAGGTGTGCCTTGTTAAAAATTAATTTATGGAATTACTTTCCTTCTTAATGCGTTTGAGCCAATCAGTTGTGTTGTGACAAGGTAGGGGTGGTATACAGAAGACAGCCCTATTTGGTAAAAGACCAAGTCCATATTATGGCAAGAACAGCTCAAATAAGCAAAGAGAAACAACAGTCCATCATTACTTTAAGACATGAAGGTCAGTCAAACAGAAACATCTCAAGAACTTTTAACGTTTCTTCAAGTGCAATCGCAAAAACCATCAAGCGCTATGATGAAACTGGCCCTCATGAGGACCGCCACAGGAAAGGAAGACCCAGAGTTACCTCTGCTGCAGAGGATAAGTTCATTAGAGTTACCAGCCTCAGAAATTGCATCCCAAATAAATGCTTCACAGAGTTCAAGTAACAGATACATCTCAACATCAACTGTTCAGAGGAGACTGTGTGAATCAGGCCTTCATGCTCGAATTGCTGCAAAGAAACCACTACTAAAGGACACCAACAACAAGAATAGACTTGTTTGGGCCAAGAAACACAAGCAATGGACATTAGACCGGTGGAAATCTGTCCTTTGGTCTGATGAGTACAAATTTCAGATTTTGGGTTCCAACCGCCGTGTCTTTGTGAGACGCAGAGTAGTTGAACGGATGATCTCCGCATGTGCGGTCCCCACCGTGAAGCATGGAGGAGGTGTGATGGTGCTTTGCTGGTGACACTGTCTGCGATTTATTTAGAATTCAAGGCACACTTAACCAGCATGGCTACCACAGCTTTCTGCAGCAATACGCCATCCTATCTGGTTTGCGCTTAGTGGGACTATCATTTGTTTTTCAACAGAACAATGACCCAACACACCTCCAGGCTGTATAAGGGCTATTTTACCAAGAAGGAGAGTGATGGAGTGCTGCATAAGATGACCTGGCCTCCACAATCAACCGACCTCAACCCAATTGAGATGGTTTGGGATGAGTTGGACCGCAGAGTGAAGGAAAAGCAGCCAACAAGTGCTCAGCATATGTGGGAACTCCTTCAAGACCTTTGGAAAAACATTACAGGTGAAGATGGTTGAGAGAATGCCAAGAGTGTGCAAATCTGTCATCAAGGCAAAAGGTGGCTACTTTGAAGAATCTCAAATATAAAATATATTTTGATTTGGTTAACACTTTTTTGGTTACTATATGATTCTATATATGTGTTCCTTCATAGTTTTGATGTCTTCATTATTAAATCAGCAATGCAGAAAATAGTAAAAATAAAGAAAACCTTGAATGAGGAAGTGTGTCCAAACTTTTGACTGGTACTGTATATTTATTTAGTTTTCTTTCCAAAGATACAAAGGTAAACTAGCTAGCTACGTACAGCAGGTACAGTACCACTATCATCTCAGATGCTAAACAACCAGGAAACAGCAGGGAAACAGCCTCTGAGCCACGGAAGATCCCAATGGAACGACAGAGCGAGAGAAAAGAGAGAAAGAGGGTGTAGAGAGGGCATGCTGGGAGTTGAAGTCACAAAAGGGAAGAAGGAGAGATAGAGAGACAGGGGGAAAGAGAGGAAAGAAGGAGAGCAGCCTTCGTCAGACCGTTGAGTGGTGTGACAGAGCGCCATTCGTCCAATGGCTGGCCTGTATGGGGAGCTGTTTTCTGTTCTAGGGGGAGGGTCTCGTTTCAATCATCCAAGGAAAACTCCAGTGTTGAGGGGTTTGTCGGTACTGTGGTACCGAGGCGTCCAGCCTGGGGAAGTCGTGGCAAGGTCAGGGTCAGTATTCAGCGGCGTACTCGGTCCCGTGAAGCCCTCTGCAGACTAGTGTAAACTCCTTCACTATGTCTTTCACCCTCCGCTTATTGACTCGCTCTCTAGAGGGAGAGCGAGAGGAGAGAGATGGGGTCAGACACAGAGAAAGAAAAGCTAACAGCAGCATTGCCTAGGTGAGTGAGCAAGTACGTGTGTGGTACCTGAGTATCTGTTGGGTGAAGGTGTCCTTCTGTTCTGTGGTGACCCTAGTGGAGGGAAAGCCTGCTGCCTGCAGCGCCTCTTTCAGCCACACAGTGAGAAGAGGGAAACAGTGCTTATTGAGACTGAACAGCACCTCAGCAAACTGGTCCATCAGACTACGAGATGAACCTCCCCCGATTGCCTGGAGAGAGAGAGAGAGAGAGAGAGGAAGAAAGGAAAGACCAGTCAGTAAGGTGATATGTTTCAGTCTACAATAGGACATCTAAAATACATTAGCGAGGATGCATGTTGGTTTACCTCTAGTACAGCCTGCAGCAGTAGTTTTCCATCCTCCTGCACCACTCTGGCCACTGGGGGCACATCTGAGCAACGAGGCAACAACTCAGTCTACGGCACACACACAGGGACAATCAGAGAGAACCACAAAACTAAGAACACATTTCAACAAGATTCACCTTGGTTAACCAAAAACATACACTTCACTCCGTATTTATTTGGACAGTGAAGCTAAAACCTTGGCTCTATACTCCAACATTTTGGAATTTTTCAAATTAGGCGAAAGTACAGAATGTCACCTTTTATTTGAGGGTATTTTCATGCATATATGTTTTAATGTTTAAAAATGAAGGTACTTTATGTATCTAGTCCCCCCATTTGAAGGTGTCATAAATATTTGGACATATTCACCTATGGTGTATTAAAGTAGTCAAAAGTTTAGTATTTGGTCCCATATTCCTAGCACGTAATGACTACATCAAGCTTGTGACTACAAACTTGTTGGATGCATTTGCAGTTTACTGTACATAAAGTTATTTCTAAACAGCAAAACATATATTAAAATACCCTCAAATACAAGGTGACATTCTTTACTAAAAAACATTTGATCTCAAATCCAAAATGTTGGAGTATAGAGCCAAATTAAAAATGTTTAGCTTTACTGTCCAAATAAATACAGAGGGGAGTGTGTGTGTGTGTGTGTGTGTGTGTGTGTACACTCACAAAGAACAAGCAGGTAGACTTCACTGTTGGAGCTTCTGGGAATTTGAGTGACAGTACTCCTACAGGAGAGGGGGGGGGGGGGGGGGGGGGGGGCATTAAAGAAACATAAAAATACAAAAGCTATTCTATTTAAAGGGCGACAGCACTTCCTGATTTGGCCTCTTATGGAAGATTGCTCATTAAGCGGCCATGACTGAAGACAAACGAGAGTGGTCTTGGTGGTGTGGTTTGATCTGGGTGTGTTATTATATCCTACCCTGGCAGGTACTGTTGTTTGTCCCTCCTGAGTCAGCGTAGCAACAACATAGCGTCTTCCTCAAAATAGTCACTTCCTATCAATTGTCAGAATTAATCGAAGATAAATCAAGAAATCTGTAATTAATTTATTCGTTTTTGCCGAGGAGATCTTAGTCAATTTTACATCTAAGGTGTTTGGTGCAGTATTTCGCAAGTAATTTTTTTTTCACATGAAAAACTTTTTTTCTGGGAACGATAACATGTCTACTACAACTTCATAATCTGCAAGCTGTGAAACTATCGTAAATAAAGCACAAGCTACACATTGTTTATCAGTGCCCAAAATCACTTGCTAGCTAATTTCCAACTCTGTGTTCACCACAGGCGAGTGGCAACGTGTGTACTTCGGGTGCCGTTGTGTTTTTTACAACTTTCTCACTATTACCAGTGTCTGTCTGGCAGTGTTTCATAGGGAATCATGTTACAAAGCAGGTCACGGGGGACACAAGACGCTCGCAAATGGGTTTTGGAATATTGACAAGTTGCAGTTAGAATACAGGTGCGCGCTGATCGTCTCAATTCTAATTTTGCCCCAAAAGTGGCAGACTTGCGTGATTAACACTATCAAACATCAGTCTGATGCGCTGCATAAAGGACAGGTCTGTCTCACTGTCTGGAGGTTCTGGATGCTGTGATTGGATAGAGCTGAATTAGCACAGCTGCTTCTCTCGTGTTAGTGAGCACTGGGCAAGTGGACACGATCGTAAACCCTCCAGTAAGTCGTGACAAACTCCCTTACAAAATTCAGTTTTGGACGAGACTGACTTTATGTCCAAATTTATCCTATTTACACTTTGAAGTCAATTTTGACACGAGAATGAATGTTTCTAACTCACATCCATGCCACATAGAACCAACTTCTCTGGATTTAAAATGGCCTAAGGGGCAGTTGACCTTTAAACACTTTCTAACAGTTTTACAGTGTGCGTGTTAAAAGGGACACGGCAACACACACACAATGATCAGTGTGTGTGTTGGGAGCAAAGAGACACACACTTACCACAATGGAACACAGCTTTCACGTCAAGACTCTCAGATAAGAAGAGATCTGGCTTCCGTTTGAGGGCCTACAGTAGGAGGCAGACAGAGGCATGACACAGGGCAGGAGTCTGTGCCCCTACTCCATGGGTACACCCTCTCTCTGCCCCCCCACCCCACCACTCTTCTAGCCTCGTAGACAGAACCGTGTCTGCTTTAGACAACTCCTTTGTCATTGCCATGTTTACCCACAAGGTCAGGAACAACTTGTAGCCCGAGCTAAACAACGAGAGGCAAATTCTGATTCTCCTTGATGTGTGATCTCGTTCACTACCCATCTGGGATTTAACAGCATTGGATTGGTGTAGACAAAGTGTTTCTTACACCAATCCAATGTTTTTAAATCCTTGAGGGGAAGTGAATGTGAGTTGGGATAAAGGAGTTGTCTATAGCAGGTAAACAGATGAAGCTACCAGGCTAGACTACTCCACTCTCCCTACGACAAACTACCACTCATACAGTAAGTACACAACTCTGCTCCAATGCAAACTCGGCAAACAAACTGGAGAAAAACAAAAAACAAAAATTATTCAAAACTTAAGTCAAACTAAAGGCAATGATGGTTCTGTAGCTTTTGTATCAATTTCATTCTGATACACTATTTTTTTCTCCCTTTTTTGGCCTGGTTGGATTGAATATGCAACATAAGTAAAGTACATGTACGGATAAATACAACTGATACTGTAATTAACTCATTCAGGATGGAGGAGGAGAGGGGGACAGAGGGAAGAGGAGAGGAGATCAGATCTATCCAAAGATTAAAGGAAGAAGAATGTAGAAGGAAGACAAAAATAAAAAAAGAGGGCAACCAATTCGCCTGAATTGATTAATTAATGGAATATTAATTAATTTGGGCTTTGATTGGCACTGGGCTGGAATTACATCAGAAAAGGGGCGTGGCTCTGGGATTCTAACCAGTGAGGTCAACTACCCTGGAACTACATCCCAGGGTCGTGTTCAGTAGGACAACTGAACATGAAAATGTTTCTTATTGGACACGTTCAGTTTGTCCCTCCTTTCAAAACATTCTCTTGTTTTTTGCCTACTGGACATGACCTTGGTGAACTCTGAACCGAACTCCCTCATCTTTAGACAAAGGTGTAGCTACTGGTTAGAGCCCTGAGTATTGAAGAAGACAGTCGGTCCTTCAATAGCGCCACCTACTGTCTATTCTCTGCCCTGCCATTATGATGGGTCGCCCTAGGACCCTTTTTAACAAACAACAGAAAGAGAAAGGAGAGAGAGCTAGAGATAACGAGACAGAGAGAGCGAGAGAGACAGAGAGAGAACAAGAGAGTGAGACAAAGAGACAGAGACAGAGAGAGAGAGATTGAGAAACCCAAAGTGAATGAAATAAGAAACCAAAAACACACCTGAGCTTGGAGTTGCATAAATGAATCAACAATATCAGGATGATCCCTGGGTCCTAAAATATAATAAAGATGAAACTTAACAAATCATAAAGAATAAAGAGAATAATAATAATATACAAACAGCAACTCAACCGATTCAACAGTCATGTGGAAAGAAAAGAGAACAGAAAAGATCTCATTGAAATAATTGTCACACGTGAGTAAAGAACAAACAAAGGGGGGAGAGAGGGAGGTGGGGCGCGTGAAGCTTTGGAAGAGTCTCAGAAAAACAGGGAGCGGTTGAACGAACAGAAAACAGGTAGAGAAAGAAAAGACATGGGTTCCATTTGGAGATAAAAAAGAAAGTAGTAACGAGAGAAGGAACAAACCTAAAAATAACAAAAGTGGGTTTGGAGTGGGGAACCCAGGAGGTACCTCTGTTACTGCGACGCTTCAGAGAAAAAGGGGTGTCCAGTCCCAAATCAACCCCTAGCCTCTACCCCCTTCCCCTGGGATAGCCCCTATGCATCTCCCCTAGACTATACACCCTAGGGGCTTGGAAATGTCATACGATAGGCAATATGATATTTTTCTGTGTGGCTTACAACCGTCCATGTGCCAAGGGGGTAGGGGCTGGGGGTTGATTTGGGATTGGGTCAATAGAACCCCTGACCCCTACCCCCACCCACCCCCCAAAAGGTGAACACTTGGGAGGCAACCCTTCCCTTCACTGTTCCCAGACTCCAAACAAGACCCAAGCCCTCACCTTACAGGCTTATTCAGTGGGGTGCAACCCAGATAGAAATGCAATGTATAGAGCACACACAATTCCGTTCTGTAAAACCGAGGGCTGTCTGTTCTACACAATACATTTCTATATGAACGTTGTTCTGCAACAACATTCTGTGATGTTTTGTAACGTTGCACCATACTGTATAAGATACAGGCCACAGTGTAACATTTAAGGTCACCTGCTCAGAAAGAAAGAGTTAAAGAAAGGAGGAGGCAGCCATTATCAATCAAACACAGTCAAAGCAGAAGAGGGGGAGTAGGGAATGAGAGGACAACTAAAAAGGGAGAAGAGAGGGCTAGACAGTATTCAGATAACAACCACTGGATAATGTCAGTGTGAAAAACAAAACTTCCTTCTAATGCTTTTTCTTTTCTAATTCTCCATAGCAGCACAGGAGGACAGAGGATGCATATCAATAATCTAACGTGACTTCCTCTCCTCATCGCCTCCCCTTCATCTGCACTCATCTAAGAACACTGCAATATGATGCAATAGGTGCTTTCAACTGTCCAGCTCCAAGGAGAGGAGACAAGGACTTTAGACTATTGAGATGCAGCCATTGTATTTCCCCTGCTGCTGAAAGCAGGAGTGTGTGCAGGTTTCCTGTCAATCAAAATCACCCAAAAGAAAAACAGACAAATATCACCCCCCTCCCCTGCAGGACCCCCTACCTTGCTGGAAGATGGAGAGTGTTACCGAGGTAACCAGCTCAAATAGAGCCTTGATGGGAGGGAAGTTGTCCGTCTCACTGGCAAATATATGGACCATCTGTCAAATACAACCACAGATGGTTTCACACTGGTCAAGGTGTTTGTGTGTGTGCCACTGATGCGTGTGTATTGTGTATGCGTGAGTGTGTTCAAGCGTGTGTTTGTGTGTGTACCTGTCGTGTGAGGTCCAGTGCTGAGGCTTGTGGTATGGTACTGTACATCTGTCCTAGCATCTCACTGAGCTGAGACACCATGGGGGCAAAGTCATGGAGGAGAGTCTTCACCGACTTCTCAAAGATAGCACACACGGCCTGGGAGGAGGGAGGGAGACAGGGGGAGAGTGAAACTTAATTTTCAGCTTGTTCAGGTCAGATTTCTTTATGCTTCATATATTAAAACATCACTATAGGTCTGTTCAGTGTGTGCTTGTCTCACCTCCACCACCTGAGAGTCGTTGAGCCACTTGCTGAGGACCGTCTGAATGAGAGCAAAGACCTGCTGTAGGACCACCACCACCTAGAACACACACAGGTTAGTTTGAGTAACCTAGACAACGCTAAACACTCCCACAATGACAACGCTAAACACTCCCACAATGACAACGCTAAACACTCCCACAATGACAACGCTAAACACTCCCACAATGACAACGCTAAACACTCCCACAATGAAAACGCTAAACACTCCCACAATGAAAACGCTAAACACTCCCACAATGAAAACACTAAACACTCCCACAATGAAAACGCTAAACACTCCCACAATGAAAACGCTAAACACTCCCACAATGAAAACGCTAAACACTCCCACAATGAAAACGCTAAACACTCCCACAATGAAAACGCTAAACACTCCCACTGAGCTTGCGTGTGCCTGGGTGTTGATGGTGGTGTCTCTCACCGGGTTAGGTCCTGGTGGTGGCGGGGCTGTTTTGACAGGTGGCGCTGTGCCCTCTCCTGATTCGTCCTCCTGCTTGCTGATGTCCAGCGTAGTGAAGAGATTGGATAACAGACCTAGGATGTGGATTATCGCTAGTTTATTGGACGGGTTGGGCTGGAGAGAGGGATGAGGGAGGGAGAGAAAGATGAGAAAGTAAGTCCTTAGCTTCAGGGAACCAGACAAACAAGATTTGCCATGTCTTAACAAGTGAAACAAAAAGAAACAGTGAAAGAACATAAAAGAGAGAGGGATGAAGTGAAAAGGACAGAACTTCTTCTAAAGAAGTGAAAGAGAGAAGAGATGATTTTTGGCTGCGTCAGTCAGTTGATGGCTTCATCTTTCTGCAGATTTCAGACACACACTCTCCAGGGTGACAACACTAATTAAAGCTTTGTTAGTACCGATTTAATCACCGCTCTGTATCCATGACAACGGAACTGTGGCGTACAAGGGAGGCGTAATGCAGCTGGGCTGACTCCCTTCGCTTAATGAGCAATGTTGCTACTGAACACACACACACACACACACACACACACACACTTCAGATTTGAGATAGGTGTGTGCAACTTGGACTTATACCCAAATCATTCATTGACGTCAATGGGTGAGCATTTGAGTCGAGTGTCCAGATCTTAAGTCAGAATACCACCCTAAATGCATAAAAACAGACAATGGTTGTACTAATATAGTGGATGTGCAGTTTCACCTCTTGCCTCAAGGTGCCAGTGTTTGTCAGGCTGCACAGGCGACCTGATTCCCTAGTCTGACGTCGCGGCTATAAATCACAGACAGGTAGAAAGGGAGAGAGAGAGGGAGAGAAAGAGACAGGCAGCGAGAGCAGAGACAGAGCGGAGAGAGGCAGAGCGGAGAGAGGCAGAGCGGAGAGAGACAGCGAGAGGAGAGAGACAGCGAGAGGAGAGAGACAGCGAGAGGAGAGAGGCAGCGAGAGGAGAGAGGCAGAGCGGAGAGAGACAGCGAGAGGAGAGAGACAGCGAGAGGAGAGAGGCAGAGCGGAGAGAGACAGCGAGAGGAGAGAGACAGCGAGAGGAGAGAGACAGCGAGAGGAGAGAGGCAGAGCGGAGAGAGACAGCGAGAGGAGAGAGACAGCGAGAGGAGAGAGGCAGAGCGGAGAGAGACAGCGAGAGGAGAGAGACAGCGAGAGGAGAGAGACAGCGAGAGGAGAGAGGCAGAGCGGAGAGAGACAGAGCGGAGAGAGGCAGAGCGGAGAGAGGCAGAGCGGAGAGAGACAGCGAGAGGAGAGAGACAGCGAGAGGAGAGAGACAGCGAGAGGAGAGAGGCAGAGAGGAGAGAGACAGAGCGGAGAGAGGCAGAGCGGAGAGAGGCAGAGCGGAGAGAGACAGCGAGAGGAGAGAGACAGCGAGAGGAGAGAGACAGCGAGAGGAGAGAGGCAGAGCGGAGAGAGACAGCGAGAGGAGAGAGACAGCGAGAGGAGAGAGGCAGAGCGGAGAGAGACAGCGAGAGGAGAGAGACAGCGAGAGGAGAGAGACAGCGAGAGGAGAGAGACAGCGAGAGGAGAGAGACAGCGAGAGGAGAGAGACAGCGAGAGGAGAGAGACAGCGAGGAGAGAGAGACAGCGAGGAGAGAGAGACAGCGAGGAGAGGCAGAGAGAGAGAGACCGAGAGAGGCAGAGAGAGAAAGAGACCGAGAGAGAGGCAGAGAGAGAAAGAGAGCGAGAGAGAGGCAGAGAGAGAAAGAGAGCGAGAGAGAGGCAGAGAGAGAAAGAGAGCGAGAGAGAGGCAGAGAGAGGCAGAGAGAGAGGAGAGGCAGCAAGAGGCAGAGAGGAGAGAGAGAGACAGGCAGCGAGAGGACAGGCAGAGCGAGAGACAGGCAGCGAGAGGACAGGCAGAGCGAGAGACAGGCAGAGAGGAGAAAGAAGGCAGAGAGGAGAGAAAGTAAGACCGGCAGCGAGAGGAGAGGCAGAGAGGAGGACAAGCACCTGCCTGGAGGTGACAGCATTCCCTCCCCCATATGCCCCCCCTAGGCACAACTAATGACAACATAACCAACAAAAACGGGTCACAACTCCTGCAGCTCTGTCGCATGCTGGGCATATACATAGTCAATGGTAGGCTTCGAGGGGACTCCCATGGTTGGTAAACCTATAGCTCATCTCTTGGCAGTAGTACTGTAGACTACTTTATCACTGACCTCAACCCAGAGTCTCTCAGAGAGTTCAGTCAGCTCACTGACACCCCTCTATCAGATCACAGCAAAATCACTGTCTACTTGAACAGTGCAATACTCAATCATGAGGCATCAAAGACAAAGGAACTGAGTAATATTAAGAAATGCTATAGATGGAAGGAATGTAGTGTGGAAACCTACCAAAAAACAATTAGGCAACAACAAATTCAATCCCTTTTAGACAACTTCCAGGACAAAACGTTCTACTGTAATAGTGAAGGTGTAAACCTGGCAGTAGAAAATCTTAACAGTATATTTGACCTCTCAGCTTCCCTATCAAATCTAAACATTTCAAACAGAAAGCTCAATGTAATTGAAAAATCCATAGACTACCCACTTCTGGGAAAATTGGAAAACACTAAACAAACATGAAGAATTATCTATCCAAAATGGAGATGTATGGGTAAACCACTTTTCCAATCTTTTTGGCTCTATAACAAAGAACAAACAGCAAAAACGTATACATGATCAAATACAAATCTTAGAATCAACTATTAAAGACTACCAGAACCCATTGGATTCTCCAATTACCTTGAATGAACTACAGGACAAAATAAAAACCCTCCAACCCAAAAAGGCCTGTGGTGTTGATGGTATCCTCAATGAAATGATAAAATATACAGACAGCAAATTCCAATTGGCTATACTAAAACTCTTTAACATCATCCTTTGCTCTGGCATCTTCCCCAATATTTGGAACCAAGGACTAATCACCCCAATCCACAAAAGTGGAGACAAATTTGACCCCAATAACTACCGTGGGATATGCTTCAACAGCAACCTTGAGAAAATCCTCTACATTATCATTAACAGCCGACTCATACATTTCCTCAGTGAAAACAATGTACTGAGCAAATGTCAAATTGGATTTTTACCAAATTATCGTACGACAGACCACATATTCACCCTGCAAACTCTAATTGACAAACAAACAAACCTAAGGCAAAGTCTTCTCATGCTTTGTTGATTTCAAAAAAGCCTTCGCCACAATTTTTGTCATGAGGGTCTGCTATAGAAATTGATGGAAAGTGGTTTTGGGGGAAAAACATACAACATCGTAAAATCCATGTACACAAACAACAAGTGTGCGGTTAAAATAGGCAAAAAAAACACATTTCTTCCCACAGGGCCGTGGGGTGAGACAGGGATGCAGCTTAAGCACCACTCTCTTCAACATATAAACCAACGAATTGGCGAGGGCAATAGAACAGTCTGCAGCACCTGGCCTCACCCTACTAGAATCTGAAGTCAAATGTCTACTGTTTGCTGATGATCTGGTGCTTCTGTCAACAATCAAGGAGGGCCTTACAGCAGCACCTAGATATTCTGCCAGACCTGGGCCCTGACAGTAAATCTCAGTAAGTCTAAGTCTTCACACCAAAGTACGTTCATCTCTAGGAGACAGAACACGTCTCCTTCCTGAGCGGTATAACGGCTGCGTGGTCCCATGGTGTTTATACTTGCGTACTATTGTTTGTACAGATGAACATGGTACCTTCAGGCGTTTGGAAATTGCTCCCAAGAATGAACCAGACTTGTGGAGGTCTACAATTTTTCTTCTGAGGTCTTGGCTGATTTCTTTTGATTTTCCCATGATGTCAAGCAAAGAGGCACTGAGTTTGAAGGTAGGCCTTGAAATACATCCACAGGTACACCTCCAATTGACTCAAATTATTTCAATGAGCCTGTCAGAAGCTCCGAAAGCCATGACATCATTTTCTGGAATTTTCCAAGCTGTTTAAAGGCACAGTCAACTTAGTGTATGTAAACTTCTGACCCACTGGAATTGTGATGCAGTGAATTATAAGTGAAATAATCTGTCTGTAAACAATTGTTGGAAAAATCACTTGTGTCATGCACAAAGTAGATGTCCTAACCGACTTGCTAAAACTATAGTTTGTTAACAAGAAATTTGTGGAGTGGTTGAAAACGAGTTTTAATGACTCCAACCTAAGTGCATGTAAACTTCCGACTTCAACTGTACATAATACGACATGTGTAATGTATTTTTCTTTTGGAACTTCTGTGAGTGTAATGTTTACTGTTCATAACACTTTTGTATATTATCTCCTTCACATGCTTTGGCAATGTTAACATATGTTTCCCATGCCGAGAGAGAGAGCGCGAGAGAGAGAGCGCGAGCGCAAGAGAGCGAGCGCGAGAGAGAGAGAGCGCGAGAGAGAGAGAGCGCGAGAGAGAGAGAGAGCGTGAGAGAGAGAGAGCGTGAGAGAGAGAGAGCGCGAGCGAAAACGAGCGCGAGCGAAAGCGCGAGAGGGAGAGCGCGAGAGGGAGAGCGCGAGCGAGAGAGCGCGAGCGAGAGCTCTTCATTTGAACTGACATCTCTTTTCACCCAGACACTCAGGTCTCTGCTGACTCCAGAACAATAGATCAGGGGAGAAAGACTAATTCAACACTGATAATGTCACATCCTTATTTTTAGTTAATGTCAGCTCCTTATTTTGAGAAAATGTCAAATCCTTATTTTTAGCTCCTATATGAAGGCCCAGATTCATTAGATGTGACATTTAATAAAGTAAGAATGTGTGTCAGAGTGTGTGTGTCTTATGTCCCTGTGATTCAGTAGCCCATGGCTTAGTGATGAAGCCAATCTGGTCCCACAGAGAAATGTTCAACTGTTCACATGGACACAGTCCAACAGAGAGAGCGAGAGCAAGAGAGATGCATCCATGCAGACACAAGGTCTGTTCATATGGCCCCAGTCCAATAGAGAGAGGAAAGTATGCCACTTTAACACTGTTACAACAGTGTGTGTGTGTGTGTGTGTGTGTGTGTGTGTGTGTACCGTCTCATCCGCTAGTTTCTCAAGTTGCTGTATGTAGGGTGTAATGAGGGAGTGCAGGTTCCTCAGTATCTCCTCCACAGGCAGAGCAGACAGCAGGAAGCCCAAGGCCTGCATCAGCCACATACACTGACTGGTCTGAAGTGGGAGAAAGGAAGGGAGGAGAGGTAGAGCGAGGAAGAGAGAGGAAGAGAGAGAGGAAGAGGGAGGGAGAGAGAACATTATACATTTCCAGGCCTTTGAAAGATAATGTGACTCTGTGTAAGTGCTGTTTGCTAGCTGCCATCCATCAGTCTTGTCACCAGCTCTAACCTTGCTCTTTGTTTTCATGGCAGAATGGGCTGACTCATTCTATTGTCTGGTGTACACTCCCTGTGCTTGATTATATTTTATTGAATACGCTCAGTGTTGCATGTAGTAAATGCGCAGATAATGAAGTTATTTGAATTTTGACACTGTCCCAGACTTTCATTATACATGTTTAGAGTGGGTCCAGTGAGTTGGCACATTGGGGGTTTGGCTTGCATTATTTCCAGACAGGACTAGAACTGACCTTGTGAATCTGCTTGATCAGCACCTCCTGTGAAGAAGAGAGGATAGCAGAAGTATCAGTAGAATTATTTATATTGACTCAAACGTAATAAAACATGAAATGTGATATACAGCACACACACACAAACCTGTGATACAGCCACTATATTTGTAGCGTAGGGCGGCAGGTCGTATTTGCATTCTCTGCAGATCTTCTTGAGTGTGGAGACAGAGGAGACGGAGAGGTCTGGGTTCCCCAAGGCTTGGAGTACCAGAGGTAAAACACTACTCAACATCACCGGGTGGTCGGCCAACCACTCTGCTAGAGCTCCTACAGGGAGGGAGGAGAACACACTGGATGAAAGGTTTTAACACAGTAATACTGTAAGCTACAGGAGACAAACAAAGGAGTCAGATGCTTTTCCTGTTTTCCTGTCCAATTATTTTTTTTCTTCTCCTTGTGATTCCCTGGATGAACAAGACACAAAGAAATGACAGCTATGACCGTATCAATACCTATGGTGAACATAACGGTGTCGGCCAGTTGGACATTGTTGATGCTAATTCTGGGGATGAGTCCAATCAGGCCTGGGATGACATCAGAGTAGTTGACATCTATCGTCTCCGCTATCGACTGGAACCCGTATAACAACGCTTCTGTATGCTGGAAGAGACAAACGGCTTCAGACAGTGCGTGGGTGTTCAGTGTGTGTGTGTGTGTGTGTGTGTGTGTGTGTGTGTGTGTGTGTGTGTGTGTACACACTGTACCTGCCATGACGAGGCTTGTTCTGTGTTGGTCAGTATTCGTCCTAGTTTCTCATACAGGTTACTGAGCAGCTCAGCTCCTAGCATCTCATAGACATACATCAGAGTGTCGGAGATATCCACCCTGGAACACATGTTACCAACAGAAGGCACGGTTTTGTTATAGAGGTGAAACTATCAATACTATGGGGGAAAGTGGTGTGTTTACAAGGTTCCGTTTTGGGTCCACTGCTTTTTTCTATTGAGTTAATATGTACAAATCATGTGTTTACCAGGGATGCAAACTGGTGAGGGCCCAAAAAGTGACACTTTGTTTGTTGTCGCATTGAAACATGCAAAAAATCCCTGCTTGGGGGAAATGCAGGCTTTAACTAATTAAACAACAAAGAATATGACCTACATGATCAGTCTCTGTGTGTAAAATAAAAAGTGGTTAATGTGAACCTGACACACAGCTAAAACATGTAAAGAAAGCAATCCAATGTTATTTGTTGCCTAGACTTTACTGCAAATGACACTCAAGTCTTGAGAAAAAACAATACACTAATATTGCAGTTAGCCATGACAGCCTTTATAATAGAACGCTTGTGACCACACACACACAACTAAATATTGCACTTGGGAAAAAAACATCTTAAAATAGACATTGATCAAATGCACAAGGCTACCTGTGTGCAAAAATAACATTCACTCAGTAAAAAATATTATAATCCCCCCTCACTCACAGGAGTTACTGTCAAGTTCAACACAACAAAAACAATATATTTTGGCTACACTGCACATTATTACATTGTCCACAGGCAGAAAGTGTACATCTGCTCTACAATATGCCAGCAAAAGTGAGAAAGAGGGAAAGTTTTTAGTGTTCCTTTCACCTCTATAATGGCATTCAGTTTAATAAGCCAAGCCCAGCTCCAGCTACACTTGATTCCTGAATCCACTTGTTTAACAAGCAACGCCTCATTTTTACTTAATTCTCTCATTCTGAAAATTAACCACATCCTGTAGAGGGAAACTATTAGTTAACAGATAGCTGGTTAGTTCATTAGCTAGTTAAAACCTGTTGGGGATAGGGGGCAGTATTGAGAATTTTGGAAAAAATATGTGCCCATTTTTAACTGCCTCCTACACCAACTCAGAAGCTAGAATATGCATATTATTGTTCAGGTTTGGATAGAAAACACTCTGAATTTTCTAAAACTGTTTGAATGGTGTCTGTGAGTATAACAGAACTCCTATGGCAGGCAAAAACCTGACAAGGTTTCAAGCAGGAAGTACCCTGTCTGACAAGGAGTCGTGCGTCTTGCATCTGTTTATTGAAAAGTAAGGATCTTAAATGTAACGTGACAATTCCCAGGGCTCCGATAGGCTCTCAGAACCCGGGAAATACCTGAAGGTTGACGAGGGAGCCTCAGGCTGAAACACATTATCGGCTTTGGTAAGTGGCGGCTCAGAGGACCTTTGAATGAGGCGCGTGCACGATTCGCTCCTGAGGAGAAATTTAATTCGGCTGTTTAGGCTCAATGCATATTCCCGGTCGGAATATTATCCCTTTTCTACGAGATAAATGGCATAAAAATTGGTTTTAAACAGCGGTTGACATGCTTCGAAGTACGGTAATGGAATATTTAGACATTTTTTGTCACGCCAATGCGCCATGCGCGAGACCGTGATGAAGCATTCTGATAGTGTCTAGAACTCACGAACAAAACGTCGCTGTTTGGATATAACGATGGATTATTTGGGACCAAACCAACATTTTTTATTGAAGTAGAAGTCCTGGCAGTGTATTCTGACGAAGAACAAGCAAGGTAAGAAAATTTTTCTTATAGGAAATGTGATTTTGGTGGAGGCTGACCTAGGTGGGTGTCTAAATAGCTAGCCCTGTGATGCCGGGCTATGTACTTAGATTATTGCAAAATGTGCTTCATCCGAAAAATCGGACATAGAGTGCATATAGGAGTAATGTATCTATAATTCTTAAAATAATTGTTATGCTTTTTGTGAACGTTTATCGTGAGTAATTTAGCAAACTGTTAGTAAATTCCCCGGAAGTTTGCGGGGGTTATGCTAGTTCTGAACGTCACATGCTAATGTAAAAAGCTTTTTTTTTTATATAAATATGAACTTGATTGAACAGACATGCATGTATTGTATAACACAATGTCCTAGGTGTGTCATCTGATGAAGATCATAAAAGGTTAGTGCTGCATTTAGCTGTGGTTTGGGTTTATGTGACATTATATGCTAGCTTGAAAAATGGGTGTCTGATTATTTCTGGCGGGGCACTCTGCTGACATAATCTAATGTTTTGTTTTCGTTGTAAAGCCTTTTTGAAATCGGACAGTGGGGTTAGATTAACGAGATTCTTGTCTTTAAATAGCTGTAAAATAGTCATATGTTTGAGAAATTGAAGTAATAGTATTTCTAACGATTCAAAAATCGCGCCACTGGATTTCAGTGGCTGTTACGTAGGTGGGACGAGTTCGTCCCACATGCGCCAGAGAGGTTAACATTTCACACAGATTGCCAGGGTCCAGTAAGCAACTAACGCGTTATAACTTGAGGAACGGCAAGGAGTCGTATACCAGTTAATACATTTACATTTTAGTCATTTAGCAGACGCCCTTATCCAGAGCGACTTACAGTAGTGAATGCATACATTTCATTTCATACATTATTTTTCTGTGCCGGCCCCCCGTGGGAATCGAACCCACAACCCTGGTGTTGCAAACACCATGCTCTACCAACTGAGCTACAGGGAAGGCTGGGAATACTATAGAGAATTAGTTAGGTTACTAATGTTAGCTCATTTGATGTTGTGACGTTAGCTAGCTACTTTATTAGCAAGCACATTTTCACACCATAAACTCTATTATGTGATCAAATAAGTTGGCTAATGTTGCTAATGTTGCTCAACAATTCTCTGGCTAGCTAACGGAAAATAGGATCCAGCTAGCAAGATACTTAACAATGCTAATACTTGTTCCAACACTCTTTCTCCCTCACCTCAAACTGTCCAAATGCCAGTAGTTTTCGGTTACAGCTCATGAAATACGCTTCATCACCTTCTCACCCGTCTCCGTGGTCAGGTTTGTTGTCTCTTCTTTCTTCAGTCGCGTGCTGCGCTGCATTCTGTTGTTATGTAGGCGCTTGGCTGAGCCTTGGATACAGCAGCCAGTATTGCTCCAAACGCGCATCACTCATTCGCTTACAGACAGTAGTGATCTTTTCTCATCGGATCTACACGGATCACGTAGGTCACCTATTTTGGATTCAAAAGAGCGAATTTTGCCAAAAGGTGACTAGTTTGTATCCCTGGTTTACACCTGAAATCAGCACACCAAGACAGTCGTGAAGAGGGCACGACAAAACCTATTCCCCCTCAGGAGACTGAAAAGATTTGGCATGGGTCCTCAGATCCTCAAAAGGTTTTACAGCTGCACCATCGAGAGCATCCTGACTGGTTGCATCACTGCCTGGTACGGCAACTGCTCGGCCTCTGATCGTAAGGCACTACAGAGGGTAGTGCGTACGGCCCAGTACATCACCGGGGCAAAGCTTCCTGCCATCCAGCACCTCTATACCAGGCGGTGTAGGAGGAAGGCCCTAAAAATTGTCAGACTCCAGCCACCCTAGTCATAGACAGTTCTCTCTGCTACCGCACGGCAAGCTGTACCGGAGTGACAAGTCTAGGACCAAGAAGCTTCTACACCCAAGCCATAAGACTCCTGAACAGCTGATCATTATTTTCCCCCCCCCCCACCCCGCTGCTACTCTGTTATTATCTATGCATAGGTCACTTTAATAACTCTACCTACATGTACATATTAGCTCAATTACCACGACACCAGTGCCCCCGCACATTGACTCTGTACCGGTACCCCCTGTATATAGCCTCGCTATTGTTATTTTACTGCTGCTCTTTAATTATTTGTTATTCTTATCGCTTACTTTTTTTGTAGGTATTTACTAAAAACTGCATTGTTGGTTAGGGCTTAGGGACTAACAGCAGGCTTGATTTCATACTGTGCTGTTAGTAATGTGCTTCTGTTACTCAGACAAACATTTTCATCCATAAGACATTTGTGCCCTCTTATCTGCCACTTCACTTACAGGCTGGTACAATCACACACGCTCATCTGCTGACCAATAGACCTGTCAGCAAAACATCTCTCTCTCTCACTCTCACTCTCACACACACACTCTCTTGTACCTGTAGATCCTGAACTGTTCCTTCTCATCCGAGGACCATGATGCATACTCCTGGTCAGAGGGGAACTGGGCTTTATGCAGCAGAACATCCACCAGCTGGAAATACACTGGTCTATAAACCTGCAGATACACTGCCTGTCTCTCAGAGTCAAACGACATGATGTCGTCCTGGAAAGAGAGAAAGTGTGTGCTGTTAAGTGGTGGTATTCTGAACAGGGTAGTTGGGGTTAGGGTGTAACGTTAGTGTCCTGGGTTAAAGTGTAGGGGACTGGGTTACAGTGCAGGGGTTAGGGTGCATACCTGTAGTGTGTACCAGAAGGTGAGTGTGAGGGAGCTGGTCGTCTCGTTGACTGGGTAGTGTCCTGGTATCCCAGTACAGAACATGATCATGTTGACCAAAGCCAGAAAGCCCTGCCAGTGCTCTACCTGCTCCAAAAGAGCCCTGAGAGAGAGAGAGAGAGAAAACGGGAGCGAGAGTAGGTGAGAGAAACAGACAGAGACAAGTAAACTAGGTCAGTAGTTAAGGAGAGTGAGGTGAGATAGGGTGGGACAGGCAGGACTGGTTCTCTAGATAGAGTGAGGTGGGGTGGGACAGGCAGGACTGGTTCTCTAGATAGAGTGAGGTGAGGTGGGGTGGGACAGGCAGGACTGTTTGTCTAGATAGAGTGAGGTGAGGTGGGACAGACAGGGCTGTTTCTCTAGATAGAGTGAGGTGAGGTGGGGTGGGACAGGCAGGACTGTTTGTCTAGATAGAGTGAGGTGAGGTGGGCCAGACAGGACTGTTTCTCTAGATAGAAGGGTGAGGTGGGGTGGGACAGGTAGGACTGGTTCTCTAGATAGAGTGAGGTGAGGTGAGGTGGGACAGACAGGACTGTTTCTCTAGATAGAGTGAGGTGAGGTGGGACAGGCAGGACTGTTTCTCTAGATAGAGTGAGGTGAGGTGGGACAGGCAGGACTGTTTCTCTAGATAGAGTGAGGTGAGGTGGGACAGGCAGGACTGTTTCTCTAGATAGAGTGAGGTGAGGTGGGACAGGCAGGACTGTTTCTCTAGATAGAGTGAGGTGAGGTGGGACAGGCAGGACTGTTTCTCTAGATAGAGTGAGGTGAGGTGGGACAGGCAGGACTGTTTCTCTAGATAGAGTGAGGTGGGGTGGGACAGGCAGGACTGTTTCTCTAGATAGAGTGAGGTGAGGTGGGACAGGCAGGACTGTTTCTCTAGATAGAGTAACAGGTGAAAGGTTCAGACTGGAGATATTGACATACACAGTGAGACATGAGGCCTTGGGAGACCCTGCAGAACAACACAATAACAAACAAACAGCTTGTTTACCAGGGTTGGCCTGTGCTTGGAACTGAACACATCTTATCTGATTATTTCTTGATTGGTTTGTGATAATTAATCCAGAAGCATCAATTATGTCACCAAGGAGTGTGAGGTGGGGAGGTGAAAGGAATGATTGGTTGATGATTTAGAGGGGACAGCGCACACACAATTGTGTTTTAGTGTACTCGTGAGGGCTTTTTGGGGACCAACAAAAACACACACCTGGAGTGGTTCTCGCCCAGTGCGACAGCAATGCGACAGATTCCGTGTGATGTCTCCATGTCTCCGTTCTGGACGGCCTCTCTCAGCTGCTCCTGCAGGGACAAGACCTGGGGAACCAGCTTCAGCAGGGTGTTCACATACCTACAGAGAGAGACAGAAAGATATACAGAGAGAGGGGGAAAAAGACAGCGATACAGAGAGAGGGGGAGAAAGAGATACAGAGAGACACACAAGTGAGTTAGTTCACATACTGTACTATGGGAAAAACTGGAGGCGTATAGCTGTCTTGCTTACTTCAAACTAAATCTTTTTCCAAGCCATTCTTTCTCTGATCCTGTGAAGACACGCTGCACACATCCCCCCCTCTTCCCCCCATCCCATCCCCGCCACACAAACACATAAATCTTTACTTTTCACCAGCTCCATCTCTCTGTTGCTTTGTTTCATGTCTCTAGGCTTCAATTACTCTGGTCTGTTCTTTCTGCTGTCTCAGCTCTTTCTAATGCATCTATTGTCTATCTGGATGCACACACACACACACACACACACACACACACACACACACTCTCCCTCGCTCAGACACACACCCACCACATACAGTTGAAGTGGGAAGTTTACATTCACCTCAACCAAATACATTTAAACTCAGTTTTTCACAATTCCTGACATTTAATCCTAGTAAAAATTCCTCGTCTTAGGTCAGTTAGGATCACCACTTTATTTTAAGAATGTGAAATGTCAGAATAATAGTGGAGAGAATGATTTTTTCAGCTTTTATTTCTTTCATCACATTCCCAGTGGGTCAGAAGTTTACATACACTCAATTAGTATTTGGTAGCATTGCCTTTAAATTGTTTAACTTGGGTCAAATGTTTTGGGTAGCCTTCCACAAGCTTCCCACAATAAGTTGGGTGAATGTTGGCCCATTCCTCCTGACAGAGCTGGTGTAACTGAGTCAGGTTTGTAGGCCTCCTTGCTCACACACGCTTTTTCAGTTCTGCCCACAAATTTTCTATAGGATTGAGGTCAGGGCTCGGTGATGGCCACTCCAATACCTTGACTTTGTTGTCCTTAAGCCATTTTGCTACAACTTTGGAAGTATGCTTGGGGTCATTGTCCATTTGGAAGACCCATTTGCAACCAAGCTTTAACTTTCTGACTGATGTCTTGAGATGTTGCTTCAATTTGTCCACATAATTTTCCCACCTCATGATGCCATCTATTTGGTGAAGTGCACCAGTCCCTCCTGCAGCAAAGCACCCCCACAACATGATGCTGCCACCCCGATTCACAGTTGGGATGGTGTTCTTCAGCTTGCAACCTTCCCCTTTTTCCTCCAAACACAACGATGGTCATTATGGCCAAACAGTTCTATTTTTGTTTCATCAGACCAGAGGACATTTCTCCAAAAAGTACGATCTTTGTCCCCATGTGCAGTTGCAAACCGTAGTCTGGCTATTTTATGGCGGTTTTGGAGCAGTGGTTTCTTCCTTGCTGAGTGGCCTTTTAGGTCATGTCGATATAGGACTCGTTTTACTGTGGATATAGATACTTTTGTACCTGTTTCCTCCAGCATCTTCACAAGGTCCTTTGATGTTGTTCTGGGATTGATTTACACTTTTCGCGCCAAAGTACGTTCATCTCTAGGAGACAGAACGAGTCTCCTTCCTGAGCGGTATGACAGCTGCGTGGTCCCATGATGTTTATACTTGCGTACTATTGATTGTACAGATGAACGTGGTACCTTCAGGCATTTGGAAATTGCTCCCAAGGATGAACCAGGTCTACAATTTTTCTTCTGAGGTATTTGCTGATTTCTTTTGATTTCCCCATGATGTCAAGCAAAGAGGCACTGAGCTTGAAGGTAGGCCTTGAAATACATCCACAGGTACACCTCCAATTGACTCAAATGATGTTAATTAGCCTATCAGAAGCTTCTAAAGCCATGACATCATTTTCTGGAATTTTCCAAGTTTTTTAAAGGCACAGTCAATTTAGTGTATGTAAACTTCTGACCCACTGGAATTGTGATACAGTGAATTATAAGTGAATTAATCTGTCTGTAAACAATTGTTGGAAAAATTATTTGTGTCATGCACAAAGTAGATGTCCTAACCGACTTGCCAAAACTATAGTTTGTTAACAAGAAATTTGTGGAGTGGTTGAAAAACGAGTTTGAATGACTCCACCCTAAGTGTATGTAAACTTCCGACTTCAACTGTACACTCTCCCTCGCTCAGACACACTCCCTCGCTCAGACACACACCCACCACATACACACACCCACCACATACACACACCCACCACATACACTCTCCCTTGCTTAGACACACACACACCTATTTAATTCTCCCACATCTATATGTCTGTTCCCTTGTTGTCTGCATTGGGCATGCTCACACACACAACCACACTTGCTCTGGGTAATATCACTCTTCCCCCCAACCTTGCAGTGTCATTGGTTCTGACTACTGAATATTCATGTGTCCCCTTATTGACATTATCATGAAGGCTGCTGTACCACCTGCATGACAACAAGCCACACACACACGGTGTTAATCTACCATAAAGCACCTATTCCAATCCTCCTCTTTCCCCCGACCTTCAAAATACACTCTCTCTACTTCCGTCTCACACACTCACACTTTCACAAAGTAACCCCTTCCCCCAGCTAAGAGTACACGACCTGCATCTCCAAGTCAGCCCATTAAAAATGAATGATAACTAAATCTCCCTGGGTGGGCTGTTATTTAATGCATTAGTGTGCGTTTCTGTATATTTCTGTGTTATTCAGAGGGCATCGGGGTATGAGTATGTGCGTCTCTCTATTGTATGAAACCTGACATCCTATAGATTCCACTGAGACAGACTGTCTACCGCAGACACACAGACCTCCGCTTCCCGCTCTCTCTCTCGCTTTTCTTTCTCCTCCCCTTAAAACTGTAATGAATTTGAAAGACTCCTTTCTCTCTTTTCACCTCCATCTTTCTCCTTTCTCCCTCCCGTTCTCCTTCTCTCTGTTTAACCATATTACAGTCAAGTCATTTGGGAGAATGCTATTGGTCCAACTGCATCCTGTTGCCAGGCAACTAATTTCCCCATCTCAGAGCGTCACTGTAATTAAAAAGGAGGAGAGAGGTGGAGGAGGAGATATAGGGAGAGGAGAGAAGAAGGCAGAGAGAGAGAGCGAGAGAGAAAGGGAGGAAAATGGGGGAAAGAGAGCCTGGGAGAGAGATAGAAAGATTTTAAGTGAAGGAAAGGAAAGAAGGAAGGATTGAGCTAATTGTCTGGGGATAGATAGTGATAATCCTTCTGCCCTGACTCTAGTGTGGCCAAACACATACACAGGCACACAAAAACACATAGAAAAACTCCCAGTCCTTTTCAAATCTAATTGAGTGTTTTCGGGATAGGCGATATGGCCTAAATATCATCTTGATTTTTTCAAACTTTCAAAATATATAATTTAAAAATAAATGTATCTCGAAATAAGCTTTGTTGTACAATTAAAAGATAAATCCACTATAATTGATCATTTCAATAAGCATTTTTCTACGTCTGGCCATGCTTTTCACCTGGCTACCCCAACCCTGGTCAACAGCGCTGCACCCCCCACAGCAACTCGCCCAAGCCTCCCCGATTTCTTCACCCAAATCCAGATAGCTGATGTTCTGAAAGAACTGCAAAATCTGGACTCCTACAAAATCTGCCGGGCTAGACAATCTGGACCCTCTCTTTCTAAAATGATCTGCCAAAATTGTTGCAACCCCTATTACTAGCCTGTTCATATCGTCTGAGATTCCCAAAGATTGGAAAGCAGCAGCGGTAATCCCCTCTTCAAAAGGGGAGACACTCTAGACCCAAACTCCTACAGACCTATATCTATCCTACCCAGCCTTTTTAAGGTCTTCGAAAGCCAAGTTAACAAAACAGATTACCGACCATTTCGAATCCCACCGTACCTTCTCCGCTATGCAATCTGGTTTCAGAGCTGGTCATGGGTGCACCTCAGCCACGCTCAAGATCCTAAGCGATATCATAACCGCCATCGATAAGAGATAATACTGTGCAGCCGTATTCATCGACCTGGCCAAGGCTTTCGACTCTGTCAATCACCACATTCTTATCGGCAGACTCAAAAGCCTTGGTTTCTCAAATGATTGCCTCGCCTGGTTCACCAACTACTTCTCTGATAGAGTTCAGTGTGTCAAATCGGAGGGCCTGTTGTCCGGACCTCTGGCAGTCTCTATGGGGGTGCCACAGGGTTCAATTCTCGGTCCGACTCTTCTCTGTATAAATCAATGATGTCGCTCTTGCTGCTGGTGATTCTCTGATCTACCTCTACGCATTCTGTATACTTCTGGCCCTTCTTTGGACACTGTGTTATTAACTAACCTCCAGACGAATTTCAATGCCATACAACTCTCATTCCGTGGCCTCCAACTGCTCTTAAATGCAAGTAAAACTAAATGCATGCTCTTCAACCGATCACTGCCCGCACCCGCCTGCCCATCCAGCATCACTACTCTGGACGGTTCTGACTTAGAACATGTGGACAACTACAAATACCTAGGTGTCTGGTTAGACTATAAACTCTCCTTCCAGACTCACGTTAAACATCTCCAATTCCTATTTCGCAACAAAGCATCCTTCACTCATGCTGCCAAACATACCCTCGTAAAACTGACCATCCTACCGATCCTCGACTTTGCGATGTCATTTATAAAATAGCCTCCAACACTCTACTCAACAAATTGGATGCTGTCTATCACAGTGCCATCCGTTTTGTCACCAAAGCCCCATATAATACCCACCACTGCGACCTGTACGCTCTCATTGGCTGGCCCTCGCTTCATACTCGTCGCCAAACCCACTGGCTCCAGGTCATCTACAAGTCTTTGCTAGGTAAAGCCCCACCTTATCTCAGCTTGTGGCGAAATCCTGCACGGAGCCTTCACCGTGCGCTGCCACTTTAAGAGCGCATCAGCAGTAAGGAAGGAGGAAATAAAGGACAGCTCTTTCAGCTCTCTGGGAAGGAGCTCCTGGTTGGCGCAACAGTTTGCTTGTGTGTGCTATGCTGCAGATGTCCTTGTTTATTTTCAGCGTGTGTAGTTTATAAAGTATTTAACTCAATCATCGGTGTGACCGCTCTAGGTCAGGGGTTATCATCATTTGGGACCGCACCGGATACGGATCGCATGGATTAGTAGCAACATTGTTGCGAAGCTTTGACATACAAACCAACAAACCATCGGACGGTCAGACAGGACAACTGCAAGCCTGAAGACCACAGTTAAGATCTCTCTTGCTCTCTCTTTTTCTTCCCTCTATCGTTCCAGTGCTTTACACTGCAGCAGACTTTCTATTTTTCAAATGCACTTCCCGTTGATGTTCATTAATGCTAGACTATTATTGCCCTGCCAGAAGTATTTAGGTTGACATTTTAGTTAAAAGGGAGGTTGCTTGCAAGTTGTGTATTGTTAGTTGAACTGTATTGAGGTGGGGTGTACTAATGACATATGGCCGAGAAGATTGAGGACATTTTTAAGGCCTTTGTTTTGTCTATGAACACCCCCCACATTCATACCCTCTGCACTCCTCCACTAGAAGATAATACAGATTAATGCAAATCCTCTGTTGATGACTGGGTTCTTTCTTGTAAATTGTTTCTATGAAGTTGCTGTTCAATTGCTCTGCCATTATTATTATTATTATAATAATAATAATAATAATAATAATAATAATAATAATAATAATAATAATAATAATAATATGAGGTATTCTTGGTGGGGTTACCCCTGTGCTGTGATGTGGGTTTTATAGGGTGTGTATTCTCTTTTCTCTCCACTGGCTATCTGGTAAACAGGCTACACTCTAGGCAGTCTCTTCTGCTGATGTGTGTGGGTCTGGTAGTGGTACTCTCTATTCTACTCTTTTCCTTTCGGCAGGGTTAATACCTGCCTGGCGCCCCAACAAAATCTTTATCTTCACCCCTCTCTAATAAATTCCGCTACAAGCTCACTGGTCACCATAGCAGCACCCAACCGTAGCACGCGCCCTAGCAGGTATCTCTCACTGGTCACCATAGCAGCACCCACCCGTAGCACGCGCCCTAGCAGGTATCTCTCACTGGTCACCATAGCAGCACCCACCCGTAGCCAGCGCCCTAGCAGGTATCTCTCACTGGTCACCATAGCAGCACCCACCCGTAGCACGCGCCCTAGCAGGTATCTCTCACTGGTCACCATATCAGCATCCACCCGTAGCACGCGCCCTAGCAGGTATCTCTCACTGGTCACCATATCAGCATCCACCCGTAGCACGCGCCCTAGCAGGTATCTCTCACTGGTCACCATAGCAGCATCCACCCGTAGCACGCGCTCTAGCAGGTATCTCTCACTGGTCACCATAGCAGCACCCACCCGTAGCACGCACCCTAGCAGGTATCTCTCACTGGTCACCATAGCAGCATCCACCCGTAGCACGCGCCCTAGCAGGTATCTCTCACTGGTCACCATAGCAGCATCCACCCGTAGCACGCACCCTAGCAGGTATCTCTCACTGGTCACCATAGCAGCATCCACCCGTAGCACGCGCCCTAGCAGGTATCTCTCACTGGCACCATAGCAGCACCCACCCGTAGCATGCGCTCCAGCAGGTATCTCTCACTGGTCACCCCCAAAGCCAATTCCTACTTTGGCCGCCTTTCCTTCCAGTTCTCTGCTGCCAATGACTGGAACAAACTGCAAAAACCACTGAAGCTGGAGACTCATATCTCCTTCAATAGCTTTAAGCACCAGCTGTCAGAGCAGCTCACAGATCACTGCACCTGTACATAGCCAATCTGTAAATTGCCCATCCAACTACCTCATCCCCATATTGTATTTATTTAACTTGATCCTTTGCGCCCCGGTATCTCTACTTGCACATTAATCTTCTGCACATCTACCATTCCAGTGTTTAATTGCTATATTGTAATTACTTCGCCACCATGGCCTATTTATTGCCTTACCTCATTTGCACACAACGTAAATATACCTTTTTTCTACTGTATTATTGACTGTAGGTTTGTTTATTCCATATGTAACTCTGTGTTGTTGTATGTGTCGAACTGCTTTGCTTCATCTTGGCCAGGTCGCAGTTGTAAATGAGAACTTGTTCTCAACTAGCCTACCTGGTTAAATAAAGGTGAAATAAATAAATAAATAAATAAGATAAAAAAGGTAAAATACACAGCATTTCAATCAGTCAGCTATAATCTAATGAATTCAGGGCTCGTGAAATTATACCTAGGCTATATAAGCATTTTTTGTTGCAATAATCACTGATCTGGCTTTCAAGTCTCATACCTCAATGCTTGCTAACAGTTTTTGTTATGAACACACCCTTCTGTTCGTCTCCAACTGTTTAAACAGCAGCTAACCTATCCACATTGTTAAGATGTTGAAATCAAGTTGGCTACCGTATTTGTCAAAATGGAGCAAAGGAGACGAGACCAAAAAGATATGAGAACATAAACGCTCATAAAAACAAAAAATATATTTACAAAAACATGTTTCTTGCAATACTAACATTTGAATAAATCAAATTAATTTGATATATCACCCAGCACTAATATGAGGGCCATATTCATACCTCCACCAGTAAAATTGGCCTTATTTTAGAAAAATAAAAACACATGTTCTGGAGATTAGCTATTAGGTTGACTAGAGCAGTACTTTGTGCGTGCGTGCGAGAGAGAGAGAGTAACGCCAGCCAACCGAGAAATGCCTCCCCCCTCTTCTTCCCTCCCTCCTCCCCTCCTGGCAATTAGCTCTCCCTGTATTCCCTCCATCTCCCTCAGCTTTCCTCTTTTCTTAATTTCTGTCAACTCTCCTTCGCCTGTATTTTTCTCTCCATCCCTATTCCCCCTCTACAGTATCTCTTTCTCTCATATACCCTTCCCATGCCCACACTGTGCTCTTGGCTGCCATCTCCCCCTTCCTATCTCCCTCTCCCTCTGCTCTTCCTATCCCTGCTCTGTCTCGGTCTTCCATATCTGAATCTGTTGCTCTCTTGGTTCTCTTTAAACAATACCCCCCACCACCTCCCTAATGCAGACACTGGCTGCGAGTCACCTTGTGTGTTTGTCTGAAGTCATTGGGTTGACACACAATCCCACCCTCCCCTGGCCATGTACACACCTCTGGGAGTCGGGTTGTGATATGGCGTTGACGATAGCCTCCACGGCAGTATCAAACAGCTCGGGGTCTGGTAGAGCAGTGAAACAGTCCTCCACCAGTCCTTCACTCTCACTGAGAGGGACATCTAGCAGCACCCAGGAGGACAGACAGCGCAAGACACGAGCCTTCACTGCCCCGGGACTGTCCCCTCGACGCAGCAGCTGCTGGAGGAGTGGACACACTGACCCCCACTCACGACCCAACGCACCTCGCACCTACAGACAGAGAGTGGTGAGTAGTAGATGGATGCGTGTCTGTCTTTGTGTCTGTCTGTCGTGCCCTTTGGCACCCCTCAGTCTCTAGCACCCCTCACCTGTCCCTTGCGGTACTGTGGCAGGCGGCTGGTCTGGAACTCTTCAGGCAGGACGGTCAGTAGCTCCAGCAGGGCCAGACACCTGGCCCGGCCGTCCACCCCCCCTCCCTCCTCCTGGAACACACGTACCATCTCTGGCACGGCGCCTGGCCACGCCTCTGGCATGGTGTTCAGGGCCAGGGAGGCCAGCGCCACACATAGACGCGTCAGCACCTTGGAAACAGGACCACAACGACGTACTGTAATCTATGACTTCATCGTTTTATTTACTATACTTGATGGTTTTTAAGGCATTTAGCTCCAGTTGTATGTATTTTCAATGATCTAATACAGAGATGGGCAAATGGCGGCCCGTGAACCAATTCAAAAATTATTATTTTTGGGGGGGCTCTGTCAGGGTCTCAAATTACTGTTGAGATTTAGAATAATAGAGTACAAGGTCCAATTTCGAAATTTGGTTGTGCTTCAGCAGTCACTCAATTATCCCATGTCAGCAAAAACATTTTAAATTAGTAAGTTAGCTGACCATCTAAACTTGTAGTAAGCATGGTCGAATTACCGACCGGGGTGGGGCCCACTGATCATCAGATATATTAAAAACTGCAAACACTTGCCTATGGCAAAATGTGTAGAATTGCAGGAAATTAGCTGTCAACATGCAATTTTTTTCTCTCCGCCCCATGGCAAAATGTGTTGGATTGCATGAAAGGAGTTATAAAATTGAAAATCTTCTCTCCGCCCCATGGCAAAATGTTTATCAGGAAAGTTTTTAAACAGATTTTCTTTCTCTTCACTGTCACGAGGGGGGCCGCTAAAATGATTTGCTCGCAAGGTGTGGGGGGTATGAATGTGGGTACGCAGACCCACGAGCCACTGTGGCCCCTCGTGACGAGTTGTGTTTTTTTTGTGGCACTCACACACATCAAGTAGCCATTCCTTATCTAATAAATCCATCCATCTACTCATCCCACCATCCATCCATCTACCCACCATCTTGGACCCGGAGGAGAAGCAGGCGATCTGGGAGAAGAGTTGAGTCTTTAGGGTCTCATACTGGTCAGAGGGGATGTCAGACCAGTAGCGGGATATCTTAGTGTGGAGGGCACTAGCCCCAAAGTACTGGATCTCAGGAACCTAGGGAGAGAGACAGGGTTAGGTGTGTGTGTGTGTGTGTGTGTGTGTGTGTGTGTGTCAGGGTTTGTGTGTTAGCCGGTAATAGCCGGCTTTTGGCCCCCCCAAAAACTGAAAAGCCGATTACTAAAATTGCCACCGGCCAATTGTCTGGGAGAAGAAAATAAATTCCATTATGAAAATGCATTTTAGCCTATTCATTGATTGAAATACCAGTTGACGTAGCACAAGAGCTGCCTGCTGCTACAGCTCATCAAACAGCTGTTCGTTGCTGCCACAGCTCATCAAAGAGCTGTTCGTTGCTGCCACAGCTCCTCAAACAGCTGTTCGTTGCTGCCACAGCTCCTCAAACAGCTGTTCGTTGCTGCCACAGCTCCTCAAACAGCTGTTCGTTGCTGCCACAGCTACTCAAACAGCTGTTCGTTGCTGCCACAGCTCCTCAAATAGCTGTTCGTTGCTGCCACAGCTCCTCAAACAGCTGTTCGTTGCTGCCACAGCTCCTCAAACAGCTGTTCGTTGCTGCCACAGCTCCTCAAACAGCTGTTCGTTGCTGCCACAGCTCCTCAAACAGCTGTTCGTTGCTGCTACAGCTCATCAAACAGCTCATTCATTGCTGCTACCATTTTTATTTCTTTACTGGTAATTTAAGCACTCTTCCCATTCAAGTGCATAGGCAACTAGACAGGCTTCAGCACATCACACACCATTTTGCAATGAGCTGGAGGCATATTGAAAACATACTTAATTTTTTTTACTTTAATGTTTTACTACATATTATGAGGCATGTGTTACATTGCTTTACAGTAGCCTAGTCAAAATCCAACCAAACGTGCAGGCAATTATTTTATATAGACTTCCATATACCATTCAAACCAGTAGCCTGTTTTTCTCATGTTCTACTGCTTTTCAAATAAACTTTCTATCATTGACCAGAAGCCAAAGGCACAATCCTAGCCATATTAGCAACCCATGTTAGTAGTTACATCTTTAGATCTCCACTCGTTCTAAATTTCTAATGTATATTTTAATCTCTGTCTCATGAAACTGCTCACATGTGCGCTTTTGACAACTGTGTTTTTCCGCTAATTGCATTATAGAACAAACATTTGCGCGTAGCCTAGTGCCTTGTGAGCATTGCTGCGCTTATAATGTTAAGAAATAATTGTTTATCAACGTTTTAAGCCAAACACTCTGATCCGTTTCATGAGCCTTATTTCTCATTGTAAACTTTTCTACTGTGGGGGATAGTAGATTGACATACTAGAAATGTTGCGGTTCGTTACTTGTCTTATTGGCTGAGGAAATGTAAATGTAGACAATTATTCTAACAATTGCGCATCAGAATTCGGTAAGAAGAACGAACACTGTTGCATCCTCGAGTTGCATATTCATAAATGTGATTTCTGTCATTCTGAGTACCATGGGTGGACACCCTAATCAGGTTACACACCCAATGCATATGGGTCCGGTAAATTTCTTAAATGTCCGGTAAATGAACATTCTGCCAGTCAAATGTCCAGCGCAACATTTCCCTAACGGAAACCCTGGTGTGTGTGTGTGTGTGTGTGTGCCGGTATATTCTACCTTGTCAGGGCTGAGCAGGGCCCAGCAGAACTGCCAGGCCTGAGGGGAGACCTGAGCCTGCATCAGCCACTTCTGGGCCAGGTTCTTATTCTCTATGTTAGGGTCATAGTACAACTGGTGGAGCGCCTGGGGGGGTAGAGAGAGAAAGAAAGAGGGATCGGGGGAGGGATAGAGAGGGAGAAAGTCAGTATAATTTCAGTATAATATATACTGTATGTCATTTAGAACTGGAACTTGAGTGTTTCTATGTAGTTTAGCAACATTAGGTTCTTTATAAAGTTCTTATCCTCTGAAACAGACTGGCTGAACACTAGGAAACTGATGCTTCCTAAGAGGAATACAGTTGGCCATGTTCTTTCTTCATTCTCCTCCATGCTCACCCCATCCCTCCTCTATCCTCCTCCATGCTCACCCCATCCCTCCTCTATCCTCCTCCATGCTCACTCCATCCCTCCTCTATCCTCCTCCATGCTCACTCCATCCCTCCTCTATCCTCCTCCATGCTCACTCCATCCCTCCTCCTCCATGCTCACTCCATCCCTCCTCCTCCTCCATGCTCACTCCCTCCTCCTCTTCCTCCATGCTCACTCCATCCCTCCTCCTCCTCCTCCATGCTCACTCCATCCCTCCTCCTCCTCCATGCTCACTCCATCCCTCCTCCTCCATGCTCACTCCATCCCTCCATCTTGAAACATGCTCAATCAATTGCAAATATTTATAAAGCCATTTTTACATAATCAGATGTCACAAAGCGCTTACTCCATCCCTCTATCCTCCCTTCCTCTCCAGTAGTAACTGACTCAACAGGTTGTATGGAGACTCTAGTATGACTGACTGCCGTTATAGAACACCAATACGGAGAGTATCAAAAGGTTTGTCTCCAGTTACATACTGTATCTAGCGTGTATCCCTACCTAGCACCTTGACCAAGAGCTAGAGTGGGTTGACATTATTGTCTAATAAAGAGAAGCATTTGAAAGGATAAACGTCTGCGCAGGGTCCCTTTGTTTCCATCCCTCAGCGTTGATACACACAGTATGAAGAGGTCTTGGGTTGTGTGTGTCAGAGATCACAGCCTGACTCATATTCCAGTCCTCTGCTGTTCCACGCTGAAACACTGCTCTCTCTCGCACGCACGCACGCACGCACGCACGCACACACACACACCACACACACACACACACCTCAGCTGCTCGAATAGTGAATCTGCCCAGATCAAGCAACCACTTTACTGAGGAGCAGTGTCTTTACTGAAATCTCTCATCACTTTCGTTCCTCATCAACTCCGTCACTCTGTGCCTGCCGTCTTTTTTCCCTCCCTTCTTCTCTTTCTTATCTCGTCCCTTCATCTCGCTATTTCTAAACGAGGCTGTGATTTTCCAGAGTTCAAAGCTAAGGCAGATCATTACCGCCGTCCACTGTGTGATCTAAGGAATCTTCTCATCCCAGGGACACATTCCAGACTGCACGCCTGTGTGTCTGTCGTACATAGACCCATCTCACTACAGCCAGCCAGATGCATCCAACTAGCAGCTGTAATGTTGCTTCAACTGTTTCATTAGCCACCAGAGACCAGATCTGTCAGTCTGTCTGTCAGTTGATAGCAGCTGCAGTCAGGGATCTGATCATCCACTCCTGATGCAGAGAGACAGAGAGGGAGCGAGACGGGAGGCTGCAGGTGAAGAGCACCACTCTCATCTGCAGCAGTCTCTCCATATGGTCACACACACGGAGGTACTTAGGCGCTGAAAGAACTAGCTACTATACTAGTACTCTCCCAATGTGTGTGTCAGAGAGTGGAAGAGAGGAAACATTAAAAGCAAAGTGTAGAAGGAGCCAGGAGGAAGTACTGGGCTGCAGGTGAAAGCGCCTCCGATTCTCCATCTGCCCACTACTCAAGTAACAGGCTCTCAGATAGCACACAGAAATAGCTAGATACTTTTGGTCATGTAGTGTATGTGGACACCTGCTTGTTGAACATCTCATTCCAAAATCAAGGCCATTAATATAGAGTTGTAATACAGAGTTGGTCCCCCCTTTGCTGCTTTAACAGCCTCCACTCTTCTGGGAAGGCTTTCCACTAGATGTTCGAACATTGCTTCCATTCGGCCACAAGAGCATTGGTGAGGTCGGGCACTGATGTTGGGCGATTAGGCCTGGCTCGCAGTTGGCGTTCCAATTCATCCCAAAGGTATTCAATTGGGTTGAGGTCAGGGCTCTGTGCAGGCCAGTCCAGTTCTTCCACACCGATCTCAACAAACCACTTCTGTATGGACCTCACTTTGTGCACGGGGGCATTGTCATGTTGAAACAGGAAAGGGCCTTCCCCAAACTGTTGCCACAATGTTGGAAGCACAGAGTCGTCTAGAATGTCATTGGATGCTGTAGCGTTAAGATTTCCCTTCACTGGAACTAAGGGACCTAGCCCGAACCATGAAAAACAGCCCCAGACCATTATTCCTCCTCCACCAAACTTTACAGATGGCACTATGATTTTTTGGCAGGTAGCATTCTCCTGGCATCCGCCAAACCCAAATTCGTCTGTAGGACTGCCAGATGGTGAAGCGTGATTCATCAGTGCAGAGAACACGTTTCCACAGCTCCAGAGTCCAAAGGCGGCGATATTTACACCACTCCAGCCAATCCTTGGATGCTTCCAGAGGCATTTTGGAACTTGGTAGTGAGTGTTGCAACCGAGGACAGACGATTTTTACACTCTACGCGCTTCATCACTCGGAGGCCCCCTTTCTGTGAGCTTGTGTGGCCTACCACTTCGAGGCTGAGCTGTTGTTGTTCCTAGACGTTTCCACTAGAGGTCGACCGATAATGATTTTTCAACGCCGAAACGTACGTACGTACGTACGTACGTACACACACACACGCACGCACGTACGTATACACACATATGTAATAATGACAATTACAACAATACTGAACAAACACCTTTATTTTAACTTAATATAACACATAAATAAAATCAATTTAGTCTCAAATAAATAATTAAACATGTTCAATTTGGTTTAAATAATGCAAAAACACAGAGTTGGAGAAGAAAGTAAAAGTGCAATATGTGCCATGTAAAAAGCTGAAGTTTAAGTTCCTTGCTCAGAACATATGAAAGCTGGTGATTCCTTTTAACGTGAGTCTTCAATATTCCCAGTTAAGATGTATAGGTTGTAGTTATTATAGGAATTATAGGACTATTTCTCTCTATACCATTTGTATTTCATATACCTTTGACTATTGGATGTTCTTATAGGCACTATAGTATTGCCAGCCTAATCTCGGGAGTTGATAGGCTTGAAGTCAAACAGTGTTGTGCTTCAAGCATTGCGAAGAGCTGCTGGCAAATGCTGTTTGAATGAATGCTTACGAGCCTGCTGCTGCCTACCACCGCTCAGTCAGACTGCTCTATCAAATATCAAATCATAGACTTAATTATAATATAATAAAACACAGAAATAGGAGCCTTCGGTCATTAATATGGTCAAATCCGGAAACTATCATTTCGAAAACAAAATGTTTATTCTTTCAGTGAAATACGGAACCGTATTGACATTCAATGTTACAGTTGAAGTCGGAAGTTTACATACACCTTAGCCAAATACATTTCAACTCAGTTTTTCACAATTCCTGACATTTAATCCTAGTAAAAATTCCTCGTCTTAGGTCAGTTAGGATCACCACTTTATTTTAAGAATGTGAAATGTCAATAATAGTAGAGAGAATGATTTATTTCAGCTTTTATTTCTTTCATCACATTCCCAGTGGGTCAGAAGTTTACATACACTCAATTAGTATTTGGCAGCATTGCCTTTAAATTGTTTAACTTGGGTCAAATGTGTCAGGTAGCCTTCCACAAGCTTCCCACAAAAAGTTGGGTGAATGTTGGCCCATTCCTCCTGACAGAAATGGTGTAACTGAGTCAGGTTTGTAGGCCTCCTTGCTCGCACACTCTTTCAGTTCTGCCCACAACTTTTCTATAGGATTGGTCAGGGCTTTGTGATGGCCACTCCAATACCTTGACTTTGTTGTCCTTAAGCCATTTTGCCATAACTTTGGAAGTATGCTTGGGGTCATTGTTCATTTGGAAGACCCATTTGTAACCAATGATGTCTTGAGATGTTGCTTCAATATATCCACATAATTTTCCCTCCTCAAGATGCCATCTATTTTATGTGGTGCACCAGTCCCTCCTGCAGCAAAGCACCCCCACAACATCATGCTGCCACCCCTGTGCTTCACGGTTGGGATGGTGTACTTCGGCTTGCAAGCCTCCCCTTTTTTCCCTCCTAACATAACGATGGTCATTATGGCCAAACAGTCCTTTGCTGTTGTTCTGGGATTGATTTGCACTTTTCGCACCAAAGTACGTTCATCTCTAGGAGTCTAGAGAGTCTCCTTCCTTAGCGGTATGACAGCTGCGTGATCCCCTGGTGTGTATACTTGCGTACTATTGTTTGTACAGATGAACGTGGTACCTTCAGGCATTTGGAAAATTGCTCCCAAGGATGAACCAGACTTGTGGAGGCCTACAACTCTTTTTTCTGAGGTCTTGGCTGATTTCTTTCGATTTTCCAATGATGTCAAGCAAAGAGGCACTAAGTTTGAAGGTAGGCCTTGAAATACATCTAAGGTACACCTCCAATTGACTCAAATTATGTCAATTAGCCTATCAGAACCTTCTAAATGGAATTTTCCAAGCTGTTTAAAGGCCCAGTCAACTTAGTGTATGTAAACTTCTGACCCACTGGAATTGTGATACAGTGAATTATAAGTGAAATAATCTGTCTGTAAACAATTGTTGGAAAAATTACTTGTGTCATGCACAAAGTAGATGTCCTAACCGACTTGCCAAAACTATAGTTTGTTAACAAGAAATGTATGGAGTGGTTGAAAAACGAGTTTTAATGACTCCAACCTAAGTGTATGTAAACTTCATTAATTACAGTCTTTGTTAGGAAGAAATGGTGTTCACACAGTTCGCAACGAGCCAGGCGTCCCAAACTGCTGCATATACCCGGACTCTGCTTGCACTGAATGCAAGAGAAGTGACACAATTTCCCTAGTTAATATTGCCTGTTAACATTAATTTATTTTAACTAAATATGCAGGTTTAAATACACTGTGTATTGATTTAAAGAAAGGCATTGATGTTTATGGTTCAGTACATTTGTGCAACGATTGTGCTTTTTTCGTGAATGCGCTTTTGTTAAATCATCACCCGTTTGACGAAGTTGAAGTAGACTGATTCGATGATAAATTAACAGGCACCGCATTGATTATATGCAACGCAGGACAAGCTAGTTAACCTAGTAATATCATCAACCATGTGTATTTAACTAGTGATTATGTGAAGATTGATTGTTTTTTATAAGATAAGTTTAATGCTAGCTAGCAACTTACCTTGGCTCCTTGCTGCACTCGCGTAACAGGTGGTCAGCCTGCCACGCAGTTTCCTCGTGGAGTGGAATGTAATCGGCGTCCAAAAATGTTGATTACTGATTGTTATGAAAACTTGAAATCAGCCCCAATTAATCAGCCATGCCGATTAGTCGGTCGACCTGTAGTTTCCACTTCATAATAACAGCACTTACAGTTGACTGGGTCAGCTCTAGCAGGGCAGAAATTTGACGGACTGACTTGTTGGAAAGGTGGCATCCTATTATACCCCGGGTATAAAAATAGAGTAGCACACTCATATATATAAAAAAACTCCCAGTAATGTATTGGGTATAACACCAACGTTTCGTCATCACTGTGCCTTCTTCACTCTATTTTTATAGCTTTCAGTTTATTCGCTGTTAGTCAGCACCTGTACACTAAATAATATTCTCTGGGTGTGCGCCAGCTCTTGCTTTTTATTAGAATATTCCACAGGTATGACAACAACAACAACTTTTTACTGTTGTAATTATGTTGGCAACCAGTTTATAATAGCAATAAGGCACCTCAGGGTTTGTGGTATATGGCCAATATACCACGGCTTAGGGCTGAATCAAGGCACTCCGCGTTGCCCTTAGCCGTGGTTTTTAGGTTATATACCACTTATTGCTTAAATATAGGCTAGCCTACCTGTATGTATAGGGCCTAACAGTTGGCACTGCTGCAGTTCAGAAACAGCACCTGCTATTTAAAATATTTGCTATATTAAAATAAACATAAATATGTCTCGATCAGCACTTCACATGCAGGTCGTCTGTTGACCTCTGTTTAACTGTTCTGTCCTAGTAGCCTACCTTCCATCATGCCACTACGGCCTATTTATTGCCTTACCTCCCCAATCTTACTCCATCGGCACACACTGTATATAGACTTTTCTATTGTGTTATTGACTGTACGTTTGTTTATTCCATGTGTAACTCTGTGCTTTATCTTGGCCAGGTCATAGTTGTAAATGAGAACTTGTTCTCAACTGGCCTACCTGATTAAATGAAGGTGACATTTTTTTAAATAATAAAAATATTTACTGCCCCTAGTGGAATAGCATGCAGGTGCAACCAGCCACACAGTAAATCTGCTCCCAACCATGGTACAGTGAGGGTGCTGCAGACTAATGTATATTTTAGAGGAGGTTCAGTAAACTGAGACATGAAGACTCATTGTAGAGTCTTCAGATCGAGCGACTAGGCATTAGCTCAGCAGGCTGACAGGTCTTGAGTCACACAGCAGTCTGGGTTTTGATATCCAGTCAAGTTACTGTAATGTACTGCCTGTGTCCTGTTGTACCATTCCTGGGGGACAGACAGACAGAGCCCTGCTAAGAGGCTCTTCTTGAAAAGACAGGATATTGATCCATGTCTGGCTGGATAAATCAATCATCATTATTGATTAGATCTATGTCATCTTATATCATCATAACTGTTCATATTTATATTAATGATGTGAAATGGAGATCAAATAACATGCAGAAGGAGGGGAACTGATGAATGAATGAAGCTGGGATGTTGTGTGTGCATGCGTGCTTGCCTGTGTGTGTGTGTAGGGGCGTGGGCGGTTGTTGACTGTGTCTGAAGTCTGCGCAGAGTTTTTTTTTTTTAACTCCCATGTTGCCAGTGACGATGGCTTCCCAGCCAGAAAAAGATGAAGACACAATTAGTAAAGCTTCACGACCATTGAATGATCGTTATTTGGTTGCCATTGAGAATACTGATATCCAACCCCAAACAGGTATGACGATATGAGATTTGGCACCTGCTCCAGACTCTAAAATAAGAAACAACCATCGATAACGGAGGGAGGGTGTTGTGACGTCATGCTCAACTGGAAGTGCTCTAATTCTCTCATATCAATCATGCACTGAAATAGCACAACACCATCTCTCTCTCTCTCTCCTCTACACATCACAATGACTCTGGTTTCAGTGTCACATTCCACCACCCTCCTCTCTCTGTATTCTCTCTGTTTGTGTATCTCAGTAGTTGGTTCCTTTCTCTCCCACCCTCGCGCTTTCTGTGTGTGTGTGTGTGTGTGTGTGTCTCAGAACCTCTCGGTCTTCATTGTTCACAGAAAGGGACTGGATAGGCGTTAGCTTTATGGTGCTGGCACCAGGTCCACCCAGGCAGTCATCCAAATGGGATGAGATGAGGTGGTCTAGGCTACCTCTATGTTGGGTAACAGATGTAATAACACACTAACTGGATTATCTTTGGAGAGGATATACACTACTGGTCAAAAGTTTTACAACACCTACTCATTCAAGGGTTTCTTTATTTTTACTATTTTCTACATTGTAGAATCGTGAAGACATTAAAACTATGAAATAACACATATGGAATCATGTAGTAACCAAAAAAGGTGTTAAACACACACATAAACAAGAAATTCCACAAATTAACTTTTAAGAAGGCATACCTGTTAATTGAAATGCATTCCAGGTGATCACCTCATGAAGCTGGTTGAGAGAATGCCAAGCGTGTGCAAAAGGTGGCTATTTGAAGAATCTCAAATATATTTTGATTTGTTTAACACTTTTTTGGTTACTACATGATTCCATATCTGTTATTTCATAGTTTTGATGTCTTCACATCTTACTCTAGAAAATAGTAAAAATAAAGAAAAACCCTTGAATGGGTAGGTGTTCTAAAACTTTTGACCGGTAGTGTAGATCCAGCCTGCCTGGCCACAGTATCCATTATTACACACACACACAAAGGATTTGTGCTGGGCACATACACACAGACAGCTGGAACAAAGGCTATTGTACTGGTGGAACCAAGACCGGGCCAGGAACCTACTTCTCCATAACACACACGCTCACACACGAGAGAGAGCTGACTTCTGTATCAATTTGCACTCCTCTTCTTATCCACTTTTGGGAAGCACAATTTAGCTTTCAATCGATTTGCTGTTGGAGACTGAAGAGATGTTTGCGTGTGCATTGAACTCAGCTGTTAGAGTTACCTACTGGGAGACTAGGTCTACACTGACTGTACAAAACATTAGCAACACCTGCTCTTTCCATGACAGACTGACCAGGTGAAAGCTTTGATCCCTTATTGATGTCATTAAATCCACTTCAAATCAGTGTAGATGAAGGGGAAGAGACAGGTTAAAGAAGGATTTTAAAGCCTTGAGATAATTGAGACATGGCTTGTGTAAGTGTGCCATTCAGAGGGTGAATGGGCAAGACAAAATATTTAATTGCCTTTGAACAGGGTATGGTAGTAGGTGCCAGGCCCACCAGTTTGTGTCAAGAACTGCAACGCTGCTGGGTTTTTCGCGCTCAACAGTTTCCGGTGTCTATCAAGAATGGTCCATCACCCAAAGGACATCTAGCCAACTTGACAACTGTGGGAAGCATTGGAGTCAACATGGGCCAGCATCCCTGTGGAACGTTTGAACAACTTGTAGAGTCCATGCCCCGACAAATTAAGGCTGTTCTGAGTGCAAAGGGGGGTGCAACTCAATATTAGGAAGGTGCTTCAAATGTTTTGTACACTTAATGTACATCTCAACAGTGTACAACAGGGCTCTCCAACCGTGTTCCTGGAGAGCTACCATCCTGTAGGTTTTCACTCCAACCCCAGTTGTAACTAACCTGATTTTTTAAAAATTTTATTTCACCAGGTAGGCCAGTTGAGAACAAGTTCTCATTTACAACTGTGACCTGGCCAAGATAAAGCAAAGCAGTGCGACACAAAGCAAAGCAGTGCGACACAAACAACACAGAGTTACACATGGAATAAACAAACATACAGTCAATAACACGATAGAAAAAAATCTTTATTCAGTATGTGCAAATGAGGTAAGATTAGGGAGGTATGGCAATAAATAGGCCGTAGTGGTGAAGTAATTACAATTTAGCAATTAAACTCTAGAGTGATAGATGTGCAGAAGATGAATGTGCAAGGAGAGATACTGGGTTGCGAAGGAGAACATTTTTTTTTAAATATAGGGATGAGGTAGTTAGATGGGCTATTTACAGATGGGCTATGTACAGGTGCAATGATCTGTGAGCTGCTCTGACAGCTGATGCTTAAAGTTAGTGAGGGAGATATGAGTCTCCAGCTTCAGTGAATTTTTCAATTCGTTCCAGTCATTGGCAGCAGAGAACTGGAAGGAAAGGCAGCCAAAGGAGGAATAGGCTTTGGGGGTAACCAGTGAAATATACCTGCTGGAGCGCGTGCTACGGGTGGGTGCTGCTATGGTGACCAGTGAACTGAGATAAGGCGGGGCTTTACCTAGCAGACTTATAGATGATCTGGAGCCAGTGGGTTTGGCGACGAATATGAAGCAAGGGCCAGCCAACGAGAGCATACAGGTCGCAGTGGTGGGTAGTATATGGGGCTTTGGTGACAAAACGGATGGCACTGTGGTAGACTGCATCCAATTTTCTGAGTAGAGTGTTGGAGACTATTTTATAAATGACATCGCCAAAGTCAAGGATCGGTAAGTTGATCAGTTTTACGAGGGTATGTTTGGCAGCATGAGTGAAGGATGCTTTGTTGCGAAATAGGAAGCCGATTCTAGATTTAAATTTGGATTGGAGATGCTTAATGTGAGTCTGGAAGGAGAGTTTACAGTCTAACCAGACACCTATGTATTTGTAATTGTCCACATATTCTAAATCAAAACCGTCCAGATTCAGTTTATCATCCAGCTATTACTAAAATCCGGTGCGCTAGATTATGGTTGGAGTGAACAGGACGGTAGCGCTCCAGGAACAGGGATAGAGAGAGAACTTACAGGACGGTAGCGCTCCAGGAACAGGGATAGAGAGAACTTACAGGACGGTAGCGCTCCAGGAACAGGGATAGAGAGAGAACTTACAGGACGGTAGCGCTCCAGGAACAGGGATAGAGAGAGAACTTACAGGACGGTAGCGCTCCAGGAACAGGGATAGAGAGAGAACTTACAGGACGGTAGCGCTCCAGGAACAGGGATGGAGAGAGAACTTACAGGACGGTAGCGCTCCAGGAACAGGGATGGAGAGAGAACTTACAGGACGGTAGCGCTCCAGGAACAGGGATGGAGAGAGAACTTACAGGACGGTAGCGCTCCAGGAACAGGGATGGAGAGAGAACTTACAGGACGGTAGCGCTCCAGGAACAGGGATGGAGAGAGAACTTACAGGACGGTAGCACTCCAGGAACAGGGATGGAGAGCCCTGGTCTACAGTGTTTTGCTCTCCTTCCATTCCTCTCTCTCTCTCTCATCTGCATCTATCTGAAAACAACAGCACATATGGTGGACACCTTCCGGCCAACGACTGCTTTCACCAGCCTAGTTTTCCCTATTCACAGCAGTATGAGACACGGAGATTAAGGAGAGGAGACAGAGAGGAAGCTACACACAATTGAGACACACTCTAGCTATATATTGTGTGAATCAGAAAAGAGCCAATGAGAAGGAGCAACCTGTATCTATTGAGACACAGCCACACCTTTCTCCATCTTTACTCTTTCTCCCTCTCCCCCTGCACTTCAATTTCCTCTCCCTCCACTTTTATCACTGCATCTCCCCATCTCTCCTGTTCTCCATACCTCTCTCTCCCTCTCTTAATCAAGACGGTCGAATCATCCCTCCCACATTCCATCCTTTCTTTACTGTCAATGTCAGACATTACCCCCACCCTCTCCCAACCTCCGTCCAACTCGCTCCTCCATCTCATCCACAATTTATTTGTCTCACCCGTCCCTCTCTCCACCAACCCCCTCTCGTCCCCTCTGGCCCTGGTCACCAGCCACCCAGCAACAGGGAGATTCATCACAGAAACCTAGCAGCCACAGCATGCCAACACACACACCTTAGATGACAGAGATGGAGAGTTGGCTGGTGGCTATAATGACCTCCAGTACCAGAATTCTCTCTCTCTCGCTCCCAGCTGGCTAATCATTAGCTGAGATCTCCACTGCACAGCAGTATGGGGACACAATTAGTCAGGCCTGATCAAAGACTCATGGACTGTAATGCACACAAACATTTTATCTTTCTCAGAATTTAGACCAGACCGACAGACAGAGGGACAGACAGAGGGACACAGACAGGATGGATGGACAGACAAAGACAAACAGGTGGCATAATAATGTAAGAAGTCACAGTAGCAGGACTGTCTGCAGAGGAACTGAAGGGGGGGGGAAAATCACACAAAAATAAGAACAGAGAAGGATGGTGAAGGGGAGATAAGAGAAAGAAAATAAGATGCCTAGACAAAGACAAGTAATGTGAGAGAGCAAGCGAGACACAGGAAGCGAGACACAGGAAGCGAGACACAGGAAGCGAGACACAGGAAGCGAGACACAGGAAGCGAGACACAGGAAGCGAGACACAGGAAGCGAGAGGGAGAGATGGAGCCTGCCATCTTATTGACCACCAGCTTTGGGCAACATATTTGTGTACCATCTCCTCTGTCCTCCTAAGCACTGAGGACACCAACTGTCACCAGGCTCCAGCACACACTTCATCAAAACTTGCCTTGAGGTTTGTGTTCTGCTGCATATTAAAAAAGTTCATTTGTGTGCGTATGGTATCTGTTTTATCATGCCTATCAAGCCCGGGCATTCCCTGTGGCGGTATATAGGGAACACACACACATCAGCTGCTGTGGATTCATTAAACAGCTTTAGATGTTCTAGATACTGATGATGAATCCTACCACTTGCCAGCCAGGCAGTCAGTCTGTGACAGATGAAGAGGAATAGATACAGTGTGTGTATGACATGTTAGGAAGATTAATGTGGACAGAAAGCATAACACTCTCTACATAGACTACTAGAAATTATATCATCAGAGAAATAATCTCAAGTGGGCAGACACATGCCATAGAAATAAAGGCATTTAAAACCCTAGTATAGAGTGCCTTGCCTCTTCTCTTTCTGTACAATCAATCAATTGTATTTATAAAGCCCTTTTTACATCAGCCGACGTCACAAAGTGCTATACAGAAACCCAGCCTAAAACCCCAAACAGCAAGCAATTACATTCTGTTACATTCTAGACCTCGACATAACCAAATAGTACTTAGTTCTACTTTTTTTGTTGATATTCTGCACTGTATACACAATGCACTCCACTCTACCATGTTCTTCTAGCCTACATTCAGTCACAACAACCTTCACCAGAGTAGTTTGGATGATATAGTGCATCACACAGACGGGTGAGAGGAGGACAGATGCCCTGAGTCAATTATACAGAGAGACCAGCCCTCCAGTCATAGCTACTGGTTTAGATTAGTCAGGGGCATTGGTGTAAAGTACTTAAGTAAAAATACTTTAAAGTACCACTTAAGTAGTTTTTTGGGGTATCTGTACTTTACCCTACTATTTATATTTTTGACAACTTTGACTACACTACCGTCCTAAAGAAAATGATGAACTTTTTACCTGACCCCAAAAGTACTCATTACATTTTGATTACTTAGCAGGACAGGAAAATGGTCCAATTCAGCACTTTTCAAGAAAACACGTGGTCATTCTTACTGCCTCTGATCTGGCGACTCACTAAACACGAATGCATCTTTTGTAATGATGTCTGAGTGTTGGAGTCTGCCCCTGGCTATTAAAAACAAGAAAATGGTGCCGTCTGCTTTGCTTAATATAAGGAATATTTGATACTTAAGTATATTTAGAACCAAATACTTTTACTCAAGTACTATTTTACTTGAGTGACTCACTTTTACTGGAGTAACTGTCTTTTCCACCAATGGTGAGGGGAATACACAGGCAAGGGGACAGAATAAAGACTTGCTATTGTTGACGTTTCAGCTGCAAAGACTAGCTGGTCTCATTCAGTGCAAAGACAAAAAAACTACTTGTTTGTTACACCACTGTTAGCTGATAAACTCATGTCATGATACAGTATATGTGGACAGCTATACCACCTACCATTATAACTACCCCATTGAAAATACATTCTTGAAAAACACGTCTGGCTACACACATCTGATATTTTGATTATACTTGTTTGATTGGTGAATTTGTCCATAGATTAAGATTCTTACCTTTTCCACGTTTTCCACTGTGAAGTCGTGGGCATCTGGCGTGGTTGTTATTCTCCCCGATGTCTCCATGTTAGCCCAACCAGTCTGTCTGTCAATAAAAGGCGGAGCCGCTTCTTTAGCTAGTTAGCTGTCTGGCTAGCTTGATAACGAGCTACAGAACGCGGCACTAGTCAATTGTCTGTAACCACGATTTGGATGACTGGCTCTTCTGTGTTAGCTAAATAATTTTAGCTTCCGAAGCTAAACCTTGTTAGCTGACCGGCCTCTGTGGGCCCCGATTATTCTGTATGTCTGGGGACACGCTAGCTAGCAAAGCATCTTGTTACCCTCTTGAAAATGTGTCTGTAAAGACAACCTACGGAGCTAGTTAAACCTACCGTTTTAATTCATATCCAAACATGCGTTGGCATTAGAAATGTGTGTTACTTGTTACTGGCTAAATATCCAGTATATTGTCTCTGTCTTTGCTACGACGGTAGAAATAATGCAGATGCTGCCAGTTCCCAGCTACCGACTTCAGCCTCTGTAACGTCACTGTCCCCACAGCCAATGAGAAGCTATTATGCCACTGATCTTTCCCTCTGCCACGGCCCTGCTTTCAGAGCAGTGATCGTTTTATAAAGACTAATTATCAGCCATTAAAATTGTATGGAAATCTTTCATGGTATATGTTTTACGTATGTTCCAGTCTTGAATTTTAAAGTCTAGTAGTGTTATACATTTGCATAGCCCTATGCAGAGCCATATATTTGACTCTTATGGTATTCAACATCATGGATGTTTTGCATTTATTTCCTAACAATACATAGGCAAGATAGACTACCTCAATGTTGATGAAAAGGTGACAGAAATTCACTCTATCTGACGTTGCTTGCATGTGGCAAGACAAGAGGGGCAAGTCTATGGATTCTCGTCGCTTTGTAGATTGGTTTACAGTGCAACAGGGCCTCTTGGTGGCTGTTTGAAAACATTGCATACATTTTTATTACAGTAAAACGCCCTGTTATGTCACAGCCAGTTATGTCAGTTGATGACAGGACAGTAGCCTTCAATTTTCTTGGTGGGAAATGCAATTTAGTTGATCAATTTAATATTTTTTAGATATGATTTTTCAATATGACTATATTTCTTGTCAGTGAAAAAGACACGAAATAAACTATTTTCTTTCCAGAGAGCCAACAAATGTAAATGTTCCTAAAAATTTGTAAAACAAAGTTTTGTATATTGGGCTTATTTTCTTAGAACATTATGTAGAACAGACATGCCTCTGCCATTTTTCTCTACACCATATGAGAGGTGCATCCTTTATAGAGAAAATCATGTCCTCTATTTCTGTCACAGACTGTATGATAAATCTGCTGTATGAGTTGTAATTTCAGGGCGTCTCTGTGCCCCTTCCTGGTTCTCCTCCCTCCCCTCTCTCCATCACGCCCCTTCTATTGGCACTTGTGTCACTGGTTGTGATGGTTCAGCGATGACACTCCTCTTTCTGACCAAAGGCTAATAGGAAAATCAGTATATTTGGCTTGGATCTCTTTACGTTGTGTGTTCGTCAGACTGCCGAGATACAGTGTCTAGAACTAGTGAGTCAGCAGGGAAGGAGACCCAACTATAACTGCGTTAAACACGTGGCACTTTGTATTCGCTTAGGAGAATACTTTGTATTCGCTTAGGAGAATACTTTGTATTCGTGCACTTCGGAGACTCGTCAAGCAAGCCACAGTAGCTCACTCCTGCTCTCCACAGGGCCGCCGCGCTAACAGTTATTTATAGTTGGGAGGCCACAGAGAACTAACTACAACAGACCTCTGCGAAGAGGACGAGACGGCAACCGTGTTCTAATAGTTACTGTTATATCATAGGAGAGAGCGATGGAGACGAAAATACTCGTCGCTCTGTGCGCTCTGATCCTCAGCTTGGGTTCGAATGTAGAAGGTAAGAAGCTCTGGGATTCGCACTTCTGTGTTTTCTTTCGCAGTTTCAGGGGTTGTTAGAATAAATACACACACAATGCATTGTAGTCTTGGCAATCAGATCCTTTTTAGTTTTTTAATCGTGCGCATGATGGATAAGTTGTGGCCTGTTTGAATAAGCAAAAAGCCCATGTGATTTATTTGCTGTATGTCGAAGTCATTGTGTCTGTAGGCTTATAATACAGTTATGCCTCTAGCAGTTATTTCAGTCCATTTATTTTTTCTCCTCTCTATCTTCCTGTCATCCCTGCTACTGCGTACCTCTTGAGGTAAATACTAAATTGCCATTTCAAATCCACATTTACATTTTCATCATGTCATTCTTTGCTCTCTCTCTTTCTCAAACCTCTGCTGATCTTATATTTGTTCTCTGTGTTTAATTTAATGGTCTGCTCTGTCTCTCACATTATTAGTTCACATTTCACAGTCATAGTAAAGAAGTAGGTGTGTGTGAGAGATGCAGACAGTCTATGCCTAGGTTATGACACTGTTAACAAGTGGTAGGCCTACCATGATCATTGTAACTCCCTCTGAATCAGTTAGTGAGCCATGCCAGCCACTAAAAGTCGTCTTGTTGGTCTGCTACAATGAACAAAGATTTTATTCACAAACAGTTCAGCATATACAGTAGTCCTCACACACAATTAAGCTGTTTTTAGATATTTCTATTGATCAGTTTTTGTTGTTCAGAATAATGACTGTCTGTTTAACTGTAATCAGTCTAGGGTATCTTTATCTCACACACACACAGGGTCATCTTCTGAGGACAAGCATGGGGGTTGTAGGGTTGGACCCTGGTTCCATGGTGTGGGTGTTATATCTTTGTGCACATTATAGATAATGTAACGGTTGTTCTCTCTATGGTGCAGATGAAGGAAAGGAGGAAAGGATGCAGCCTTTGACCAGTGTTCCTCAAACCTTTCCTACAAGGAGGGCCCACAGCGTTGCACATTTCTGTTCCAGCCCAGCAGTAACACACCTGATTCAACTAATCAAAGGCAAACATGTGTTAGTGCTGGGCTGGAACTAAAATGAGCAGCCACGGCCCCTGGTCGTACCCCAGGACACTTGTCTAGTGTCTTGAGATGCACTCAATTATATTTGTTTCGTCAAACCACAGAGGGAGGATGCAGGCAGACTGGGTGTGTTCCTACCAAGTTCCAAGGCCTAGTTCCTAGAACCTAAGGTTCCTACAGATGCCCTGTGTGTCTGGCACAGCTCCTAGATGTCTAGCACACTTTCCAACCAAAAAATCGCAAATTTAGGCCCAAATCAGTGCCTGACCACAACTCGAACTGAGGTCTAGAGTTGCAAGGCAAGCACTCTATCCCATTGTACCAAGGATTTCTACAATTTTGTGTTTCCAATATACATACGCGCTGTGTGTGTGTGTGTGTGTGTGTGTGTGTGTGTGTGTGTGTGTGTGTGTGTGTGTGTGTGTGTGTGTGTGTGTGTGTGTGTGTGTGTGTGTGTGTGTGTGTGTGTGTGCAGTCAGTAGAAGGGGCTGAGTAGGCTTTGGAACAATCACAGTTATTTATAGTTCAGAACAAACATTTATGTGCCTGCCACACTCTTAGCTGTGTTCTGGCCAGCTCCCTCTGTCTCTCCATTTTGTCTCCCTCTCCTAGACAGCAATGAAGCCAGCCCAAAACTAAAGTCGCACATCGCTTATCTAATACAGAGACAGCACAGGCCTTAGTGTTTTATAAAGGTACCGAGCACTTATTGCTGCAGTATTAGCTCCTCCTCCTCCTCCATACTTCTACCAGATCTCAGCTCCTCACTCAACTCCATTTCTCTTTCTGCCTTTCACCTCTCCCTCCCATCTCTCTCTCCCTTTCTGACCCCTCCATCCTTCTTTTTGCCATCTTACATTCTCTCTCTCTTTTCTCACCCCTCTTTCTCTTTCTCTCTGTCTCTCTCTCAATTCTACTTAGCAGAGTGTATAGTCTTCGGTGGCTAAGTAAGGACAGGGAAACACAGGTTGACTACTTAGCAGAGTGTATAGTCTTCGGTGGCTAAGTAAGGACTGGGAAACACAGGTTGACTACTTAGCAGAGTGTATAGTCTTCGGTGGCTAAGTAAGGACAGGGAAACACAGGTTGACTACTTAGCAGAGTGTATAGTCTTCGGTGGCTAAGTAAGGACTGGGAAACACAGGTTGACTACTTAGCAGAGTGTATAGTCTTCGGTGGCTAAGTAAGGACAGGGAAACACAGGTTGACTACTTAGCAGAGTGTATAGTCTTCGGTGGCTAAGTAAGGACTGGGAAACACAGGTTGACTACTTAGCAGAGTGTATAGTCTTCGGTGGCTAAGTAAGGACAGGGAAACACAGGTTGACTACTTAGCAGAGTGTATAGTCTTCGGTGGCTAAGTAAGGACAGGGAAACACAGGTTGACTACTTAGCAGAGTGTATAGTCTTCGGTGGCTAAGTAAGGACTGGGAAACACAGGTTGACTACTTAGCAGAGTGTATAGTCTTCGGTGGCTAAGTAAGGACAGGGAAACACAGGTTGACTACTTAGCAGAGTGTATAGTCTTCGGTGGCTAAGTAAGGACTGGGAAACACAGGTTGACTACTTAGCAGAGTGTATAGTCTTCGGTGGCTAAGTAAGGACTGGGAAACACAGGTTGACTACTTAGCAGAGTGTATAGTCTTCGGTGGCTAAGTAAGGACAGGGAAACACAGGTTGACTACTTAGCAGAGTGTATAGTCTTCGGTGGCTAAGTAAGGACAGGGAAACACAGGTTGACTACTTAGCAGAGTGTATAGTCTTCGGTGGCTAAGTAAGGACAGGGAAACACAGGTTGACTACTTAGCAGAGTGTATAGTCTTCGGTGGCTAAGTAAGGACTGGGAAACACAGGTTGACTGCTTAGCAGAGTGTATAGTCTTCGGTGGCTAAGTAAGGACTGGGAAACACAGGTTGACTACTTAGCAGAGTGTATAGTCTTCGGTGGCTAAGTAAGGACTGGGAAACACAGGTTGACTACTTAGCAGAGTGTATAGTCTTCGGTGGCTAAGTAAGGACAGGGAAACACAGGTTGACATTTGAACATGTTTTATTCATTGCAGCACGATGCTGTCACAAGGTCTTCAAGCTGGAATTAAAATGAACTTGGAAATGGCATAGAGTTACAGGATGGCATTTGCTGCTGCTCGTAAATGAGTGGAAACTCAGTCAGTTGAATGTCAAAGCCTGGAGTTGGCTGTATATGCTGTCAACTATAGTGACATCCAGTCATCTTCTAGTCTATAGTCATGTAGTCAACTCACATTTTTCTTCCAAGCTTGGTTAGATTCAATTGTAGGAGAGGAGAGGAGGATTGAAAAGAGGAGAAGTAGAGAAAAGGGGGGAGAGGAGAGGAGGATTGAGGAGAGGAGAAGTAGAGAAAAGGAGGGAGAGGAGAGGAGGATTGAGGAGAGAAGTAGAGAAAAGGAGGGAGAGGAGAGGAGGATTGAGGAGAGGAGAAGTAGAGAAAAGGAGGGAGAGGAGAGGAGGATTGAGGAGAGAAGTAGAGAAAAGGAGGGAGAGGAGAGGAGGATTGAGGAGAGAAGTAGAGAAAAGGGGGGAGAGGAGAGGAGGATTGAGGAGAGGAGAAGTAGAGAAAAGGAGGGAGAGGAGAGGAGGATTGAGGAGAGAAGTAGAGAAAAGGGGGGAGAGGAGAGGAGGATTGAGGAGAGGAGAAGTAGAGAAAAGGGGGGAGAGGAGAGGAGGATTGAGGAGAGGAGAAGTAGAGAAAAGGGGGGAGAGGAGAGGAGGATGGAGGAGAGGAGAAGTAGAGAAAAGGAGGGAGAGGAGAGGAGGATTGAGGAGAGGAGAAGTAGAGAAAAGGGGGGAGAGGAGAGGAGGATGGAGGAGAGGAGAAGTAGAGAAAAGGAGGGAGAGGAGAGGAGGATTGAGGAGAGGAGAAGTAGAGAAAAGGAGGGAGAGGAGAGGCTACACAGAGGCCAAACCAGGGCAAAAACCGAAACCTGAATAAGGATTTCTGAAAAGGCCACTGTTGCACACAATGTTTCCTTTGCTATATTCCATGTGAACTCTGACATTTACATTTTTAATCTGAATATATACAGATTTTTTCCCAATGTTTATTTTTTTATACAGGGTCTGAGGAGGATTGTGTGTTTGTAAATAAGTGGCCTATTTCAGTGAGCAGTATTGTCATATTCTTGTTATTCTGATTGTCCCTAGATTTGTATAGCCTAAATATGGGTCTAGAAAACAGCCGCAGTATAGCTTCTCACACAGATACACACCCAGTGCTGAAAGGAAAACTGCAAAGCTGCTAGCACAGAAATGGTTGGCTGTTCTTTCAGACGTAAGGGTCAAGTTATTTCCCCAGGTACATGCTGTATCGCCCTGAGTGTGTGTGTGTGTGTGTGTTCATGTGTGTGACCCTGTAACGCATGAAAAGGGGAAAGTGTTTCTCTATGGCAAACAGTGGTTCCCTTTATAACTTCCCAAACCCATCCATACACAACACACACATACACACACCCTCCCCCCACAGCTTGACCTGAGCAGTCCTAACAGAGCTGAGGCAGGGGAACAGGGCCAGTATTGTACAGCCACTCACTTTTCACACACTGGTATGTGTACGTTCGTGTGTGTGCATGGTCTTTTATAGCTATGCCAAAAGTTTGTGTGTACATGCATGGGCTTTCTTGCCGTCAGCATGTTGTGTGCACGTCACTGTGTGTGTGTTTGTGTGTGTTGAGCTGTGTGAGTGATGGAGAGGGGAATAACAGGCTCCTCGTCGCTGTGTGTTTGTTTGTGTGTGTTGAGCTGTGTGTTGAGCTGTGTGTTTGTTTGTGTGTGTTGAGCTGTGTGTTTGTTTGTGTGTGTTGAGCTGTGTGTGTGTTTGTGTGTGTTGAGCTGTGTGTTTGTTTGTGTGTGTTGAGCTGTGTGTTTGTTTGTGTGTGTTGAGCTGTGTGTTGAGCTGTGTGAGTGATGGAGAGGGGAATAACAGGCTCCTCGTCGCTGTGTGTGTGTTTGTGTGTGTTGAGCTGTGTGTTTGTTTGTGTGTGTTGAGCTGTGTGTTTGTTTGTGTGTGTTGAGCTGTGTGTTTGTTTGTGTGTGTTGAGCTGTGTGTTGAGCTGTGTGAGTGATGGAGAGGGGAATAACAGGCTCCTCGTCGCTGTGTGTTTGTTTGTGTGTGTTGAGCTTTGTGTGTGTTGAGCTGTGTGAGTGATGGAGAGGGGAATAACAGGCTCCTTGTCGCTGTGTGTTTGTTTGTGTGTGTTGAGCTGTGTGTTTGTTTGTGTGTGTTGAGCTGTGTGTTTGTTTGTGTGTGTTGAGCTGTGTGTTTGTTTGTGTGTGTTGAGCTGTGTGTTGAGCTGTGTGAGTGATGGAGAGGGGAATAACAAGCTCCTCGTCGCTGTGTGTTTGTTTGTGTGTGTTGAGCTGTGTGTGTGTTTGTGTGTGTTGAGCTGTGTGTTTGTTTGTGTGTGTTGAGCTGTGTGTGTGTTTGTGTGTGTTGAGCTGTGTGTTTGTTTGTGTGTGTTGAGCTGATGGTGTGTTTGTGTGTGTTGAGCTGTGTGTGTGTTTGTGTGTGTTGAGCTGTGTGTGTGTTTGTGTGTGTTGAGCTGTGTGTTTGTTTGTGTGTGTTGAGCTGTGTGTGTGTTTGTGTGTGTTGAGCTGTGTGTTTGTTTGTGTGTGTTGAGCTGTGTGTTTGTTTGTATGTGTTGAGCTGTGTGTTTGTTTGTGTGTGTTGAGCTGTGTGTGTGTTTGTATGTGTTGAGCTGTGTGTTTGTTTGTGTGTGTTGAGCTGTGTGTGTGTTTGTGTGTGTTGAGCTGTGTGAGTGATGGAGAGGGGAATAACAGGCTCCTTGTCGCTGTGTCACTGGCTTGTAATGGCATTAGACTGCTATTCTGGACTTTATCAGATAGAGGGGGAGAGGAGGAGGACTGTGAGAGAGCTAGGTCGAGGGAGTGTGAGAAGGAAAGAGGGTAAGGAGGAGAGGAATAGATAGATGGAAATGAGGACGAGGGAAGGACAGACAGGGGAGAAGAGAGACAGACAGATAGCACATGTGACCTTTCTGGCTGCAATAAAATTCTGTTGAACCGTGTATACAGCATGACAACAGGCATGACACAAAGCTAAAAATGTCCCATTTACATCAGCACGATTCTGCAGTTCTTTTGGATCTAATGCTCCCTAATGGTTCAACACTAACGTGTGGTTACAGACCTGGGGTTTTTCATCTGGTGGGTCACCATGCAAAAAACAACTACAATGTTTTTGTTTTTGGTACCAATGCTGACAGTGACAAAACCTACCTGATTACTATGGTGAGCCTGTTGACACTAGAGATTGTTTAGGCAGGGCAAGAGAGATTGAACACGAACAAGACAGATTAGTGAACCTAAGTATCCAACCTGATGCTCATCTTCTTAAGTTGGTCATTGAGTGTTACTGGTTGGCTATTGTATGGGTTCCAAATGTCAGCTCACCTTGGATCAAGCTTTCCTTAATTGCATAGGAATCGTGTTGTTTAACTGCAAATGTCAGCGCAACAGACAGTCACAGATAGTGGTGTTTGAATATGCATATTGTACGTGATGGCAGCCCTTTAAAATGTAAAAGGAATCCGATTCTCAGCATGTCCCCTATGTCTCCTCTTTAGCAGACATAGACCAGAGTTGAATAATACATGTTACATCTGTATTCTGCCTCACCATCTATTCCAGTAGACCATCTATCCTCTCTGTCTACACTTCTTTAAAAATAGAGCAGCCTCCTCTTCTCAGGAGGAAGAAATGATCCTAACTGGTCCTGAAGGGATCTAATAGATCTGTCATTCTTCTGGAAAACAAGGACTATCTGGCGGAAGAAATGCATCATTCACAGATTGGCTTATTTCAGAGATCATGAAAATACTATTTGCTGACTTTCTTTACGTCATTCCTTATTGTGCACTGCTTCAGCAACACACTCATATTAACTGAACGTCAAAATGTCACCCTGATTGTCTCTCTTCTCCAGGCCAGGACCCTGGTGCTCACCCCTCTCCCTCAGACGGATCTCTGACCCTAGGTATGTCCGGGGCTGTTCAGGCACCCCTCCCTGGAGGTTCTCCCTCTCCTCCAGGCTCTCTGTCCCTCCCCAGCACAGACTCTCCAAAGCCAGACAGCAACCTCACTGATGGAGGGCTCTCCAACAGCAACAGCAGCAGTAGCAACGACACAGCAGTCGTAGTGGTAAAAGAGGTCCCAGGTAAATGTACTGTACAAGATCAAAAATAGAATGAATGGAATTGTATTGGTTCGGAGGACTACTTTATTATTTAATCAAATACAATTTCAAATTTGACATTTAAACATATCATTTGTTTGAGATAAATGGTTCAGCTAGTTCTCAGTCTATTTAGAGCCATGCCACCTTAAATCAGGGGTATTTAGAAACCACAACATAGTCAGACACAGCGCAAGCAGAGTGGAGACCTGTCACTGGGCTGAGGTGATGACACACACACACACACACACACACACACACACACACACACACACTAGAAGACAGAACATGGTCCTTAAAAGGAGGATACTGTTGGGTTTACTAACTAGAGCACAAAGACAAACATGAGATTGACAGAAGAGGAAGAAATTAAGGGAAAAACAAGATCATGAGAGAATTAACAGCAAGAAACAGTGTTGTTAGGCATACAGGAAGAGGGCAGAGTGTAGAACTAGAGGGGGGTGGAGGAGGAGGAGAGATGCGCTGTGATTAAATTCAGTGTGATTTCGTACAGAAAGGTGAGAAAGTTTGGAGCCTGACACACACACACACACACACACACACACACACATTGGCTCATTGCAAACATACACCCCCACCACCTGCACCTCACTCACTCTCTGTATCTGTATCCCTCTGGGAGGTTTTACAGGTATATATTATCTCATCACAACACTGCTGCTTGTCTCTCCTCTGTGTCCTCTGGCTGGGAGTTAGAAGATACACTGCTAATTGGAGTGTGTGTGTGTGTGTGTGTGTGTGTGTGTGTGTGTGTGTGTGTGTGTGTGTGTGTGTGTGTGTGTGTGTGTGTGTGTGTGTGTGTGTGTGTGTGTGTGTGTGTGTGTGTGTGTGCATTCAACTGTGTTCTTTCTTGTTGAATGTTTTTTATGCAGATATTGACTGTGACTTTTCACCTTTCAATTGCTTTTCTAATTGATAAAAAGATTTGTAAACTTAATACATTAATGGGTCCTTCTTTCCTTTGTATTAAATTTCACTTCAAAACCTTTCTTCCTCTCTCTTCTAGCCACCAGTGTGGGGGTCCCTACCCCCACTTCCATCCCTGAGAAGACCCCTGGCCCAGAGAACCTCACTGAAGGAACCGTACAGCCCTCTGATGCTCCCTCTGACAACCACACTGCCCCTACACACAAACCCACCACCACAGTCCTCGTTCACAAACCTTCCACCACCCCCCCACACACACCTGTCCACTCCACCACTCCATCCAGCCATGCCCCTCATCCCTCCAAAACTCACTCACCCATCACCACCACCTCTTCCCCAGCCCCTACTAGGCCTGAGACCCACCCAACTAACTCCTCCGCTGCCCCCCAGCCCAGCTCAACCTCCAGCCCTAACCCAGATACCTCTAACCCTATCCAGCCTAAACAGCCCCTCAGTCCCTTTCCCACCACCACTACCACCACCTCTCCCCCAGCTCTACCTACGTCTGAGCCCCAGACCCAGACATCCAGCATCACCCCTCTCCCGGCTTCCACCCCAGCCAGCAGCCCTCCATCCCAGGCTAAAACGCCTGCTGACATCCCCTCTCAGCTCAATGTGGTGGATGGTGAGTAGATGGATTCGTTGAGTGTGTGTGTGTGTGCGTTATGTTGCTAGTTTTTTGTTATTTGTTATCAAACAGCAGCAACCACAGTATTATTTACTATGATCTCTCTGGCGAATAAAGGGGAGAGACATCCAACCCCGGTCTAATAAAACCACACACACTAAACCTAAACGGTCCAGTCGTCAGTCCCATGACTGGCTCTGTCTCTTGCCAGACAGAGAGATGATTGTGGGGTGGTGGGGCTGATAGTATCCTTAGATGTTTAGGAGGGAGTGTGTGTGTAGGGGGGAACAGCATAGCTTTTGTTGGGATGCCAGTTCAGTGCTGGGTGCGTCAGTTTAGTCCTATGCCCAGAAAGCCTTGGCTTGCTCACTCTCTCTGTCACTACCCTACAATCAAGTCTGTCTTATTCTTTTTGTAAGACATCCTGTTAAAGCTTGTGTTTATATTTTATAATATGATATATTTAATGTTTTAATATATTATGTTATGTATCACAGGAGGCTGCTGAGGGGAGGACGGATCATAATAATGGCTGAAACGGAGCAAATGGAATGGCATCAAATGCATGGAAACCGTGTGTTTGATGTTTTGGATACCATTCCACTAATTCCACTAGAGCCATTACCACAAGTCCGTCCTCCCCAATTAAGTTGCCAACAACCTCCTGTGTTATATATGTATATATAGTATACTATGTTCTCCTCGCCCGAGCAGGGGAACCAGTGTTCCATAGTGGTGGACCTGCCCTGGACCCCCTCCTAGCTGGACTAGTGTCAGTCTTCATCGTCACTGCAGCCATCATCACCCTGCTCCTCTTCATCAAACTGCGACGACGGGATCAGCGGCCTGAGTTCCGCAGACTCCAGGACCTGCCTATGGTGAGACAATGAAGAGACAGTGTAACGCTTAACATTAATGAGACCTGAAGACTTGCGGAAGCGTCAGTCTTCTTTTGTGAGCTATTACACTAAGTAGCCATTGTTAGCATTAGCGTTTACTTCAATCACCACCTGTCATCTTGACCAGCGCTCACCATTTACTCGTGTTCCTGCTGACATCCTGTTGTGTTTTCCCCTGTTTAGGATGATATGATGGAGGATACTCCCCTGTCCATGTACAGCTACTGATGATGATGGACGACACAGTCTGACCTGATGGAACAGCCAGACCCCCACAGACCTTCTCCCTCTGAATTGGGGCTGCGTCTCTATAGTCCAACCTGGCCTTCTCTCCTTGTCCCCTGTCCTCATATCCTTTCTTTTATCCGCACTGACATGAGACGTGGACTGGTGAAAGCCAGTCGCTGATAGGCATCCTCCATATTGCTTTTATCGACCCTGTGTTTTCAAATCAGTACAGATGGAAGAGATGAGGAGAGAGAGGCGCCATTTTAGACCATTGAGATGCATCCCTGGCGTTCCCTCACCACCTTTGTGTCTCTGTGAGCAACAGGGGGTTTCTGTGTGAGTGTGAACAGCTCTTTTCCTGGTCTATGTGGATCCGAAGTTCCATCAGCAGCATTCCCACTTCTACATTCTACCTTCTATATTCTAGGGTGCACTCTGTCAGCTGTGTTTTGGTTGAGTGTTCGGTAACGAGGGATCCTCTCTTTCATCACTAGTTAGAGCCTGGTAGGCTACTTGTGCCTGGCTATATAGTGTTGTACAGTACGGTTGCACTTTACGTTACAGAGGACATGTGTGTGTGTGTGTGTGTGTCTGTGTGTGCGTGTCTGTGCATGGTTGAGCGAGCATGCACGCGCGTATGTGGGGACGGGAGGGTGGGGGGGGTGTGGTTTGGGGTATTTAAGTTGAGCGTTTCCATGGAAACTAGTTCCTCTCTAAAGATCCTGCTTGTTATTGTTCATTTTGTTTCTCTATTGGGAGGCTCTGGTGGTTTTAGTTCATTGGGCTAACGCAGCCTTGTGGCGTGCAGACAACCTGGGTTCAAACCTGGTCAGTCACACTTGTAAGGGGGAGGTTGTCTCTCTGAGTATCTTTAGTACATTTATCTTTATATAGAGCCTGAATGGACTCTTCATCTCCACTAGAGCCATTTACAGAGTACAATACAGAGGAAACCATCCTCCATGGCGGCTCAATACATTCCATGCTTGTTAGAATTCTACATTTCAAAGCACGTGTTGTGAACTCTAAGGCTGGTTTGTCTGTTACTGTAGTTCTCACAGCCAGGCCCAGACCTATGTTCTAACATGTCTTAGTAAGGAAGAGCCTAGGGCAGATTCAGCAGCAGTGTTTCCAACTGAATTTGGTCAGTTGTCTTTCAATACAATTCATTCATTGGTTTAATCATGTAACTACTTGACATGAGGGTAACTTGTTGCCCAAGTCAGTCAGTGCTAGCCGCTACCATTAGCATGCAGTCCATTAACTGTCTCAAGGGAAGGGAACTCTGATAAACTACTCCATGAACACAGACATTGTAAATGTATAGCACGAGGTCAGAGAGAGAAACTCTTTAATGTAAGGCTTTTGTGACATAATGAGCATAATGCTCCATTGATGTGAGGGGAATGCAGTCTGTGTGTGTGTCTGTGTGTTAGTCTGCGTGTGTTACATACACAGGAGAAAAGAACACCCCTGCCTCCTTCCCTACCCCAACCTCTATTGGGGAGACTTGAGTTGAAGCCATAGGCCTGTATTGGAGACAGTATATATGGCACAGACAAGGGGGTATGGCACAAAGCAGGATCAAAGAGTTAGCCAGCTAAATTTCATAATATTCTGAATTAACTTTACATTCCAACTTCATAAAGAAAGGTAGACTTGAAATCAAACGACATGGTATAATTGACTCCAAAGTTGACATTTTTAAACAAATTAGAAAAGCAATAGTTATGTCTATTTCTGAATGTTTGTCAAAGTTAGCTGATTTTGGGCTAGATTAAATCCAGACTGCTGAAGATACCCGTTATAGCGCGATTGAAATGTAAAGGTCATTTCCAATTGAGCCGACATATGCTGCGTTTCCCGTGAATGCAGTCTCCATGAATGCGGAACCATTGCCTTTAAATTTCAATCACGCTATAGTGTGGATCTTCCACGGTCTGGATTTAATCTAGGTTTTAGTGTTACTGCTTAGGCTACCAGATTAGTTTGTTGCAGACTCCTCTGACGTTTGTTGTCTTGCCAGTTATCTGCATCCACGGGACTTAAGTCAGAGTTGAAACAGAGTGGTTCTATTTGACTCCATGTGGAGTGGAATGGTAGTTCATTTGCATCCATGTATTAGTAGTTCCTTATATGAAGTGCCAAAAAGTGAACTGGTTGTATTATAAGGTTGATATGTTTTACTGTTTGACGTGGATTCTGGAGTGATGATGTTTTTTGATTAAAGATATGAAACCATCCTCGTTTCTGTATCTCATTACAGATCTTGGTTGTTGGGCTGCGGTGGCTGACGCACACACACTAACAAAAGTAACTACAACAAATGAACTATTTTATTACAGCTCTTTATCCAGAATTTTATTGCAGAAGCCCCAAAATCACATTTGTTTTACCGGCCGTACAGTGAGTCAATGTAACATTTAAACAAGCAGCGGTCTAGTACTTGGCTGTGTGATAGAACTGTAAGAGAAAGCCCTGATTCATCCACATTAAAACGTGTCATCACTATGGCCAAAGCCCCTCCCTGTCTCACCCCTTCCCCATTAACCCCCCTCTTCTTCTCCCCAGCCCATCTGTGGTCCCTCGCTCCATGGGCCTGTCCCCTTCATGTGGGGGGGTGGGGGTTGTTATCTGGCTAGACAGTCTCTAACTGCTGAAATATTAAACAGACTGACTCATGTTACACAGCAGGACTTGTCTGTGGTCCAAAGACGAGAGGGAAGAGAGGCCTGGGCTGTATCTCAATACTTTACAGTAAATAGATAAAAATACAGTACCAAATAAGAGCTAGCACCTCACTGATTTGCATCAGCCTTAGATAGTGAAAGTAAACATCAGTCCACCATATTTATTAATTAGGTTTTACTAATGGTCTTAGACTCAAAAACACTAGTGATCATCAAGTTGTATATCATCAGTGAAATCAAAGCTTTCCCCGGATGTAATTCATTAAGGCAATCACAGAATGCTGCCACACTGTTGAGTTAAATACTACTGGTGTGAAATACAAAACACTATTGTACACCTTTTCCCAAAAAACACTGACACGACAACAGACAGAGCATAATCACGTAGGAGTTTATGAAATAAGGTGCTTTCTTTTTCTCAAGCTGAGTTGAGCCTTTTCATCATCCTCTTTAGTCAGGGTTTGAGGTTTGTGCCCAAAAACGTATTTATCGGTCTCCACATGTGGAGACATTTAAAACTTCTCAAAGAAAGAACTCCTAGCATTCTAGAACACTATTGCATGACGAAGCCTCTCAAAGGTCATTGAGGCTGAGGTCGGGGGGGCTGTCTGACCCCAACTCCAGGTTTCCATCATCATCATCATCATCATCAAGATCATCATCGTCCAGGCCACTTCCTGGTCCTCTGAGGTCATTTCCTGCAGAATGGGAGCTCTGATGTACCCGAGGTACTGCTAGAGGAGGAGCTGAAAGAGAGAACCGTCAATGTGTGTACGTGTACTAGTCCCAAGGGTTTTAGCAGTAGACTAGTGTTCCCGTAAGAGAGATTGGGATCAGACCTCTAAATGTTTCCCAGAGAAATTGAGGCGCATGCAGACAGGATAATTAGATTAGATGATGCCACACACACACACTACAGGAAGTGTTTAGGATCCCATCCAAAAACACACACACACACACACGTTTCTCAAACTGCTGACCAGCAGACGTGGATGGAGAGGAAATGAGGGATTCTCTGTCCTCTCCTCAGGCAAGCAGAGCTCCAGTCAGTCACATAACACACGTTCAATGGAGGTCACTGGTGTGTGTCTTACATGAACCCACATCCAACTCCAATATCTGAGTGTGTGCACACACACCTGCAAGCTCATCATTTTCTTTTAATAAAACATATTTCAAACGTATAAAAACAACAAAAGATCCCTCTTCCTTTGTGCTAGATCTATGGTGCGCACACACAAATCAGGTAGGCACGCATGCACACACTGACACACGTACACTGTTATGCCAGCCTCCTGTTCCTTGGTGAGTCAGACATGTTGTGATGAGTCACTGAAACGGTTAGATCTACAGCCCAAATGTACATGTGTGGTGTGTATGAAAGAGAGTTACAACACTCTGTTCCTCTGAAACAAACTAGACCCATAATGGGACTCATTCTGCTCCTCACTGACAGGGGCAAAGTGTGAGTATACCTGTGTCTCTATCATCCAGCCAGGACAGGTCATCAGAGCTGACCTCAGCCAGACTGGGGGTGGGACTGAAGTCCTCAGAGTCCGAGTCTGGCTCCGCCTTTTGACCACTGACCGCTTTACAGCGGGAGAAGGCAGCTAATGCTGGAACTGGAGGAGGGGGGGGGGGGTTATAGACAAACAGGGTTAAACTACTCAGGTGAGTAGATATGTGTGTGTGTCTCTTACCTGTTGTGTATAGTGTAACAGTAGGTGTGTGTCTCTTACCTGCTGTGTGTAGTGTAACAGTAGGCGTGTGTCTCTTACCTGCTGTGTATAGTGTAACAGTAGGTGTGTGTCTCTTACCTGCTGTGTGTAGTGTAACAGTAGGTGTGTGTCTCTTACCTGCTGTGTATAGTGTAACAGTAGGTGTGTGTCTTTTATCTGCTGTGTGTAGTGTAACAGTAGGTGTGTGTCTCTTACCTGCTGTGTGTAGTGTAACAGTAGGTGTGTGATGTCTCTCCCGGAGAATCAGACTCCTGATCTCGTCCTTCAGCTCTGATACAGTTATCCTGCAGGACACAGTGATAGCATTACACACACACACACACACACACACACACACACACACACACACACACACACACACACACACACACACACACACACACGCACACACCTACCTGATCTGGCGGACCTCCTGCTCTGTGTGTGTGTATTGAGAAACAGTCTTGGCCAGGTCAAAACTGTGGTTTCTGTAGCTGTCTCTCAGTTCCTCTAGTGTCTGAGGAAAGGCAAAGTATAGCGGTTAGAGGTCAGGAGACAGACAGAAAACAAGTCACTCAAATTACCTTCATTAATTATTCAATTCCTTCATTCATTAATACCTTGCAGCTGTGTTCATACTGCCTCCTCGTCTCTCTGGCCTCCGACTGCTGAAGAAACATGTCCTCCTCCTGCCTCCCTGTCACACACACACACACACACACACACACACACACAAACACACAAACACACGTACAATGAAAGAAAAGGAGTAGGAGTAAGCGAGACTGTGCTTGCCCTCTCTACAGCTCTGAGTCTGAGACATGTGTAGTCCTGCAGAAAAAAAACTGAGAACCAGACTGTGTATGTGAGACTCACTGAGCTGGGTTTTGAGTGTGTCCACCTCTCTCCTCAAATGATCCAACTCCTCCCTTCGCAGCTTAGAGCTGAAACTATAAAAGGACAACAATCAGCTTTCACCAAACTGGTATGGTTCCATACTAAGGGCTAATGGTTGATTTGGTGTTGGGCTACACATAAAATAATGATCACCTAAACCTCACAGGTGAGTAAAACCTCGCCCACTCACCTCTCCTCCAGGTTGCCTTGCGATGTGGCTCTGGTGATGTGCCTTCTCAGAGTGCTGAGCTCACGGCCCACCTCTCTCCTCCACTGCTCCATCCTTCTCTCCACTTCTGGACTCGTCATCCCTGACCCTCTCCTCTCTCCATCCCTTTCTCGTTCCCGCTCTCTCTCCCTCTCCGTCGCGTGCTCTCGCAGCCTGCGAACCTCGTCTGAGAGATAGAAGAATAACACATCTATAATATTCGATCAACAAATCAATCCCTCAACCAATCAAGATTGGTATATTGAGCAGTAAATGTTAGTGTTGTGTGATAATAGGTGTATGTACCTTGTAGTGCCTGTATGTGGCGCTGCTGAGAGTGTTTCTCTCTGTCCATGTCATGAAGACTTTGGGTCAGAGACTCTATGGCCTGGCAACCATTAGAACAAAAAGAGTAGGAGGAAGAAGAAATTAGCTAAAATGTATGGTTATTTATGCACCTTTTATGTAATAAGAATGATAGTTATACATGAACACATATGCGCACACGCACGGACCTGGCTCTGGATCTGTAGTTGTGATTGGACGGCTGCCAGGTCTGCCCACTGCACAGCGGAGGAGGGAGGGGGGAGGAGAGAGATTGAGGACTCGGGGAGAGGGGGGAGACGAGGGAGCTCCAAATTTGACACACTAGCCACCTCCCTGACTGGATAGAGATCAACTTAGTGAGCGAGAGACAGAGAGAATAAGAAGGAGCAGAAAAAGAGGGGGAATCACCAACAGAGAAAGTGTGTCACAGTCAGCCATCTTAAAGACCACAGAGATCTCCCTCACCTTCTCTTCCTTTTGGATAATTCCCTGGCGTGGTCAGTCTCTCCTGGGGAAACATGAACCCCGTCAACACTCAGTGGGAAAAGTACATAGGGTATTTATGAACTTCAATGTTTTTCATATACTGTAAAACTAGAATCTAGCTAACTGATAAGAATTAGCAGTCAACTCTTCTGATGAAGCCCTTGGTAATGCACTGCCACGTATGCATAATTATGTTATAGTGCCATCTACTGGCTACTCACCCTCATCTTGGCAACACTGCCATCAGCTGCTGAGAGGATGGAGCTCAGCTGGTTGTCCCAGTTCATCTCAGTCAGGGCTGCTCTACTCAAACCATAGGACAAGGGTGCCAAGACTGATGTCTGAGTATTTATGGCACAAAAGTTAAAGCATTTGCCCTCTACCTGCAGGGTATCTTGTCCATGCTCTGCTCAAACTGTCTCTCTAAATCCCTACACAATCCAGTATTCATTCATATGTTCCTCACCCACTTTTTCTTATTCATCTCAACAAGTTAAGTTTTATTGTACACAAGTACAGTGAAATGCCTTTATTGCTCTTTCCAAACAATGAAGTAATCAATATCAGTAGTACTATAAAAAATAAAAACATGCAAAATGATAAACAAATAAAGGAAATGAATATGGTACACGCATGAGATTAGCCATTGCATTGGCCAGTATTTTATAACTAACGTGTGATGCTGTAACTCTAGACGAGTTGGTTGGTTGCTACATGAGGATGAAGTGGCTAACACAAATCAATGACACTTCATTGAAAGATGAGTTTACACAGCTAACAGTCGCTAGCTAAGTACTGTTGCAGGTGGCTTTTGTTTTGGGCTTGCCTTTGTGTTGTTGCTAACGTTGCGTTCGAATTTGACAGTCAGAGGCATTGTTTGCAATGAATGATTGACTGGCTAGCTAAAATTCACCCTAGTGATATGTTTATACATTGAACACGATGCCGACGTTCGCATTACTGTTGATTTTCCCCTGGCACCAAGTACTCAAAATCACAAATCAAGCAGTGCATGAACAGAAAGCTGGCTAAATGTCGATATTTCAGCGATGGATGAAACAATTCAAAGGTTGGTTAACATTACAGAACATCGCGTCATCATTTGTAAATATACATTATTAAACATTGAGCAGAAATGTAAATTATTAGCTAGCTACTTACGTACTGTCCTATTCCACTTTTAAATCCTCAACAACGTGATCGCGTAGTATATGTTGCCCTAATGGGTTCTGTGTATTGTAGTTAATAGATTCAATTCTTACAACAAGGAAGTAAGAGAGTCACGTGATATAGAACACTATTTCCCACAATTCCAACATATTTAAATATTCAGTGATGGCGCTGCCCACGGTTAATGTGGCGGATGTGAGAAAAGCTTTGAGTAATCATCTGTCAAAGTTGGGGTTTGAAGTTTATCCGCTGAAGGTAACGTTAGGCAACTATTCTATTCGAGCTATTTGTTAAAAAGATTTGCGTCGAAAACTTTAAACGTGGCCCTTTTTGCAATATTGTCAGACTGTCAGTGAACGTGTCGTCAATTGCTAAACTAGTCAAGTTGACAAGTTCCAATTCAAAGTTCGTACACGCTTTCTCAGCCATGCCTTGTTCATATGAAAATGATAAAAGCTGACTGGACTGTAGTCTGCCAACAGGTTTGGGACTTATTGCACAGGTGATAGTATATCTGTCCAATAACGACAGGGTTGTTGAAACGTGTCCCTTCCTGGCTGTTCCCCCTCAATCGCCACAAAAGTTACCCACCTTTTTATTCTTTGTTGTGCATGTGTTCCCAGATTGGCTGGTACAATGCAGTCCTGTCCCCCTCTCTCCATCTGTCCTACCCTGATGACACCCTGGGAGTGGTGGTGCTCAGCACTCCAGACATGTTTGAACAGGCCTTCCTGCCCTTCATGGAGAGCAGGGGCTGGAAGGGGGTGTCTGCAGACCCCATAGACCAGTGTGTCAAACACTGCATCAACAACACAGTCTCTGAGGTGTGTGTGTGTGTGTGTGTGTGTGTGTGTGTGTGTGGGTGCAACCAGTGCATCACTCACTGCAAAAACACCTGGGGTGTTGATGGAGTGATGTTGAAAAACGTTTTGAAACAGTTTACTCCAAAAGGAAAATGTTTTGCAACAAAAATAGTTTGTATTGGAAAAAATGCAGGTAGGTCCCTCCTCGTTTTGTTCCGTTTACTCTGTTTGCTTCCATTTGGTTGTTATTAAACAGATTTCAATACAATACTTAATTAATACACACACCCCTGGGCCACACTTCACATCACTCTCCCCCCTCTCCCTCCCCCCATCTCTCCCCCCCATCTCCCTCCCCCCCTCCTGTAGTGTTTTCCAGGTGTGAAGGTAGATGTGAGTTATGACTATGAGATGCTGCCCAGCAGGAAGCCCAAGTTCCTGGCCCAGAGCGCCGCCCATGTGGCGGGAGCTGTGTACTACTACCAACGCTCCGACGTACCTGACCACCCCTGGGGGGAGAAGGTGAGTGACAGGTCCGAAGGGGTTATTCAATCATTCATTTACTAATAAATAGGGTGCTGTATGTTCTTTGGTTCACAGATGGCCAGTCATTTGTATTACCTATAAAACTATTTATACTACCCCTTTGTCTTCCTCTCCCCCCTCGCTACCTCTTGTCACTTCTACAGAAGATGTTTGGTGTGTGTATACACCCGCGTCTGGGGGGCTGGTTTGCTATCAGAGCTATGTTAGTGTTTGTTGGGTCTGAGGTGGGTTCGGAGCTGCAGCAGACAGCTCCTCCTGACTGTGTTCCTACCAGGGAGGATAGGATACAGCTACTGGAGGACTTCAACCTCAGATGGCAGGTAGGATTCACACTATATACTATAGTAATAACTATTGATCAATAATATGGTTGGCAGATAGCCCTGCTACAATATACTGGATTAATAAGTATGGATCAACAATAAGGATAGCATGGCAGGTAGGTCTGCAACTATATACTGTTGCAGTATCTATATCAATAATGGGTGCAAATTATGCATATATTAATAAATATAATTATGTATGATTCATTTAAACAAGATAAAGACAAAGTTTAGAGAATATATAATCTGTGTTGACAGGACTGGAGTTACAGAGATATCGTCCCCCCAGTCCAAACCTACTCCCAGAAACAGAGAGACTACTTCTCCACCCCCCCAGCCCAGCGACTAAACCTGCTCACAGACTGGGGCTACCTGACAGGGGGAGAAGAGGACAACACACAGGAGAACTGACAGATGATAACAGTGAGAGGAGACGCTACAGTTAGACTTGGCTGGCTCTGAAGAAACTGACTCTAAGGGAATGGTATGGTTTGAGGACATTTTGGACATGCAATCCCTACATGCTCATTGGTAGGTACTGTGGTCTTTCTGTATTCACAGACAGTGTTCCACTCTGAGAGCTAATGTACTTTATCTGCCTTTGCCTATTGGCCTATGAAGTTACTGCAATGTTTAGAGTTAGATGGTAGTGTGAAAAGGGATATCTTTCATGGAAAAGCAATAATAGTAAGTTTAAATGTGGTAAAGGAATTAATAAATGCACAAACATTTGTTATTGTTTTGATAATTTTTCAGTTGTACTGTGAAATGATCCATGTTGAACAGTTGTACTGTACATTTAGTGAGTTAGTGCCCTCTAGAGGAGACATGAAGTAGTGTGACCTGAGCTTTTGCTCAAAAGAGACTACTGATATTCTTTATCATCAAACTATTATTTTTATTAAAAATAAATAATTGTTGGACACGCATGCATCAATTGGATAAATAATGCTCATTCTGCTTTAGCTTTTAGTCAGTGACTCATGATGTTGATGCAAAAGTCCTTCTGAGGTTTAGGGTTATTGTTATGATGATAAAGAAGGCTGTGTTCTAATCCAGCCCAGTAGAGTTCTCCCGTAGTCCACTGATGCCAGGAACAGTCCCACTAGAGCAATGTCTCCAAACCTACCACATCTGGGACGACACACGTTAAAGCTTGTGTGTTGTCTTACCTCCTGTGGTGTATACGTGTGCAAACACAACCCTACTGAATAGCCACACCAACCCCAGAGTACTGGCCAGATGCTGCGACGCATACACACAATGGTTAGCACCATTTCATCCCCTAAATATGAATACTAATCATCAAGCTAGCATAGTTTACTGAACCACCCCTACTATACGACCTATGCAATGTGTGTGTTGTTGAACATACTTGTACTCACAGAATGCTACAGGCCTCCGGAGCCAGATGGAAAAATAATGGAGGGATACAGTAACATTCACAATTTACTCCCTTTGTTATACACCCTATTCTCTGGCCAGCACAGCTGTATTCTAGTTGTTCAATCATTTCTGTAGTGCTGCCTTCCTCACTCATTCTCTCTCTCTTGTGGCTAAGCCCTCTGGTTAGGTTGCCTACAGCAGGGCAGTATGTAATTCATTTGGAGCAAGGTTGAACTGAACTCTTCACTACCCAGCATACCAAAATTGTTTATTTGAAAGTTCCCAGAACATTCGTTAGGTTGCGGCAAATGTTCTCATAACACAAAAACTGTCCAGTTGTGCTGATGATTATAAAATGTTTATATAACATTCGCTTGATGTTGAAAGAATGTTCCCAGGACGTTGCGCTCACATTTTGTTGCCGCAGTATGTTCTAAAAACATTACTTGTGCATTGTTATTACATTAACTGGAAAACGTAATGAGAACATTTGAGGACTGTTCCAGATGTTGTGCACAACATTTTTGTGAATATTAGAGTATTAAAATATTTGAATATTAAAAATGGTTATCAAAACATTCTTAGATCATTCTTGGGATGTTATGATCGTAATGTTTGATAAAACGCAAACTAGAACTTAATGGGAATCTTAGCAAATGTCCTGGGAACGTTCCTGGTTTGTTGGGTACATTCTGTCATCCACTGTGCTTTCCATGGCAGCCATCTCAGTTTTATAGAGCCTTATTACCATCCTTTACAGTACTGCGTTCCAAATCTCTGGGGTGAAAGGTGTGTGCACGCACACACACTCACCTGCAGTCATGCTAATACTAGTCATCCGAGGTCATTATTAATGGGTACACAGTCTAGGGTGTGTTTGATCTGCCATAAATACACCACTGATAGGCCTGACGGATTCGAACCAGGGACTGTAGTGACGCCTCTTGCACTGAGATTAAGTGCCTTAGACCGCTGCGCCACATTAATAAATATATTTCAATGAGTGAAGGCTCCTCAGAGGAGGAAGGGGAGGATCATCCTCAGTGAATTTCATAAAAATAGTGAAACAATGAAAAAGGTTATCCTTTTTCTGTAGATACAACTATACCAAATATATTCACGTCACCAAATAATTGATTAAAATACACTGTTTTGCAATGGTCTAGAGTAGCCTCAGCAGCACACTGTAGGATAGCACCATGGTGTAGCCGGAGGACAGCTAGCTTCTGTCCTCCTCTGGGTACATTGACTTCAATACAAAACCTAGAAGGTTCATGGTTCTCACCCCCTTCCAAAGACTTACACAGGACATCCTCCAACCTATCAGAGCTCTTGCATCATAAACTGACATGTTGTCCACCACCAATCAAAAGGTCAGAGAATCAATCTAGTACTGAAAGCACAACCGATTCAGCTAGCTAGCACTGCAGTGCATGAAATATGGTGAGTAGTTGACTCACAGATCACCAACCATTTCGAATCCCACCGTACCTTCTCCGCTATGCAATCTGGTTTCCGAGCTGGTCATGGGTGCACCTCAGCCACGCTCACGGTCCTAAACGATATCATTAACGCCATCGATAAGAGACAATACTGTGCAGCCGTATTCATCTGCCCGCCCGTCCAGCATCACTCCTCTGGACGGTTCTGACTTAGAATATGTGGACAATTACAAATACCTAGGTGTCTGGTTAGACTGTGAACTCTCCTTCCAGACTCACGTTAAGCATCTCCAATCCAAAATGACATCTAGAATCGGCTTCCTATTTCGCAACAAAGCATCCTTCACTCATGCTGCCAAACATACCTTCGTAAAACTGACCATCCTTGACTTCGGCGATGTCATTTACAAAATAGCCTCCAACACTCTACTCAGCAAATTGGATGCAGTTGATCACAGTGCCATCCGTTTTGTCACCAAAGCCTCATATACTACCCACCACTGCGACCTGTATGCTCTCGATGGGTGGCCCTCGCTTCATATTCATCGCCAAACCCACTGGCTCCAGGTCATCTATAAGTCTTTGCTAGGTAAAGCCCCGCCTTATCTCAGCTCACTGGTCACCATAGCAGCACCCACCCGTAGCACGCATTCCAGCAGGTATATTTCATTGGTCACCCCCAAAGACTATTTGTCCTTTGGCCACCTTTCCTTTCAGTTCTCTGCTGCTAACGACTGGAACGAATTGCAAAAATCACTGAAGCTGGAGATGCATATCTCCCTCTAAATTTAAACATCAGCTGTCAGAGCAGCTCACAGATCATTGCACCTGTACATAGCCCATCTGTAAATAGCCCATCCAACTACCTCATCCCCATATTGTTATTTATTTTTTTGTTCCTTTGCACCCCAGTATCTCTACTTGCACATTCATCTTCTGCACATCTTTCACTCCAGTGTTTAATTGCTATATTGTAATTACTTGGACTATTTATTGCCTTACCTCCCTAATCTTACCTCATTTGCACACACTGTATATCTTTTTTATTTTTATTCTATTGTGTTATTGACTGTATGTTTGTTTATTCCATGTGTAACTCTGTGTTGTTTGTGTCGCACTGCTTTGCTTTATCTTGGCCAGGTCGCAGTTGTAAATGAGAACTTGTTCTCAACTGGCCTACCTGGTTAAATAAAGGTGAAATAAAAATACAAAAAATAAAAGAGAGAGAGAGAGAGACAGACAATAGTTGAACAGTTTTGAACAAATTAATTTCTTCCAAAATGTAAGGACAAGCGAGAGGGAGAGCTATATTTGGTTGTATTTTTTTACTTTCACTTAGCTAGCGAATGCAGCTAGTTAGTTTAGCCTACTCAAACACCCAGCTCAAACATGGCATCAAGGAATGTTATGTTAGCCCTCCAACACTGGAAGTCTTCCAAGTCAACGTAAGCTTTTGGTTTATTCATTTATTGCAACCGGAGCCTGCCGGTGTAACTGCTAAACTGCTTTCTGACTGTACTCTGTACTGCATGATTGTAGCGGGTTTACTAAGGCCTTAGTTCTAGTAGCTATGTTGACTATGACGTGACAATGTAGGCTGTGTGTAGAGATTAGTGGTCATGATATGAAGGTTTGGCTTGGAAAGTATTTTTCACCTGGTAATAGACAGCTGATGGGTTGTGCACTGAACTTCACAAGCGAAGGGGGAAAGGTGAGAGGAGGAGAGTGCGTAGGTAGTTACGAGAAGGAATCATACAGTATAAACAATGAGCAAAGTGATCATGTTGTTTTATGTGGCTGCTAAGAAAGCGAACTGTGTTTGCGTGTGATCAGGGGTTTATTAATTCTGTTAAAATGTTTCTTAAACAGAACAAACCGGGTTAAACATACCTGAATGTGTCCAATAGAAACTCTTTTTTGCAACTGTTGGGCTAATGATTGCACCCTAGATCAGCTAGATGCAGGCAAGAGTGTGCAATGTGCTATTGAATGTGTCACTGCCTGTCACCTTGACTACGGACAATTCTCTCAACCTGTGCACCTACGTTGTAAACTTTAATTCATAGGCTAGGTTGTAGCAACCTCATGATGGGTGCAGGTAATGTTGCACATTTTGGGGAATATTCAGAGGTGGAAACTTTCTGTGGGAATATATGGGAAATAATGAAAATACACTGCTCAAAAAAATAAAGGGAACACTAAAATAACACATCCTAGATCTGAATGAATGAAATAATCTTATTAAATACTTTTTTCTTTACATAGTTGAATGTGTTGACAACAAAATCACACAAATAATCAATGGAAATCCAATTTATCAACCCATGGAGGTCTGGATTTGGAGTCACACTCAAAATTAAAGTGGAAAACCACACTACAGGCTGATCCAACTTTGATGTAATGTCCTTAAAACAAGTCAAAATGAGGCTCAGTATTGTGTGTGTGGCCTCCAGGTGCCTGTATGACCTCCCTACAATGCCTGGGCATGCTCCTGATGAGGTGACGGATGGTCTCCTGAGGGATCTCCTCCCAGACCTGGACTAAAGCATCCGCCAACTCCTGGACAGTCTGTGGTGCAATGTGGCGTTGGTGGATGGAGCAAGACATGATGTCCCAGATGTGCTCAATTGGATTCAGGTCTGGGGAACGGGCGGGCCAGTCCATAGCATCAATGCCTTCCTCTTGCAGGAACTGCTGACACACTCCAGCCACACGAGGTCTAGCATTGTCTTGCATTAGGAGGAACCCAGGGCCAACCGCAAAGAAATGCCACCCCACACCATGACTGACCCACCGCCAAACCGGTCATGCTGGAGGATGTTGCAGGCAGCAGAACGTTCTCCACGGCGTCTCCAGACTCTGTCACGTGCTCAGTGTGAACCTGCTTTCATCTGTGAAGAGCACAGGGCGCCAGTGGCGAATTTGCCAATCTTGGTGTTCTCTGGCAAATGCCAAACGTCCTGCACGGTGTTGGGCTGTAAGCACAACCCCCACCTGTGGACGTCGGGCCCTCATACCACCCTCATGGAGTCTGTTTCTGACCGTTTGAGCAGACACATGCACATTTGTGGCCTGCTGGAGGTTATTTTGCAGGGCTCTGGCAGTGCTCCTCCTGCTCCTCCTTGCACAAAGGCGGAGGTAGCGGTCCTGCTGCTGGGTTGTTGCCCTCCTACGGCCTCCTCCACATCTCCTGATGTACTGGCCTGTCTCCTGGTAGCGCCTCCATGCTCTGGACACTACGCTGACAGACACAGCAAACCTTCTTGCCACAGCTCGCATTGATGTGCCATCCTGGATGAGCTGCACTACCTGAGCCACTTGTGTGGGTTGTAGACTCCGTCTCATGCTACCACTAGAGTGAAAGCACCGCCAGCATTCAAAAGTGACCAAAACATCAGCCAGGAAGCATAGGAACTGAGAAGTGGTCTGTGGTCACCACCTGCAGAACCACTCCTTTATTGGGGGTGTCTTGCTAATTGCCTATAATTTCCACCTGTTGTCTATTCCATTTGCACAACAGCATGTGAAATTTGTCAGTGTTGCTTCCTAAGTGGACAGTTTAATTTCACAGAAGTGTGATTGACTTGGAGTTGCATTGTGTTGTTTAAGTGTTCCCTTTATTTTTTGAGCAGTGTATATGAAAATTAATATATTAATACCATTTAAATGTAATGTTTTTTGCATTGGATATATTTACCATATCATATGGAGACAGAAACATAAACCTTTTACCTTATCATAAGTAGATATAATTGTAAATGATGAAATCCTTCCAATAGAAATAAAAGAAAGAATTTAGTTACAAAATGAACTTTAATTACATTAGTTGACTTCACATGGGATGATTTCACTGAACATTCAATATTCCCTTTTTTTGTTGATCTCCAATGATCCATCGCATCTCCCAAAAACGATAACCAAAGCTTTAGTTTTCAGACTATCTTCCTCTCAGGCTTCCATGTCTTCTCCCTGGACCTCCTCAATGTCCACCTCTTGAACATCAGACTCTGAGGCTTCATCTTCGCTGTCACTTTCCAACCTTGTTGAGGATGGCTCGTTGTCAGGCTCAAAAAGCCTCAATTTTTCAACCCTTGTATTGGTCAGCCTGTTGCGTGCTTTGGTGTGTGTGTGTGTTCCCAAACAAGGACCAGTTGCGCTCTGAGGTGGTTGATGTTGGTGGGATTTGGAGGATGATGGAGGCAACCGGGGAAAGAGCCTCCGATCCACAAAGTCCCTTCCACCAGGTGGCTGATGAGATATGTTGGCATGACTGCCGTATTGCATCCCCATCCCAAAGCACCTGCTTGGAAGTGTACTTCGCCAGACTGCCAAGAACCTTGCCCTCATCCAGGCCAAGGTGGCGAGACACAGTAGTGATGACACCATAGGTCTTGTTGACCTCTGCACCAGACAGGATACTCTGATTGAGAGGGGGTCAAATACTTATTTCCCTCATTAAAATGCAAATCATTTTATAACATTTTTGACGTGTTTTTCTGGATTTTTTTGTTGTGATTCTGTCTCTCACTGTTCAAATAAACCTACCATTAAATTATAGACTGATCATTTCTTTGTCAGTGGGCAAATGTACAAAATCAGCAGGGGATCAAATACTTTTTTCACTCACTGTATAACTTGATGACCCTTCACATACCTAACCATTTCCTTGGCTCTCTTGTAGAGTGTATCCATTGTTTTCAGTGCCAAGATATCCTTGAGGAGCAGATTTAATGCATGAGCAGCACAGACGATGGGTGTGATGCGAGGGTAGGACTCCTCCACTTTAGACCAAGCAGCCTTCATGTTTGCAGCATTGTCTGTCACCAGTGCAAATACCTTCTGTGGTCCAAGGTTATTGATGACTGCTTTCAGCTCATCTGCAATGTAGAGACCGGTGTGTCTGTTGTTCCTTGTGTCTGTGCTCTTGTAGAATACTGGTTGAGGGGTGGAGATTATGTAGTTAATTATTCCTTGCCCACAAACATTCGACCACCCATCAGAGATGATTGCAATACAGTCTGCTTTTGCTATGATTTGCTTGACCTTCACTTGACCTCTGTTGAACTCTGCATCCAGCAAATGAGAAGATAAAGCATGTCGGGTTGGAGGGGTGTATGCTGAGCGAAGAACATTCAGATATCTCTTCCAATACACATTGCCTGTGAGCATCAGAGGTGAACCAGTTGCATACACAGCTCGAGCAAGACATTCATAATTTCTCTGACTACGTTCCTCCATTGAGTCAACAAAAAAAATCTGATTCCAGGAGGACCATGAGCTGTTGCTATCAATAAGGTGTCTGATTCATCATTTCACCTCGAATAGAAGTTGAGGGACTTTTGTCAGGTTGCTTGTTGTGAGCGCTGAGGGAACTTTATGCACTTGGCCAGATGATTCTGCATCTGTGTTGCATTCTTCACATATGATTTGGCACAGTATTTGCAAATGTACACAGCTTTTCCTTCTACATTGGCTGCAGTGAAATCTCCACACATCAGATAGTACCCGTGGCATTTTCCTGTAAAGATTGTAAAAAAATTAATAAATACAATTCCATGTACAGAAAAGTTAAGCTGTTAGATTAAACAACTCCTTTGTAAGATAAATGTTTTAAAATGAAACATGTATGGAAACAGGTGAATTAACACTCCTCAGTTAGCAGGCTCAAGCAAGCTAAAACTATCAGAACTTGTTAACAAGTTAGAAATTATTTAAACACACTTTGCTGTTGGCTACTATTTACTAGTTAACAATAAATCATGTATGTCATATAAAATATATTCACCCCACCCAGTATTGTAATCAAAACTTACCAGAAAGCATGTAGTCCTTGGCTCAGACAGTGTAGTAGTGTGGACTCAATAGCATCTCATTAGTGTGAAAGATCTTGAGAGTCAGCTGTACATGTGATGGAAGAATGCACTGTGCATGCAGAGGCTTGCAATTCCATTGAATTGGGGATAGTTTAACCAAAATATGCCACAAAACCTAGAATTGCCTTGTATATCCCACAAAAAGGTTCAATTATAAGCTAACTTTTTTGATGAATTTAAGCAAAAATCCCCAAATTCCCGGGCCTAACTTCCCATGGAAAATCTCCAGAAAATTACTGGAAAGTTTCCAACCCTTTGAAACCCTAGGTACAGGGAACATTTGAGTATCATCTATTGGCCTAAACCTATCGATGTTACATAGAGCTGGGTGAATGGAATATGAATGACAGTCATCCAATATGCTGTAATAGAAATAAGGTCATGCTCATAAAAAAATAATCCTCTCTTATCTTAAATGGCACCGACCGCCACTGATTTCAATTAATGCAATAAACAAATGTGAGATGACATACTCTTGTGAAATCAAAACATGTGTTACATTTTCACTCTGTATGTCTTTTTAGACCAATATAAATTCTTCCCCCTTAAATCACCATTTGATCTCATCCATTTCGTTTCAACTGCCCATATAATACAAATCTAAAACATGAAAGAAAGCAACAATTTACATGAATTGTAAATTAATCAAATCTTAAGTGACCAAATCCATTTCTGAGTAATCCAATCTTTTTTTACCAAGAGATTATACATTTGTTATTGGTTTTATTTGGAAAATAATTAGTTTTCAATAACCAAAGGTGTATTTTAATGTTTATTTTGGGAGATATTTCTTTATTGATAAGATTTTCATTTTTTTTATTTCTGTCACACACAATATATGCTTCAAGCCCTTGGAATGAAGACCGCTTAATTTAGGAATGCATTATAGAACAATTTGTCAATGAGCACCATAGAATTGAGTCCTGGGTAACTACATACATGGAGTGTGTCTGAAGTAGGCGTGTCAACAGAACTGGGAGGATCAACAGAAGTGGGTGTATTGAAAGTTAAATCAGCCACTTGGGCAGATTTGTTGGCACTCAAGACTGTTTTGCGTGGCTGATTGGGCTGCATGACGAGTCGATTGCTGAGTACTGTAGTATTTTAGCTAAGCCTAACCTTAACACTTTTTATAACCTTAACTTCCTCCTAACCTGCCACGTTAATTATCCTGACCTGCTATGCATTTTTGCTCACACAAACCCTTTCCTAACCTTAACCTCATTTTCTTAACCTGCTGTGCATTTTAGCTAAATCGAATCCCCGAGCTGACAAGGTAAAACATCTGTTGTTCTGTCCCTGAACAAGGCACTGTTCCCTGGTAGGCTGTCATTGTAAATAAGAATTTGTTCTTAACTGACTTGCCTAGTTAATTAAAGGTCAATTTAAAAAAATTTATCGAATTTAAATAGGATCTCTATGATCGCCATCTAGTGGCGACGTCACAATATCAATGTTGATTATTGCATCAAATTATGAATTGATAAGGAATGCTCATGTTTCTTGTATTGCTTGATTGTGTAGTTCATTATTTCAGCTTTCTAGCAGTATTCAGCACAGTTTTCAGCAGGGTTGGAAAGAGTACCGAAATACTCTACTCAATTAGAAGTACTATTATTTTAGTGAAATTTTACTCAAGTAGAAGTAAAATTACTGGTGTAAAAATACTAAATAAATAAACTACAAGTATAAAATTAAAAAGTAGCTCATTTTTAAAAGTACTCAGTAAAAGTAAATGAGTGCTATAAACTGGAGAAAAAAAACAGTTGATGTTGGTAATTAGCTAATTTACCTGAAAATTGTTACATGATACTTTCCATGTATTAAATTGAAAAAGGAAGAGTAAATTCATGTACAGTAAACTCAGTTTATTTGCTCTGTATGTTATTTTATCTGTATGTTAGGATCTTATCCCGATCTTATCCCGGTATTGGGATTCATTGTCATGTGACCATGGCGGGGAATTCAAAACTGCAAGAGTAATCATTTCAAAAAATCAAATAATCAACTATTTTCCTCCATTTGAAAGATATATCTCCTAAATCTAACCACGCTGTCCGATTTTCAGAGGCATTACGGAGAATGCATAAAGTTAGGTTATGTGAGGAGAGTACATTGACAATAGCTGCGTGTAATGTTTAGCCAATTCAAAGAAGGGCATCAACAGACAGAAAACTAGCTAGAATTATGCACTTACCTTTGACAATCTGCATCAGATGACACTCATAGGACATTATGTTATACAATACATGCATTTTTAGTTCCATCAAGTTCATATTTATATCCAAAAACAGCATTTACAGTCGCGGTGAAATTCAGAATTTTTTTCGGCTCGAATGCACCCAGTGAATCCAGCATTACAAATCACGGAATTACTATTCGAAAACATTGGTAAATTATAATATTGTCATTCAAAGAATAATATATTATCATCTCGTAATTGCTACCGAATGGCCAGATCTCAAAATAACTTTACTGGGAAATCACATTTTGCATAAACTGGGTACTATGCTAACAACAATAAGCTATATGCTAAGCTAAGCTATACCGTTAGCATTAGCATCATCTAATATCGATAATAACATTCTAAATATCCCCTTACCTTTGATTATCTCCATCAGAAGGCGCTGCCAGAGATCCCAGGTCCAGAACAAATGTGGTTTCTTTTGACAAAGTTCATAATTTATGTCCAAATAGTTAGCGTTCAGTAGGCTCCCACAAAATGAGGTGGGCAGTGTAAAGTCACGTCGAAAAGCTAAAGAAAACCTAGTAAATAATCTATTTACGTTTGTTTAAACATGTCAAACGTTGTTTAGCACTAATCTTTTGTTCCATTTTTAACGTGAAACATCAGTAAACATCAGTAATATTTTCACACAACCTATCAAGTGTCTAGAATAAACGATAATGACAAAGGCACTCTTCTCAGATTCATGCGCAGGCGCAAAAAATGAAGTGATGACGTGTCAACTTGTAAGCTTTCTAATTCGGTCTGTATTCATGACAGATGCTTCCAACAACTTTCTAAAGATCGTTGACATCTAGTGGAAGCAGTAGGAGTTGCGAACTGAATCCTTTCTCACTGTGGTATCTTTAAAACAATGACACTAAATAGTACAGTCACAAAATTCTCATTTTTTTTAATCTATTTTTCACAGGTTTTTGCCTGCAATATGAGTTTTGTTATACTTACAGACACCATTCAAACTGTTTTAGAAAATTCAGAGTGTTTTCTATCCGAATGTGTTAATAATATGCATATCCTAGCTTCTGAGTTGGTGTAGGAGGCAGTTAAAAATGGGCACATATTTCTTTCAAAATTCTCAATACTGCCCCCGTGGCCCGTAGAGGTTAAAAAGAAATTGTCAAATATACTGTTAACATTTTAAAATAAATTCTACATTCAAGGAATGAAAATGTATTTATAAATCTATACAAAATAAAATGCATAAACAAAGTTGCCATAATTCAATATACTATTTACGCCATTGTTACTTATTCCTTGTCCATGGGACTGGCTGACATTCACTCAATCCCCCATTCACACTCTTTCCCTAACTCACTCACTCCACCAGTGGTGGAAAGAGTACTGAAATATCCTACTCGTGTAGAAGTACTGTTACTTTAATGACATTTTACTTAAGTAAAGTAAAATCACAAGTACTCGGAAAAGCTACTCAATTACAGTAACGAGAATAGTTGTAATTAGTTACTTTATACCTCAGTTAAGTTTTCAGTATAGAAAGCTTTTCTTGCTGTTTTACTGGTCTCCTGGTGATACATTGGAGCAAATATGGACTCGACATCCATCTAACGGTCTTCATGGATAGTGTCAACTTGATGAGCAGGTAAGTGTCATTATACAGCAGATGGAGAAGACCTGTCCAGGGCTGGGTCCAGGCATAAGCGACAAAAGCGGTTGCTTGGTGTCCCAGGGCGCAAAAATATGTAGAGCTGCAGAAAACTTGCTTTACAACTGCAACATTTTCTCTCAGAAATTAACTTTAAAACGTACATTTCACTGCGCCGTCAAGAGGGGGGCCACTACAATGTTTTGCACGCGAGATGGTGGGGGGAACAACCATGAGCTATAACGTCAGATGCAAGTTCACAACATGCAAGAGAGTATGTGGATACAGCTCACAGTCAAAGACCAAATCTCAAAACATAACAATACCAGTTTATTATTAACGATAATAGGAAGCCCAGCCGTGAGGCCAGGCATCAAAAAATTAGTTAATACTCATATTGTTCCTCTCCACGGAAATCTTTAGTAAAAGGCGAAAGATTTATGCGATCTGAAGAGAAACCAGAGTGTACTGCTAACTGAAGGACACCGTTCCCACCGAGTTCTTGACCTTACTATTCACAGTCGTGGTTTAATGGAAAACAAAACAAATCTCAATATCGCCGATACAACACACACAGATATTACAGTCCCCCAATACAAATGAAGAGTTAAGTTTTATAAGTGCCAATGCTTGGTAAGTTCATTCATACTTTACACAAACGAAATGCACGCTGGGCATTATACAGATCACTCCCTGGTTTGCCCCGTTCAGTCCTAAAAAAAAAGTATAATCTGCAACGCCAGTGTAATTTCAGCAAAAAGGAGAACAATTGTGTCCTAACAGTTTAGCTACCATCAAAAGTCTACTTTCAAAGTTAGAAACAATTTGCCGACGGAACGAAATACTACAACACTTCCACATCGAGCATGCGCCGTTGAGAGCAACTTGTTCACAAGCCAGGCGTGAGAAACAGGGAGGAGGGGCGGAAAAAGAATATTCAAATCAGAACGTTTAACTGGTGGGCTTTACAATTGCGTGTAACCGCTGTCTGCAACAATGTGTCAATTTAGAAGTCCAACAGTAACTCAATGAAGAAAACGTTTTTTTTTGTTAAATAGTCTAACAACATGTTTAAACAGTTGTTTGATTTATGGATTACCGTACTACCCTGAAAACACAGCAAAGCATTGGATATCGCTTAATTAGCTCACTAGCCCAATAGGCCTAAAGAAAAGTCTACCCAAATCACTTAAACACAATTATTTTCAAAGGAAATATGCTGAATGCTGAATGGCTTCTTATTCTGGCCAAATAGGTATAAGCCTTGTGATGATGTGCCTGCCTATGATCTATTTTCTTCAAAACAATCAAATTGTTTGCTACGGACATGGATTTCTATATATAATATTGCTAAAGCATGTTAACATTGTGCTTTTTTTGGGACAAACTAAATTAAAGTTATACTGCATTCTTCATGAATGGAACACTAGCTGTGTTGGTTACATTAACAGCTTTGATTGATTTTATAAAGTGCACTTCTGCTGTGTCCCTTAGATGGCATCATCCCATTCACAATAACCTGGCATTCTACAGTCGCTGTTACCGTATTTTACTCCACACACTCTAGAGTAACTCTTTACCCATAACAATCGGCCTCCTCTCTCTCCCTCTCCTATCCTATCTCTCTCACCCACTCCCGCTCTAGCAATCCCTCTCCCCCTCTCTCTCTCTCTCTCTCTCTCTCTCTCTCTCTCTCTCTCTCCCATCTCTCTCTCCCATCTCTCTCTCTCTCTCTCTCGCTCTCTCTCTCTCCTGAATCAGCACTTCCCCAGCTCCATGCAGCAGCCTGCAGAGAAACAGAGTACTGGACTTAATTATACTCCCACATCCACATCCACAACTAGCCCTTGCCTTTCTCTATCACTTTCTCCCTCCCTCTCTCTCTCTCCATTCCCTCTCTGTCCCATAACCAGCCGCTTGCCTTTCTCAATCACCCTCTCTATTTCCTTCTCTCTCCCCTACAACCAGCCCTCTGACTATCTCCCTCTCTGTCCCATACAACCTCACCCCAAAGCCCTTCTTCCAAGGGAGTGCATAGCCCTTTTCTTGTCCTCTTCATCTCTTACTCCTTTCCAGTTGTGACACACGCAAGCACACACACACAAACCAGACAGACTGACAGGCACACACACACCAGACAGACTGACAGGCAGGCACACACACACAAACCAGACAGACTGACAGGCACACACACACCAGACAGACTGACAGGCAGGCACACACACACCAGACAGACTGACAGGCAGGCACACACACACCAGACAGACTGACAGGCAAGCACACACACACAAACCAGACAGACTGACAGGCACACACACACCAGACAGACTGACAGGCAGGCACACACACACCAGACAGACTGACAGGCAGGCACACACACACAAACCAGACAGACTGACAGGCACACACACACCAGACAGACTGACAGGCAGGCACACACACACCAGACAGACTGACAGGCAGGCACACACACACAAACCAGACAGACTGACAGGCACACACACACCAGACAGACTGACAGGCAGGCACACACACACCAGACAGACTGACAGGCAGGCACACACACACAAACCAGACAGACTGACAGGCACACACACACCAGACAGACTGACAGGCAGGCACACACACACCAGACAGACTGACAGGCAGGCACACACACACCAGACAGACTGACAGGCACACACACACAAACCAGACAGACTGACAGGCACACACACACCAGACAGACTGACAGGCACACACACACCAGACAGACTGACAGGCAGGCACACACACACCAGACAGACTGACAGGCAGGCACACACACACCAGACAGACTGACAGGCAGGCACACACACACCAGACAGACTGACAGGCAGGCACACACACCAGACAGACTGACAGGCAGGCACACACACGCCAGACAGACTGACAGGCAGGCACACACACACACCAGACAGACTGACAGGCAGGCACACACACACCAGACAGACTGACAGGCATGCACACACACACCAGACAGACTGACAGGCAGGCACACACACACCAGACAGACTGACAGGCAGGCACACACACACCAGACAGACTGACAGGCAGGCAAACACACCAGACAGACTGACAGGCAGGCACACACACACCAGACAGACTGACAGGCAGGCACACACACACCAGACAGACTGACAGGCAGGCACACTCACACCAGACAGACTGACAGGCAGGCACACACACACCAGACAGACTGACAGGCACACACACACAAACCAGACAGACTGACAGGCACACACACACCAGACAGACTGTCATCCAGGTGTTTATTGGTCATCTATCAGCAGGTAGCCTCCATAAATCCTCTAACATAGTTTCATCTCATCTGAACATGGGTTAATACACAATCTGGAGCAAGCCATGCACACATACCTGTTTGAGACAATGCACTGTGTTGAGGTAAGGGTTTTCCATGCGGCTGCCCCCGTCTAGTCTGACAGTGAATTATTAAACACGTCTTTGCAGCTTACGCATTTACACAGCCCACCTGGGTCAAGTGACACAACAAATGCCAACGTGTGTGTACGTGCGTGCATGCGTCTGTGTGTGTTTGCCTTCACTGCACGTGATATCAGTTAGTTTTCACCTGTATAACCTTTTTAAAATCTGTATTGCTGGAGTACACTATGCTAAAGACACCATAGCGGAGAGGAGAGTGTGAAGGTTCGCTTGTGTGTGTGTGTGTGTGTGTGTGTGTGTGTGTGTGTGTGTGTGTGTGTGTGTGTGTGTGTGTGTGTGTGTGTGTGTGTGTGTGTGTGTGTGTGTGTGTGTGTACTGAACTCTCCCTGCAGGGTTACCCAGTGGAATTCTCCAGTGAATCTGAGAAGGATCTTTGGTTTGGACTTGCATTGGGTTCAGTGTGTTTTTTTTCTTCTCCTCTCCTGGTGAACTTTTGAGTGTGTGTAATGTGCACCTGAATGGAAAACTTAGCAAGACTGATAATTGCTGTGTGTGCCTACATCTTTGTGCGTGTTTGTCGTGGTTGTATGTTTGTGTCTGTGTGTGTGTGCTTACATACGATTACTTGTGTGTGCGTGTGACACTGATCCTGATGTCCTCTCACTGACACTGCCATTCTGCCTCTCACCAGGACACCACCAGCCCTGCTGACAGACAGACAACATGCTGACAGACAACACATTAAATGCTAACAGGACATGGCAGACACACCACAGACTGGGAACCGAAGAGAGAGAGCGTGACTCACTGATCCTTGGTAAGTGACCTTAAGACAGAGACTGACCCGCGGAGACTCAGAGAGGCTCTGACACTGACCTCAGACCAGCCAGAGGTGACAGGAATGATACCACACAGCAAAGACACAACCCTATGTGAGAGAGAGGAGGGTGTGGAGGAAGATGAGGAGGAAGAGGTGTGTCCTGTGTGTTTCATTGAGTTTGACAGTTGTCTCCACCCTCCCTCCACATTACCCTGCGGTCACACCTTCTGTTGGCCCTGCCTGCTGCACCCTAGCCTGGCAATGTCAGGACGGACACACTGCCCTCTCTGCCGGCAACCAGCCTCGGACACACACAGTCACGGCAGAAACATATACGCACACTGCCTATACAAACACACACCTCTCCAACAGGAACACACACATCTCCCCTAGGAATCCACACACACCAGGTGGCACAAACAGCCATCTCATCTCTTAGAAGCTCCCACCCTCCCTTAAACACACACCTGCACTCACACACCACATAGACCTCTTGATGCCTCCCACACATGCACCAGACAGGCCCCAGTCGCTCAGACACACACAACAGAAGAATGTGGTTAGCCATTGCCCAGCGTTGCTGCTCTCTTCCTATACTGTAAGTGTCAGTGTAGTATCACAGGGCTAGCTAGAGGGGCGCTTTGCTCTGTTGCCAGCCTCTACCTAATGAGTGATCATATCCTTTAGACTGTAGACACTTTCTGTGTCCACTTTGTCTCAACCTGCTATTGGCTGTGGCTTCTCCAGTGGGCTGGGTCCATTTCCTGTATTGTCCCCAGTGCCAGTAACAGACTGCAGTACTCAGGGGGAGATAAACATAGTCTCACCCGTCTCCTCACCCATTTCTTATTTTTCTTCTTCTCTCTCAACTCCTTCCTTTCCCATTTTTCCCTCATCTCACCCTCCTCCTCTCCTCAGGCCCTAGCCCCCTCTAGGGTAGCGAGTTCTAGCCAGGGAAGAGGTTGTGATTGTGGGGGTAAGACTCTCTGTATGCTGCTGTAAAGCCTCCATTCAATCAAAGCCTTAGGCTGGAGTAGGGAGGGAGGCCAAGTGAGAGGGCATGATGTTGGGTCTGAGTCAGACAGTGAGTGGCCTTTCTGTCAGGGGGATTTCACTGCTCTGCTCAGGGCAGATCTCTCTCTTCCTACAGCATGACTGACCCTCACGTCTGAACTTTCATATGACACATATGAGACTGTGACTCCACACACATACAAACGCACTTAGCACACACACCTACACACCTACACACACAGAATATATACACGCATACTCCCTCTCACACCTGGAGCTTTACCTTATGCTTTATGCATGTCATTACTCATCTGGTTATCCATAAAGGGAAATAGAACATGTATTCAGGCACTGGTTCATCTGTTTGTATACAACCTCAGAGCATATGAAACAGTGGTGCCTGCCTGCCGCCCGGTGTGTGTGTTTGTGGGGGTTGGGCTGGTGTTATGGGAGCACATTCTCCACCAAACTGAACAGAAACAGGGAGCACTAGACTAACATAGTCTGATGAAACCGTGGAACACACACGCCGCTCATCTGGGCTAGGGTGCTGGTCTACACATGTCTATACTAATGAAGTCTGTGTTTTCCCAGAGCTGCCCCCTGTTCTTCACACAGATGGAGGATTTAGCCAGTCAGCAGAACATTTGGAAAATCTTTCACATCAAACTACCTTTATGAGGACCAAACCGGAAAGTATATCTGAATTACAGTAAAATGAACAATGTTATGATCATGGGTTTAATTGCTACCCTAGGTCTTCTTAAGTGGCCTGTGAATTGCTCTTCAGCTCTGGATTATATAAACCATTTCCATGCTGTCGGCTAAGTAATGGACAATAAATAAGATAAACAGTCCATCTGTTTGGTTTGTATGCATTACATTTTCTCTGATCACAGACAATGTGCTGTCTTGTAGCCTTGCATGTTTCTTCTATTGCAGTGATTATGTATAGTGTGTAGAGGTATAGTGCCGTGTTTAATGTATAGTAGTGTATAGTCTAGACACATATTGCAGTGTATGTTTAGTGTAGTAATCCGCGTGAGTGATAGACGCAGTTGCTCCTTTTCCAATTACATTAGAATGATGGAGATGAACACATGCTCACAAAGACAAGAGTCATAGCCTCGAAGAGAACAGAAGGGAAAGAGGGAGGGAGATAGAGAGGCGGAGAAAAGTAGAGATGAGAGATAATTACTCAGAGTTATAACCAAACAAAGAGAGAAAGAGCTGTATTTCTAATTTTGAAGAGATTGAGTGAAAGGCAGAGATAGATAAAGGAGAGGGTGAGTTATGACTCTCTCCACCTCCAGTAATGGCAGCAGAGTGGACCCCTTCAGGGCTAGTGTCATCATCGTCCCTGTGACAGACGACACTGCCCTCACCTTCATTAAATAGTGAAGACGTCTCACTGCCCAACTCACCCGACACCCCGACACACACACACACACACACACACACACACACACACACACACACACATACCCAGAGACACACATACACAGACACAAATACACACAGAACCCAGTATGCAAGGCAAACCGTCGGGATCAGGCAGGAAGGAAAGTTATACTAAAGATTCTGAGCACTTCATTTTACTGGCAGTTGGCAGAGAACATGATACAGCAGGACCGTTACAACATGTCACAGCTAACATAATACTGAGTTAGCCCACTGAGCTAAACTGTAGTCTGGGAGCAAGTCTTTACGTATCAAGCAAGATTACTCATCACGCAATATAGGTTACCGAACCAGCTACAATCACCTACAGTAATACAAAATATACACAAACTATTTTACAGTTTGGAAAATCCATGTACTAATCTATATGATAATAATAGTAGCCTTGCTGCAATATTTTAGCGAGCCCACTCAAACTGTACAGCGCAAAACCATGCACTGTCAGACTGCCTACAGAGATGAGAGGGAGAGAGAGACGGGGGGAGAGAGGGAGAAAGGAAGAGAGAGGGTTATCGGCCTGTAGTGGGTGGACTAGACGATGGAAGGAAAGCGAAGCCTAGCATTACTGTAACTGTACCTTTATAGACGTTACACAATCATATGAATCACTGGTATACTGTAAGTGTTTATAGTTAAGGGGTTAGTGTTGTGACTATTCCACTGCAGTCTTTTAGATACTGTTATGGGGGGGGGTGTTAACTGTAACTGTATATGCCCTTGCTGTTAATACTGTCCATTAGCAATAAAGCACCATCATAATAATAATAATATCTCTACCATGCCAGAGGGTGGTGTCCTATTACTGCTGGATACTAGGTGTGTGTGCAGCCAGGTCGCTCAAGATCCACTGCAAAATGTGACATCCATCCAGGTAAGCAAGACATCGGGAGATGACTTCAAAACCAGCCACGAGGGCCAACAGTGGACGCTATTACCATCGTGTAGGCTTGGGTAGTGGATGGGGTGGTGGGTGGGCATAAGCTGTGAGCTCTGGCTCTGAGGGTCGCATTTTCAATACCAGATCTAGGCACTCTTTCATATTATTATATATATTTTTTACCTTAACCCTTACCTTAACTAGGGCTGTTGCGGTGACTGTATTACCGCCACACCGGCGGTCACGAGTGATGAAGGCAGTCAAATTCCACATGACCATTTAGTCACAGTGATTAGGCTTCTCCAAGCTCTGATTCTGCTGTTGGTCATTAGTAGCCTACCAAACATGCTAACTGCCTGGTACTCAGCACTCTATTGTCCCTCTAATCACTCTGACATCAATGCAAATATATTCAAAAATCTAATCAAACACTTCATGAGAGCCCATAAGCTCATGTTGTGCAACATTGGTACCATAGCGCCAAGTCTAGGTCCAAGAGGCTTCTAAACAGCTTCTACCCCCAAGCCATAAGACTCCTGAACATCTAGTCAAATGGCTACCCAGATTATTTGCAGTGCCCCTCCTCACCCCCTCTTTACACCACTGCTACTCTCTGTTGTCATCTATGCATAGTCACCTTAATAACTCTACCTACATGTACATTCTACCTCAACTAACCGGTACCACCCTGTATATAGTCTCGCTATTGTTACTTTACTGCTGCTCTTTAATTACTTGTTACTTGTATGTCTTATTCTTATCTGTATTTTTTTTAAACTGCATTGTTGGTTATGGGCTCGTAAGTAAGCATTTCACTGTTGTATTCGGCGCATGTGACTAATAAAATTTGATTTGATTTCTATAGGCTATGTAATTGCGGGAGAAAACAACAGAGTGGTGGCCGCTAATAAAAAGAGGAGGATCAGCTTTCTGTAGGCTAGGCCTACTATATTTATTTCTCAACTTTTTCTCAATAGTTGCACACCTCATGTAGCCTAGCCCATATGTTTTAATAAGATTTGTATCACAACTAAAGTGGCCAAATAACTAATTAAAATTAAGCACATGAATCTGCTTTACAAGGGGTGTAGAGCCTAACTTGCATATATAAGCACCGCGTGAGTTTTAAGTTTGGGGAAGATCATTTTTTACCATAAAAGTGCACCTTAGTAAAAGCATTACATGCATAATTGCATTTGCAGTCACTTTTGATAATGGTGTTTTCAACTAATGGAACTTTTTGTGCTTATAGCCTACTACCAAGTGCGCATTGCTGCGCTTATAATGTGAAGAAATAGCCTAATAGTTTATCAACATTTTAAGCTAAACGTTCTGATCTGTTGCGTCAGCCACATTTTATAGAAAATGTTTTTTGATGCTAGTGGTTGTATTAATTTGGGATCTATCACATCCCACAACTGTCCCAGATGGGTTGGAATATTAATTTCTCACACAGAACAGAATAGGTCAACTTTTGTACTTTGGGGGATAGTAGATTGATATAGGCTAGTGCTTTTGCTGTTAGTAAAGCCTACTCATCTTGGCTGACGAAAAGTAAATGTGGACAGTTCTTCAAATATCTTCAATATGCACTTCGGAATTGGATAAGGACGTGTGCAGTTGCGTCCCCGATGTGTCTGTCTTCACTTGTAGCCTGTTAGAAAGACCCGATCAGTTGACGGAGAGGTGTGTGTGTGTGCGTGCGTGCGTGTGTGCGTGCGTGCGTGTGTGCGTGTGTGCGTGCGTGCTATAAACGTGAATGTGTGGATTTTTTTTAGGGTGCATTACGGCCACACAGAGGCATTATCAAGTGCTTGACAAATTGTGAATAAGAGACTATTGGAGTGTGCACAGCCTGCGCAAAATACTAAGCAGTTCAAGCAACTTTTTTCAAATCACCATTAGTCTCTCATCAAGCAGACCTACAATGTATTAAAAATATAAACATATAGCCCAACGTTTGTAGAACAACTAAAGTTACATTAATAACTCTAAATTAAGCATAAAGGAGTACCTATTTCTTTGTTAACCGCTTGACACAGAACAGCCACCTCAAATCATTTGGAGAAAATATTGATATTTTATTCAGCTTTGTTCAATTGTATTCTTCATACTATAAAATAATGCCACGGAATTCGAAGCAAATCTTGTCTGATAAATGAACTAGTGTAGCCCACAGCCATTTGACGTAGCCACATCAGGACCTAACATAAGGACAACTCAGAGTACTCTTTTCTTTTGAAATAGACTACATTTTCTTTTTTATCATGCTTCTTCAGACCTGCCTAAAATAAATAATGGATTTATTGTGAAGGTGTTGGCTATATTACATGGATTTATTAGACTTTTTAAAATGGAAGCCAGGAGATGCTAAATGTGTTGTTAATTAACGCTCAATTAACGTTAGACCAACAGTTATTTGCTTGACGGTCACAGGCAGCGCCAAAGCCCTAACCTTAATCATTCAAAATGAATCCCTAAACTTAACCGTGGATTTTGTTTTAACCCTATCCCAAATTTGATGTTTAGGGACAAACGTTGGATTCTGCAGTGAGACTGTGAGAGCTTGTTGCAGCGTGTGTGTGTTTAACTACTGTTGTGGGGACCAGAAGTCCGCACAAGAATAGTAAACAAACAAAAATTTGACCAACTGGGGATATTTTGTTAGTCTCCACTAGGTCAAATGCTATTTCTAGGTGGTTTAGGGTAAAGGTTAGATTTAGTGTTAGGCTTAGAATTACGTTTAGGGTTAGTGTTTGGGTTAGGTTTTTGGGTAAGGGTAAGAGTACGGGTTAGGCAAAATAGGATTTTGAATGGGACTGAATTGTGTGTCCCCACAAGGTTAGCTGTACAAAACTGTGTGTGTGTGTGGGGTACAGCGTGGCATAAAAATACTTGTTTCTGTGTGTCAAATCCATTACACACTGCATGCCCATGTAAATGTATTATACAGTAGCAGCAAGGCCTACGTTATTCACAGACAGACAGACCCACGTGCAACCCTAGTGAAATTAGCAAATAGCTGGAGCAGCATGTGAGGGTCGCTGATCACACACACACACACACACACACACACACACTCTGATAAGACGCAGCCCAGAGGATGCCTGCCACGGTGAGGTTTGATTATTGGTTTTAACCAATGTTTTTTTTCTAGTGCGACACTCTCTCCCAATCTCCTTCTCACACTCTCTCTAACGCATGCACGCCCATACCCACTCGCACACGCACATACACACACACACGCACACACACACACACACACACACACACACACAGAAAAATACTTCCTGTCTTTGTTCCACACACTGAAGACGATACAATCTGTAACTGGACTCTCTGGTTCCTTTCATGTCCGCCAGATCGCCTGTCGTCTGGACACACACACACCCTGTCATCTGCAGCATAGGGAGGCAGAAATGGGCAACACCTGCAGTGGTCTGTATTCACGGATGCCAAGGTAATCCAGGCTTCCCCAAATATTCAACCAATACATTTAAAAAAATAATAATTAAACAGTTTATCTTTCTTCAGTGCTTTCTGAATTTTCAATTTGCTGAATGTATCTCACAAGAGAAATCATCCGGGTGAGGGAAACAGCGCCACTCTCTCTCGGTATGTGTAGCCCATCTATCTGATGCTGTCAGGACAAACATAGTATGACATGTTGCCGCCGTAGCATTTCATTGATTGATGCCAGCAAGCATTTGGCCTCCCTTGATAAAAAAAAATAATAATAATTTGCCAATCAGCATTGAGCTGAGCTCAACTGTGGGTAGTCCTGGCGCGACAAAACCACCCCCAAGGGAGGCCAGTTTGGATTTGGCTTCACGCCAATCAAATCACATCAAAAGCAAAATGTCATTGTCAGAAATATATGTCTGTTTCTGGTCTGCTCATGTTGTTACCCTGCAGTAGCTAGCTAGCTAAATCAGCCCTTTCCTAAGCCATGGATGGAGATGGACTTGTGGTTTTGACTTAATTCTCTGTACAGACCAATGATTATAACAGCGACTCTGATCTAATCATAAACTCATATATTGTGCTATGGGCCTGAGATGATTGAAGTTTAATATGTAGCCTAGATGTTGCCTTGTAGGTTGATGTTAACTAGCTAACACACACACACACACACACACACACACACACACACACACACACACACACACACACACACACACACACACACACACACACAGAAATCAGTATAATGGACAGCCACATGTTATTTAGAACATTGATTGAACTAAATAGTTTTTAGTATCTTTAAGTTTGTTTTCACATTAATTTCTCAAAAACAGGTTATAGGCTACATGTGCACCACCGTTTCAGAACAGTAGGCAAAATGAATAATTAAAAGGTGAAAATAGACCAAATTATTAGGGTGAGGCACATGGGCTACTAATAGCTCAGTACACAACATACACTTAGTATTACTTTCTTAGCTACAGTATACATATCTCCCTGGCATATTACATCATTTATGCAGCAGCATATAAGACATTTTTGGACTCACCTTGTTGTGCTGTGCTCACTTGAACAGGATGGTGGCGTGGTGGTCCTTCGTGGGCAAATTTTGTCATCAAAGAAAGCACTGAGCTAGGCTGAAACACCTGTATTTTGGAGCTGCCTTACTCAAGGAATCAAAAAAGAGACCGTGTTTGTATGCGGCTTTATTAACTCAGTGATATATATATTTTTTTACATTGTTTTCAAACTGATATGTGACTCATATTAATGCCAAAATAACATGCAAATCAGGCAAGCTACCCCCCAAAAAATTACCAAATATATATATTATTATTTTTGTTATTTCTATTTTGATAAAAATGTGGGCTCGAGGAGCCCCACCTGCCCTGAATGACGGGTCGCCACTGCATGGCTCCCCCAGTGATTTTACCCATGTGCCTCTACTGAACACCTGGTGACGTCACTAAGTTGTGTGGCAGCGAATCACACACACAGTCTGACTAAGAGACTGCTGACACACACTGCAGAACCCTCCCACCCAGCTGCAAAAAGAGAGAGCAGAGCAGCGAACACACACATGCAGCCAGACCAGCCGAGCAGGCAAATGAGGGATGGACGCACTTCCATTCGCGCTCCGGAATAATGGATTAGCAAGTGACATCGCAGAACATACGGTGATTATTAAACTATTACAAATCCATTAAAACAGGCAGTATTACACACCACTCTCTTTAGTAGGAAGCGGAGGAATCACTTCCTGGAATTTCACCATCCAGCAGTTTGGAAACTATAAACGAACAATGCATTCTGCCGCCGACAACTAACTTCAAATGAAGACATACCGAGGCAATAACAGAAAAGAGTGACAGAGACTCTCTTTTATCTCATCTTTCTCTTCTCTCTTTTCTCACCTTTCAGGAGAACCTGATAAGCCTCAGCGATTCTCACCACGCGATTAGCGCGTCCGTCAGTAGGGTCACCTTCGTAATTAACACGGGCGTCTTGTGGACGTGCGTGTGAGTGAGCTAGAGACCGTTATCCATTTGGCGCGAGAGAGGAAGAAAAAGAGTCTGGATATAACCACTATCCAACCCTCCAGACAGCAGCAGAAGCCGCAACCTGAGTCGGTTCTCCAGAGTAGCCGTCTAGCCGCCCCCCTAGTCCCGCAGCCCCATGCAGGATGCCCGGGGGGGAGTGCTGGTCCTGGGGTGTCCTCCTGGTCCTACTCAGCCCGAGTTCATGACGCCCAGGGCTGCTTCATCATGCGTCTCCTACCCGCTCCAAGCGCTCAATCTCTCCGGCTACTCTTTCTCTTTATCTTCGTGATGGGGGTGGCCCCTTCCCCGGCTCTTACAGCAGGCTGCCCTGACAGGTGTGTGTGTGACGACCAGCTGGTGGTCCAGTGTGCCGGGCAGGAGCTCACCCTCTTCCCCAACGACCTCCCTCTAGCCACCCGCCAACTCATCATCTCCAACAACCGCATCGGAGAACTTCCAGCATTGCAACTCAACTACCTGTCTGATCTAGTATACCTGGATGTCAGCAACAACACCCTGATGGAGATCTCCGAGTCCACCTTCGGGAATCTCCGGAAGCTGGCCTACCTTGACCTGTCCTTCAATACACTGACCCAGATCGAGGACCGGACGTTTGGACCGTTGTCTAGCCTTGTGATGCTACGGCTAACAGACAACCCGGGGCTAAGTGAGATCCACCCGGACGCGTTCTCAGAGAACATGGCTCTGCAGGTGCTGGATGTGAGCAGGAACAACCTGACGACGCTGAACATCAGCTCTCTGATCGCCCTGCCCTCTCTGCGCTCCATGGGGCTCAGTGGAAACCCCTGGAGGTGTGACTGCGAGACGGAAGACCTCTGCCTCTGGGTCCAAATAGAAGGATTCAAGTTCCAAGGTGAGAATGCTGATGGAGAGGTCAGGGGGGCTTTGTGTGTGCGAGTGTCTGTGAACCACTGTACAGAAAGCAGGATTCAAGTTTGGGGATTTAAGTGGTTCTGTTTGTTTATAGAATATGGGTGACCTGTGCCAGTGTCTTGCTCATGTGCTCCTATAAATGTCACTTTATTAGCCTACTGTCATTAATTCAGCTGCAATAAATGTCTAGCTTGACAGATGTTCAGAGAAAGTGCAGTCCTAACACTCAGGTGGTGTAGATGGATAGTTATTAGACCTATAGCTTAGACTGTTGACCTGCACTGTGTGTTTTGTTGTTGTACCATTCTGGCGAGTAAACAGGCAGGTGTCCTCTGCTGGGACGTAGAGCCAGAGATGCTCCAAGGTCTTATCACTGCTTATCGTCACATCAACTCATTTAGCTCATTTGATGGTGGGCGCTCAATCAATAGTCCGTGACTGACAGCCTGCTCGGGGACGCCAGCACTGTTTTCACAACACACACACACACACACACACACACACACACACACACACACACACACACACACACACACACACACACACACACACACACACACACACACACACAGAGAGTCAGAGCCTGAGCCAGGGTGAATAACGTCACAGGAGCACAGGGACCCCGATAATGGATTGGAAGTCTCAATGACCAGAGGACTTCCACACCCCATATACAGACTCTCAGTCGCTCACTCTCCCACTTTACTCTATCACTCCCTCCCTCTCTCTCTCTCTCTTTCCTCTCTCCCTCCCTCTCTCTCTCCCTCCTCTTTCCTCTCTCCCACCCTCTCTCTCTCTCTCTCTCTCTCTCTCTCTCTCTCTCTCTCCCTCACTCTCCCTCACTCACACCCTCTCCTCTCTCCCTCTCCTCCCCAGTCTTTCCCTCTCTCCCTAACCTCCACCTGTCCTTCACACCACAACAATGACTCTCCCAAAACTCTGCAGATATGCAGATGTTTTCATTCTCAATGTCTATTGAATTTCCACACTATCTATGCCAAGAGCAGGACTGAGAGGAGGCCTACAACGACATCATCACTTCTCCTGTCAGTTATCCTCCTCTCAGAATAGGAGCCTACTGATTTAGGTCTACTAAAGAGAATAGAACATGTATAATAGCCCTACTCACTGGAGGATAGTAGTCTAATTACTGGCACACAGATCAGTGGAGCATCCCACCATTCATCTACTATGTGAGAGTACCACTGTAGCCTTCATGAAGAGCGTTGAGCATTTTGGTACAGGGACTTGTCGGTGTTCCAGGTTCAAGCCTGGCTGTACATCTGAGAGGCCAGGGTAGAGGTACTGACTACGTCCACTATCAGTGTCAGCGCAACTCTCTATCTGTATCTGTGCCATTGGTCCTCTCCTCCACATCTCTCATCACTCCTCTCTCGTCGTTCTTCTTTAACCATTCACGCTCCATGCAGCTGCATCAGGTCCTGGTTACAGGGAGTTACTGGTACTTTGAACTTGACCAGACACCATGCAGAGAAAGAAGGGATGAGATATTGTTTTTATGTACAGTAATGTTGAGATGAAGCATCTCTCCCTTCTCTCTCTCCCGTAGTATGGGATTACATGGATGTCTATTGATATTGCAGCCATATCCATGTACACTAACCAGAGTGACAGTCGGAGGAGAGGGAATGGGGTCAGGAGAAGAGGGTGCGTGTGTGTTTGTTAGGGGTTGGTGTATGCGACTGTGTGTCTTCGTTGTTTAAGATGTCTCATGTTATGACTGCAGGGCTTAGAGTGTAATGTAAAGAGATTCCTGGTGTCTTTAGCTCGTCCTGTGAGTGTGTGTGTGCACGTGTGTGCGCGTGCGTGCGTGTGTGTTCCACCTGGGCTCCCCATCTTCTAGCACGATTAATCAGAGCCCATTCAGAATTTGTCCTCTCCCCCCTCCTTCCCTCCTCCCCTCCCCCTTATCTCACTACTGTATGCTATGAAAGGGATTCATCACGCTAGCATAGCAGATGAGAAGTAGCTAGCCCATTGTGCAGTGACGTCACCTTCCCTGAGAACTGAAGCCTCGGCCAACCAAGAACATGGTTAGCACGCTGCTTGGGGAGTATGTTGTGTTTTTGTGAATGAGGGTTCACGTTGCGGATTGGCCGTACAGGGATAGACTCGTGCTACACTTGCTGAAAGGAGAAGGCTCCCCTACAAACTTTATTTTGTGTGTGTGAGTGTGCATGCGTGCATGTACGCGCACGTCTGTTCTTTGGTGAAAAAAGTACCCAATTGTCATACTTGAGTAAAAGTAAAGATACCTTAATTAATCGAAAATTACTCAAGTAAAAGTGAAAGTCACCCAGAAAAAAACTACTTGAGTAAAAGTCTAAAAGTATTTGGTTTTAAATATACTTAAGTATAGAAAGTAAATGTAACTGCAAAAATATACTTTAGTATCAAAAGTAAAAGTATAAATCATTTCATATTCCTTATAATAAGCAAATCAGACAGCTCAATTTGGCTGAAATGTGAAAAGTACATTATTTTCTTTAGGAATTTAGTGAAGTAAAAGTAGTCAACAATATAAATAGTAAAGTACAGATACCCCCCAAAAATGACTTAAGCAGTACTTGAAAGTATTTTTACTTACTTTACACCACTGCATGTGTGTACAGAATGTGTCACCTGTGTCAGTGTTAACATGTATTGACACAACCAGCCAACAAAGTCACAGAGTGTCGATGGGGAGAGAGAGAGAGACCGTAAATCCATTCATTATGATCAGCAGTTCATGATACCTTGAACAACTACATACATTGTTCCATCTGGTTAATAATCTTTGGATTCCCTGCACTGTTCAATATTTTATTCTTTAGAGTCTAAGACGTTGGTTGCTAAGCTGACATATGGAATTGTTTAAGATGGTCATACTATGGATCATTTAGCTAATTGGTTTGGAATTTTAGGACCCTTTTAGGTATAAAAAAATATCTAGATTTTGGTCTTTACTACTAAAGCCCATAGAAACGCATTGAATAACGGCAGGTAGCCTGGCAGGTAGGAGCGTTGGGCCAGTAACTGAGACGTTGCTGGTTCGAGTCCCGAGCTGACAAGGTAAAAATCTGTCGTACTGCCCCTGAGCAAGGCAGTTAACCCACTGTTCCCCGGGCGCTGAAGATGTGGATGTCGATTAAGGCAGCCCCCCGCACCTCTGATTCAGAGGGGTTGTTTTAAATGTGGAAGACACATTTCTGTTGAATGCATTCAGTTGTACAACTGACTAGATATCCCCTTTCCTCTAACACATTCATTAATGGCAAAAAGGACAGTTAAAAAAATAAATCCTAAGAAAAAAGTTTTTTAGGCATCTGTCCTAAATCTAAGAGATATAAAACAACTCAGGAAATATATATACACTACCGTTCAAAAGTTTGGGGTCACTTAGAAATGTCCTTGTTTTTGAAAGAAAAGCAATTTATTTTTCTCCATTAAAATAACATCAAATTGATCAGAAATACAGTGTAGACATTGCTAATGTTGTAAATGACTATTGTAGCTGGAAACGGCAGATTTTTAATGGAATCTCTACATAGGCTGACAGAGGCCGATTATCAGCAACCATCACTCCTGTGTTCCAACATCAACAGTGAAGAGGCGACTCCGGGATGCTGGCCTTCCAGGCAGAGTTCCTCTGTCCAGTGTCTGTGTTCTTTTGCCCCTCTTAATCTTTTATTTTTATTGCCCAGTCTGAGATATGGCTTTTTCTTTGCAACTATGCCTAGAAAGCCAGCATCCCGGAGTCACCTCTTCACTGTTGATGTTGAGACTGGTGTTTTCGGGTACTATTTAATGAAGCTGCCAGTTGAGGACTTGTGAGGCGTCTGTTTCTCAAACTAGACACTCAAATGTACTTGTCCTCTTGCTCAGTTGTGCACCGGGGCCTCCCACTCCTCTTTCTTTCTATGTGAAGGGAGTAGTGCACAGCATTGTACGAAATCTTCAGTTTCTTGGCAGTTTCTCGCATGGAATAGGCTTCCTTTCTCAGAACAAGAATAGACTGATGAGTTTCAGAAGAAAGTTCTTTGTTTCTGGCCATTTTGAGCCTGTAATCGAACCCACAAATGCTGATGCTCAAGATACTGAACTAGTCTAAAGAAGGCCAGTTTTATTTCCTCTTTAATTAGTATGGGCTATGTGGGACGCTAGCAGGACACAGCCAGTGAAATAGCAGGGCGGCAAATTCAAAATAGCAAGAATTTCATAATTCAAATTTCTCAAACAAACAACTATTTTACACCATTTTAAAGATACACGTCTCCTTAACCCAACCACGTTGTCCGATTTCAAAAAGGCTTTACGGCGAAAGCAAAACATTAGATTATGTTTGGACAGTGCCTAAAAAATAAAAGCCACACAGCCATTTTCCAAGCAAGAACAGGCGTCACAAAAACCAGAAATACAGCTAAAATTAAGCACTAACCTTTGATGGTCTTCATCAGATGGCACTCATAGGACTTCATGTTATACAATACATGTATGTTTTGCTCGATAAAGTTCATATTTATATATAAAAAAAAACATTTTACATTGGCCTGTAATGTTCAGAAATGCTTTTCCTCCGAAAACTTCCGGTGAATGAGCACATCAATTTGCAGAAATACTCATCATAAATGTTGATAAAATATTAAACTGTTTTTCAAAGAATTATAGATAAACATCTCCTTAATGCAACCGCTGTGACAGATTTCAGAAAAGCTTCACGGGGAAAGCACACTTTGCAGTAATCTGAGTACAGCGCTCAGAAAACAACAGCAGGCAATACAGATACCCGCCATTTTGGAGTCATCTAAAATCATAAATGGCATTATAAATATTCACTTACCTTTGATGATCTTCATCAGAATGCACTCCTAGGAATCCCAGGTCCACAATAAATGTTGTTTTGTTCGATAAAGTCTATCATTTATGTCCTTTTTGTTCGCGCGTTCAGTAAGCTACTCCAAATGTAGGAAGTGCGCAGAAACTTTCACGACGAAAAGTCAAAAAAAGTTATGTTTACGTTTGTAGAAACATGTCAAACGATGTATAGCATCAATCTTTAGGGCCTTTTTAACATGAAACTTCAATAATATTCCAACCGGACGATTCCAATGTCTTGAAAAATGTAATGGAACACAGCTAACTCTCACGTGAATGTGCGCCAATGAACTCATGTCCACTCCTGAGTCAACAACTTCCAACTTCCTTTGTTCGCTCTCTGTTCACCATAGAAGCCTCAAACAACTTTCTAAAGACTGTTGACATCTAGTGGAAGCCTTAGGAAGTGCAAAATGAACCCTATGTCACTGTATACTGAATAGGCCCAGTCTTGAAAAACTACAAACCACTTCCTGGTTGGATTTTTTCTCAGGTTTTTGCCTGCCATATGAGTTCTGTTATACTCACAGACATCATTCAAACAGTTTTAGAAACTTCAGAGTGTTTTCTATCCAAAATAATATGCATATCCTACGTTCTGAGCCCAAGTAGTAGGCAGTTTAATTTGGGCACGTCATTCATCCGAATTTCCAAATACTGCCCCCTGTCACTAAAAAGTTAATCAGGACAACAGTTTTCAGCTGTGCTAACATAATTGCAAAAGTGTTTTCTAATGATCAATTAGCCTTATAAAATTATAAACTTGGATTAGCTAACACAATGTGCCATTGGAACACAGGAGTGATGGTTGCTGATAATGGGCCTCTGTACGCCTTTGTAAATATTCCATTAAAAACCAGCCGTTTCCAGCTACAATAGTAATTTACAACATTAACAATGTCTACACTGTATTTCTGATAAATGTTGTTATTTTATTGAATTTCTTTTTTGATTTTCTTTCAAAAACAAGGACATTTCTAAGTGACCCCAAACTTTTGAACGGTATTGTACATATGACAGCTTTGCACACTCTTGGCATTCTCTCAACCAGCTTCACCTGGAATGCTTTTCCAACAGTCTTGGAGTTCCTACATATGCTGAGCACTTGTTGGCTGCTTTTCCTTCACTGTGCGGTCCAACACATCCCAAACCATCTCAATTGGGTTGAGGTCGGGTGATTGTGGAGGCCAGGTCATCTGATGCAGCACTCCATCACTCTCCTTCTTGGTCAAATAGCCATTACACAGCCTGGAGGTGTGTTGGATCATTGTCCTGTTGGAAAAACAAATGATAGTACCACTAAGCCCAAACCAGATGGGATGGTGTATCGCTGCAGAATGCTGTGGTAGCCATGCTGGTTAACTTTTTATGGATGGGGGCAGTATTTTCACAGCCGGATAAAAAACGTACCCGATTTAATCTGATTATTACTCCTGCCCAGAAACTAGAATATGCATATAATTATTAGCTTTGGATAGAAAACACTCCAAAGTTTCTAAAACTGTTTGAATGGTGTCTGTGAGTATAACAGAACTCATTTGGCAGGCCAAAACCTGAGAAGATTCCAAACAGGAAGCGCCCTCTCTGACCATGTCTTGGCCTTCTTTGTTATCTCTGTCCAAAACAGGGGATCTCTGCTGTAACGTGACATTTTCTAACGCTCCCATAGGCTCTCAGAAGGCGCCAGAACGTTGAATGATGACTTTGCAGGCCATGGCTGAAAAACAGTAGCGCATTTGGTAAGTGGTCGATCTGAGAACAATGAGACTGGGGCGTGCGTGCACGAGATGACTCCATGTTTTCATTTTCAGTCTTTGAACGAAACAACAACTCCCGGTCGGAATATTATCGCTTTTTTACGAGAAAAATCGCATAAAAATTTATTTTAAACAGCGTTTGACATGCTTTGAAGTACGGTAATGGAATATTTTGAATTTTTTTGTCACGAAACGCGCCGGGCGCGTCACCCTTCGTTACCCTTCGGATAGTGTCTTGAACGCACGAACAAAACGCCGCTATTTGGATATAACTATGGATTATTTTGAACCAAACCAACATTTGTTATTGAAGTAGAAGTCCTGGGAGTGCATTCTGAAGAAGAACAGCAAAGGTAATCCAATTTTTCTTATAGTAAATCTGAGTTTGGTGAGTACCAAACTTGGTGGGTGTCAAAATAGCTAGCCCGTGATGGCGAGCTGTCTACTCAGAATATTGCAAAATGTGCTTTCACCGAAAAGCTATTTTAAAATCTGACACCGCGATTGCATAAAGGAGTTCTGTATTTATAATTCTTAAAATAATTGTTATGTTTTTTGTGAACGTTTATCGTGAGTAATTTAGTAAATTCACCGGAAGTGTTCGGTGGGAATGCTAGATCTGAACGTCACATGCTAATGTAAAAAGCTGGTTTTTGATATGAATATGAACTTGATTGAACAAAACATGCATGTATTGTATAACATAATGTCCTAGGAGTGTCATCTGATGAAGATCATCAAAGGTTAGTGCTGCATTCAGCTGTGGTTTTGGTTTTTGTGAAATTATATGCTAGCTTGAAAAATGGGTGTCTGATTATTTTTGGCTGGGTACTCTGCTGACATAATCTAATGTTTTGCTTTCGCTGTAAAGCCTTTTTGAAATCGGACAGTGTGGTTAGATAAAGGAGAGTCTTGTCTTTAAAATGGTGTAAAACAGTCATATGTTTGAAAAATTGAAGTTTTCGGATTTTCGAGGACTTTGTATTTCGCGCCACACCCATCATTGGATATTGGAGCAGGTGTTCCGCTAGCGGAACGTCTTGAATTCTAAATAAATCACAGACAGTGTCACCAGCAAAGCACCATCACACCACCGCCTCCATGCTTCACGGTGGGAACCACACAGTCCTGATTCATGCAGTCCCCTCTGAACAGTTGATGCTGATATGTGTCTGTTACTTGAACTCTGCGACGCATTTATTTCACTGCAATTTCTGAGGCTGGTAACTCTGAACTTATCCTCTGCAGCAGAGGTAACTCTGGGTCTTCCTTTCCTGCGGTGGTCCTCATGAGAGCCAGTTTCATCATAGCCCTTGATGGTTTTTGCAACTTTCACATGAAGAAACTTTCAAAGTTCTTCAAATGTTCCGTATTGACTGATCTTCATGTCTTAAAGTAATGATGGAGTCTCGTGACACACAAGTCTCGTGACACTTGTGGGGGTCGTAGAGCAAAACAGAGAACACCATTTTTGTGAGTGTTTCCCCTTTTATATACAGTGGTCATAATAGTTGTAGGTCAAACCGTTCAGACGTTTTCGTGAGAAGACCGATTTTGGGGGATGTCTCATGGTCTTACAAACACCGCTCTAGCTCTGTCACCTTTCACCGCAGATGCGGAAGTGCGACACTGGCGGATGCAGTGGATTGAGACGCATATCTGTAGCTTAAACTGACAAATTGTTATCAGGATTTTTTAAAATGTAACTTAGAATGATGCACCCATTGCGTCAATCGGCTCTAGGGGGTTGGTTGCTATGTGTTTTGATTATGGCATTATTGTGTGTGTTTGCTCTAACATTCTAAAAGCAGGGCAGGGTCGAAGGTTAGCTGTGTAACGCAAGTGTATAAGACAGAGGCATGGGTTTGTGTGTGTGAGAGAGAGCGAGAGAGATGAACAATGAAATAGAAAATGATAGACAGATATAGAGATGAGACAGAGAAAGAGAAGACAGACCGAGAGAACAAACAAGGGAGGGAGAGTAAGAGAGCTGTTGCTATCTGACCTTCACTTTCTCCTCATCCTTCAACGCAGGAAGGAGGGATCACCGTGAAAGGATGGCGGGAAGGATGAGGCATTGAAATTATGGTGATCTGATTAATACCATAGGTGTGTGTGTGTGTGTGTGTAGTTGATGTGATGAAGAAAGGTCAACTATTCTTAGTCAATCTCTCTCTCTCTCTCTGTCTCTCTCTCTCTGTCTCTCTCTCTCTGTCTCTCTCTCTGCCTCTCTCTCTGTCTCTCTCTCTGCCTCTCTCTCTCTTTGCCTCTCTCTCTCTCTCTGCCTCTCTCTTTGCCTCTCTCTCTCTCTCTGCCTCTCTCTGCCTCTCTCTCTCTCTCTGCCTCTCTCTCTGCCTCTCTCTCTCTCTCTGCCTCTCTCTCTGCCTCTCTCTCTGCCTCTCTCTCTCTCTCTGTCTCTCTCTCTGCCTCTCTCTCTCTGTCTCTCTCTCTCTCTCTCTCTCTGTCTCTCTCTCTCTCTGTCTCTCTCTCTCTCTCTCTCTGCCAGACATAGCTGTCTTTCTTCATACGTCTAAAGAGATGCTGATTTGTATTTTTTTACCAAACAATAGAAGTGCTTGAAGTGGAATGAAAAGGTGTCCGGTACTCATTTAAATAATATTTTAATCATGTTTTACAGCCAGTGTTCTATAAGAGTTGCTACTGGTGAGCACCAGTCCCATTCAACCACTGGGGTTGACAGAAATGTTGTTTTTAGCCATTTTGCTAAAAGAAGAGCTGTCTTCTTACTTCAGTTCAGCTATATGACATTTGTTTGGAGGGCAAAAGGGCCTTTTCTCAGAATAAGCAATCAAGAGCATAACCACATCAGTGGCTCTCTCACACACATGCAGTAGTACACAAACACACACAAACAAGCATTCATGCACGAGCACACAGTACAGCTACTCACACACATCCATCCATAATTCTAAGCAATTTGTTCTGCATCGATGAGGTTGGGAGGAAAGATTAAAAACAGAAAGATAAAAGTAGAATCCTCCTCCATAGGATTACCATATGTACACACACAAACGGCACACACACACACGCACGGTCATAATTAGGGTGTTATAAATAGCTGTGTTTACAGTCGGAGCAGGAGTCTGCCTTCCAGGTTAATACCTCACAACCCATATCAGCTCTCTCTCTCTGTGTGTGTGTGTGTGTGTGTGTGTGTGTGTGTGTGTGTGTTACTTGAGTACGCTATGAAGTGGTGGAACTTACTCTGTTATCTGACTTCATTGCTGCTTTCTCTGAGTCGGGACAGATGAGGGAGAGAGTGTCAGTGATTATGTTTCAGGAACGTCATTCCTCCAGCACTCCAGTGAAATGTAAATGTTCTTGTATTTAGCTCTGCTGTGTGTAATAACGCGTCTGGAATGCAGCCGGTGATTCGGCACAGTGCAGCCCAGCTCTGCTTTCACACAGCAGCTATAGGTGTTCAAGCCAATGTGTGCGTACTGTGTGTGTGCCCACAAACATCATTTATGCTTGTATGTTAGTGTTTGTGTCTGTGTTACTAGCTTGCTTGTTTGTATGATGAGTGTGTCTGTTCACACATAGAGGCTCTTTGGTTTTAGTGCTCAGTGAGTGTCCATTCGGTTGGTCTAGTCCAACCGAACCGCTGCGACTGGCACTGCTCACTCTGTCAAGGTCACACACACAGTAATGGAAGGAGATCATGGTTAACCATCTAAAACTGCTAAAACGAGTGTGTGTGTGTGTGTGTGTGTGATCCTGAGTCATAGCTGCTTCAGTGTAGACTCAGCAGTATTGACATTACTCTACTCTGCAGCATACACACCCATTTAGCTTTTAGCATACTGTAGTCTGCTACAATACTCAGATGTTCCAAACCGGCCGTCAGAACTGGGAAAAAGGTGGCACACTGACATTCAATTGTATTTCATAAGAGGTGCTGGTACTAAAGCAGTAGGCTATTTGAGGTTATTGTTCTCAATAGCAATCAGCACCAACCCACTCTAACATGAATGGTCAGACAGTCCAGTGTTGACAGTACTTAGACCTCAACAGAACCAATTACCCTTTCTAACTCACCAGTAGACCACGATATGCTGCTTGTGACTTTAACTGTTGTTAACTCGGGGTCAGACTTCAGGTTGGGGGTCAGAGGTCAGGGATCAAGGTAATCTGAGACAGTATGAGAGGTGATCAGTCTTGTTATTTTCCTATTATGTATGGAGCCAAGCAGTATTGAGCCTGTAGTATCAGTATGGGACTTCAGCTTGTAGGTTTATTCAGGGTCATGTTATGTAACCTTATACATCTCTCCCTATTAGTCCAGTTACTGCTGCTGCTGCTCTGTACTGTGGAGCCAGGAGTTCATTTAACAAGCATGTTAATGACTACTTTACCCTAGATTATGGAGGGAGGGGGGGAGTGGAGTGGGGAGAGAGAGCGTGCATGTATCACTGATTTTGGATAATACTCTTTGCTATGTTTTGAAGATGAATTATTGCTCCAAAATTCAAACAATATGACCTCATTACCAGTTCAACACAAACAGACTGTCTGTTGCACTGAACACGAGCCACTCTCATATGGAGGTCAGCAGCATGGTATCAACCCAGGGAAATAGAAAACAAAGATCAGCACTGCTCTTATTTCTCCTACTATTTACTGACCTGCTCCCTGGACACACACGTGCAAACACGCTTGCACGCACATGTTCACGCACGCACACACACACACACACACACACACACAGCCCTGGGACCAAATCAGATCCTCAAAAGGTTCTACAGCTGCACCATCGAGAGCATCCTGACTGGTTGTATCACTGCCTGGAATGGCAACTGGCATTCCAGGCAACTGCTTGGCCTCCGACCGCAAGACACTACACTTTAATAACTCTACCCACATGTACATATTACCTCAATTACCTCGACAAACCGGTACCCGCACATTGTCTCTGTACCGGTACTCCCAGTATATAGCCTCGCTATTGTTATTTTACTGCTGCTCTTTAATTATTTGTTACTTTGTCTAATTTTCTTTTGTATTTGTCTTAACTGCATTGTTGGTTAAGGGCTTGTGAGTAAGCATTTCACTAAGGTTTGATTTGACTGGTCATTTGAAAGTGGCGTACTTCACAGGGCCAGTATAGTATGACAGTGTCCACTGTCCAGTGGTTAATAGTAATAATAGCCATTCCATCAAACATTCCAAGAACATTAGCTACGATTCCCATTAAGTTCTAGATGGATAAAACCCTAACATTAGAATGATAACATCACATCTTTTTTTATGTTTTAAATGAAATATCCTTGGAATGTTCTCCTAACATTCACATAAATGTTGTGCACAACTGTAACAACCACCGCAGAACATTCCCCAAAAGTTCTCATTAGGTTTCCAGGTAATGTAATAAAACAATGTACCACTAATGTTTCCCCAGCAAACTAAAATTGTTTGTGTGAAAGTTCCCACAACATCCAGTCTTGCTGATTATTATACAATGCTTGTATAAAACTTTCACACGATGTTGCAAGAACGTTCCCGGAACACATTTTGGCTGTACATTAAAGGTTCCCAGAATGTTTAATTAGGTTGTGGGAACAGTCTGGTGGGAACATTGTGGGCACATCACAAAAGATGTGTTCCCAAAACACAAAAGAACTGTCCAGTTGTGTGGATGATTATCCAGTTGAATGTAACTAAATGTAATCTATGTAATCTCAAAGTACTTATTTATCATGAGAGGGTCATAAACAATAACTAGTAATGCTGAAAGGAAGGTTACAATCTCACCTTTCTGGTAAAAATAGTTAAAAATTGCTGAGGTGTAGTCACTTTTGAGGACACAATCTCAAGTACGCAGTAGAAATATATTTTATGATGTATTTCCTAGTCAACAAAACTGTATGAAATGACTTAAATGCTTTCTAAATATAGTATATTCAAGTTAGTATATTCAAGTTATTCAAATTATAAAATCACCTTCCTTATGAACTCAACATAAAGAAAAGTCATTTTTTCAGGACCCTGTCTTTCAAAGATAATTCGTAAAAATCCAAACATCTTCACAGATCTTCATTGTAAAGGGTTTAAACACTGTTTCCCATGCTTGTTCCATGAACCATAAACAATTAATGGGCATGCACCTGTAGAACGGTCGTTAAGACACTAACAGCTTACAGACGGTAGACAATTAAGGTCACAGTTATGAAAACTTAGGACACTAAAGAGGCCTTTCTACTGACTCTGAAAAACACCGAAAGATGCCCAGGGTCCCTGCTCATCTGCGTGAATGTGCCTTAGGCATGCTGCAAGGAGGCATGAGGACTGCAGATGTGGCCAGGGCAATAAATTGCAATGTCCGTACTGATCATCCTCGCAGTGGCAGACCACGTGTAACAACACTTGCACAGGATCGGTACGTCCCAACAAGACACCTGCGGGACGGGACGAGTTACACTACGAACGCACAATCCCTCCATCAGTGCTCAGACTGTCCGCAATAGGCTGAGAGAGGCTGGACTGAGGGCTTGTAGGCCTGTTGTAAGGCAGGTCCTCACCAGACATCACAGGCAACAGCGTCGCCTATGGGCACAAACCCACCATCGCTGGACCAGACCGGACTGGCAAAAAGTGGTCTTCACTGACGAGTCGCGGTTTTGTCTCACCATGGGGAATGGTCGGATTCGTGTTTATTGTCGAAGGAATGAGCGTTACACCGAGGTCTGTACTCTGGAGAAGGATCGAGGTGGAGGGTCCGACATGGTCTGGGGCGGTGTGTCACAGTATCATCGGACTGAGCTTGTTGAGATTGCCTGCAATGACAAAGCTGTGTGTTACAGGGAAGACATCCTCCTCCCTCATGTGGTTACCTTCCTGCAGGCTCATCCTGACATGACCCTCCAGCATGACAACGCCACCAGCCATACTACTCATTCTGTGCCTGATTTCCTGCAAGACAGGAATGTCAGTGTTCTGCCATGGCCAGTGAAGAGCCCGGATCTCAATCCCATTGAGCACGTCTGGGACCTGTTGGATCGGAGGGTGAGGGCTAGGGCCATTCCCCCCCAGAAATGTCCGGGAACTTGCAGGTGCCTTGGTGGAAGAGTGGAGTAACATCTCACAGCAAATCTGGTGCAGTCCATGAAGAGGAGATAAACTGCAGTACTTAATGCAGCTGGTGGCCACACCAGATACTGACTGTTACTTTTGATTTTGACCCCCCCCCCTTTGTTCAGGGACACATTATTCCATTTCTGTTGGAATAATGTTCACTTGTTCAGTTTCTCAGTTGTTGAATCTTATGTTCATACAAATATTTACACTTTAAGTTTGCTGAAAATAAACGCAGTTGACAGTGAGTCTGTTTATTTTTTTGCTGAGTCTATTTGTATGTTTTATGGTTAGAGAAAATATGCATATTTGCTAAAGATCTCTCTTGATCAAAATGGCTGCCCCATTGCTGTGAACGTCTCAGAGCTATAGCTTGGCTTCCTGAAATCATTAGGAACTCGCCTTTCATCTCATATTCATATTGTCCGTCTATGACTAACAGAATGTGTTTTTGTCACGCGGAGTTGAACAGATGAACCCAAGAGCAGACTCAGACGAGGATACTGGGATGAGGTAACCAAGGTATTTCTTGAAACGTGGGGAAGATTGAGTGCAGGCCAGGGGAAGTTCGGGCGGGTTGCCGGAAACCAGGTGTGGAGGCTGAGGCTGGGGCCAGAGGTGTTGGGACAGGGTAAGCAGGTCTGGAGGGGAATCCAAGGGAGCGTAGAGTGGGTAATCCAGGACAGAGTAGCAGGACTGTCGAAGTCGGACTGGAGACAGGGACCAGAGTCAGAGCGGGCAGAACAGTAACGGAGAGGAAAACAGGGGGGAAAAAGGCTAGAAACATGGACTGACTGGGCAGAGATTACGATCTGGCAGTGTGGAAGTGGCAGGACTGAGTATTTGTATTGGTCTTGATTATGGAACAGGTTGCAGCTGGTTGGGATCTGCTCTGACTCCAGCACACCTGTCTCTGCCCACACAATCACACACACAGAGAGAGAGGGAGAGAGCACTGGAGGAGTGGCGGCAGGTCAAGGAGACACCAGATGAGCACTAGAGGGCGTGGCAGGAGCAGATGTGACAGTCTTTTTGTTTAAAATCTATGAATTATTTTAGCTGAATGGCTATAAATTGATCTCTGAATGTGCTACCGTGATGACACCACTCGCTGCGCTACAATGTAAGGATTGCAGGCATGTGTTTTGTCAGTGGCTGTGACGTAGGGTTCAGCCAGGAGTTGGACAGTTGGAAGAACAAATGAAATGGTCGGAGGGACATCCCAGCTTCAAGTAGTTTCAGATTTCACATCCTACATCACACAGGCTCAGCAAATATACTACTGTGTCAATGGGAACCAGGGCTATCGCTTAATGCAAGCCATTTCAATCTGCGGTGTCCACAGGTCAATTTCTAAGCGAAAATGTCGGTCAGAACCGGTACCAGAACCACGCAGGTCCACTAAACAGGGGAATTTAAACAATGTTTCTGCCTCCCAAGTGACGCAGTGGTCTAAGGCACTGCAGTGCTTGAGGCATCACTACAGATCCGGGTTTGATCCCGGGCTGTGTCGCAGCCAGCCGTGACCGAGCGACACACAAATGGCCCAGCGTCATCCGAGTTATGGGTGAGTTTAGATATCACTAAACTGGAGAGAAAAAGGCCTAAACATTTATTTTATAAAAAATATATATACACTACCGGTCAAAAGTTTGCGCCGAATACAACAGGTGTAGACCAACAATGCAGTTTTAAGAAAATACCTACAAAAAAGTAAGAGAAGAATAACAAATAATTAAAGAGCAGCAGTAAATGACAATAGCAGGGCAATATACAAGGGGTACCGGAACAGAGACAATGTGCGGGGGCATCGGTATCGAGGTAATATGTACATGTAGGTAGAGGTATTAAAGTGACTGTGCATAGATAATCGCGTAGAAGGGGGTGGGGGGAATGCAAATAGTCTGGGTAGCCATTTGATTAGCTGTTCAGGAGTCTTATGGCTTGGGGGTAGAAGCTGTTTAGAAGCCTCTTGGACCTAGACTTGGTGCTCCAGTACCGCTTGCCATGCGGTAGCAGAGAGAACAGTCTATGACTAGGGTGGCTGGAGCCTTTGACAATTTTTAGGGCCTTCCTCTGACACTGCCTGATATAGAGGTCCTGGATGGCAGGAAGCTTGGTCCCGGTGATGTACTGGGCCGTGTACAGTCGTGGCCAAAAGTTTTGAGAATGACACAAATATTAATTTTCACAAAGTCTGCTGCCCCAGTTTGTATGATGACAATTTGCATATACTGCAGAATGTTATGAATAGTGATCAGATGAATTACAATTAATTGCAAAGTCCCTCTTTGCCATGCAAATGAACTGAATCCCCAAAAAACATTTCCACTGCATTTCAGCCCTGCCACGAAAGGACCAGCTGACATCATGTCAGTGATTCTCTCATTAACACAGGTGGGAGTGTTGACGAGGACAAGGCTGGAGATCACTCTGTCATGCTGATTGAGTTCAAATAACAGACTGGAAGCTTCAAAAGGAGGGTGGTGCTTTGAATCATTGTTCTTCCTCTGTCAACCATGGTTACCTGCAAGGAAACACATGCCGTCATCATTGCTTTGCTCAAAAAGGGCTTCACAGGCAAGGATATTGCTGCCAGTAAGATTGCACCTAAATCAACCATTTATCGGATCATCAAAAACTTCAAGGAGAGCGGTTCAATTGTTGTGAAGAAGGCTTCAGGGCACCCAAGAATGTCCAGCAAGCGCCAGGACCGTCTCCTAAAGTTGATTCAGCTGCAGGATCGGGGCACCACCAGTACAGAGCTTGCTCAGGAATGGCAGCAGGCAGGTGAGGCGAAGACTTTTGGAGGATGGCCTGGTGTCAAGAAGGGCAGCTAAGAAGCCACTTCTCTCCAGGAAAAACATCTGGGACAGACTGATATTCTGCATTAGGTACAGGGATTGGACTGTTGAGGACTGGGGTAAAGTCATTTTCTCTGATGAATCCCCTTTCCGATTGTTTGGGGCATCCGGAAAAAAACTTGTTCGGAGAAGACAAGGTGAGTGCTACCATCAGTCCTATGTCAAGCCAACAGTAAAGCATTCTTAGACCATTCATGTGTGGAGTTGCTTCTCAGCCAAGGGAGTGGGCTCACTCACAATTTTGCCTAAGAACACAGCCATGAATAAAGCCTGGTACCAACACATCCTCCGAGAGCAACTTCTCCCAACCATCCAGGAACAGTTTGGTGACCAACAATGCCTTTTCCAGCATGATGGAGCACCTTGCCATAAGGCAAAAGTGATAACTAAGTGGCTCGGGGAACAGATATTTTGGGTCCATGGCCAGGAAACTCCCCAGACCTTAATCCCATTGAGAACTTGTGGTCAATCCTCAAGAGACGAGTGGACAGACAAAAAAAAAACACACGCTCCAAGCATTGATTATGCAAGAATGGACTGCCATCAGTCAGGATGTGGCCCAGCAGTTAATTGACAGCATGCCAGGGCGGATTGCAGAGGTCTTGAAAAAGAAGGGTCAACACTGCAAATATTGACTCTTTGCATCAACTTCATGTAATTGTCAATAAAAGCCTTTGACACTTATGAAATGCTTGTAATTATACTTCAGTATTCCATAGTAACATCTGACAAAAATATCTAAAGACACTGAAGCAGCAAACTTTGTGGAAATTAATATTTGTCATTCTCTCAACTTTTGGCCACGACTGTACACCTACTCATTCAAGACTTTTTCTTTATTTTTTACAATTTTCTTCTAGAATAATAGTGAAGACATCAAAACTATGAAATAACACGTGGAATCATGTATTAACTAAAAAAAGTATATATTTGAGATTCTTCAAATAGCCACCCTTTGCCTTGATGACAGCTTTGCACATTCTTGGCATTCTCTCAACCAGCTTCACCTGTAATGCTTTTCCAAAAGTCTTGAAGAAGTTTCCACATATGCTTAGCACTTGTTGGATGCTTTTCCTTCACTCTGCGGTCCGACTCACCCAAACCATATCAATTGGGTTAATGTCGGGTGATTGTGGAGGCCAGGTGATCTGATGCAGCACTCCATCACTCTCCTTCTTGGTCAAATAGCCCGTACACAGCCTGGAGGTGTGTTGGGTCATTGTCCTGTTGAAAAACAAATGATAGTCCCACTAAGCCCAAACCAGATGGGATGGCGTATCGCTGCAGAATGCTGTGGTAGCCATGCTGGTTTAGTGTGTCACTGACAGTGTCACCAGCAAAGCACCATCACACCACCTCCTCCATGCTTTAAGGTGAGAAATCATCCGTTCAGAGATCATCTGTTCACTCACACCGTGTCTCACAAAGACATGGCGGTTGGAACCAAAAATCTCCAATTTGGACTCCAGACCAAAGGACAGATTTCCACCGGTCTAATGTCCATTGCTCGTGTTTCTAGGCCCAAGCAATTCTATTATTTTTATTGGTGTCCTTTAGTAGGGGTTTTGTTGCAGCAATTCAACCATGAAGGCCTGAGTCACACAGTCTCCTCTGAACAGTTGATGTTGAGATGTGTCTTAGTCTTACTTGAACTCTGTGAAGCATTTATTTGGGCTGCAATTTCTGAGGCTGGTAACGCTAATGAACTTATCCTCTGCAGCAGAGGTAACGCTGGGTCTTCCATTCCAGTGGCGGTCCTCATGAAATCCAGTTTCATCATAGCGCTTGATGGTTTTTGCGACTGCACTTGAAGAAACTTTCACAGTTCTTGAAATGTTAAAGTAATGATTGACTGTCGTTTCTCTTTGCTTATTTGAGCTGTTCTTGCCATAATATGGACTTGGTCTTTTACCAAATAGGGCTATCTTCTGTATACTCCCCCCTAGCCTGTCACAACACAACTGGTTGGCTAAAAAGTATTAAGATGGAAAGAAATTCCACAAATTAACTTTTATCAAGGCACACATTTTAATTGAAATGCATTCCAGATGACTACCTCATGAAGCTGGTTGAGAGAATGCCAAGAGTGTGCAAAGCTGTCATCAAGGCAAAGGGTGGCTATTTGAAGAATCTCAAATTCTTCAAATATATTCTTAAAATTTGTTTTACACTTTTTTGGTTAATACATGATTCCATATATGTTATTTCATAGTTTTGATGTCTTCACTATTATTCTACAACATAGAAAATATAAAAAATAATGAAAGACCATTGAAAGAGTAGCTGTTCTAAAACTTTTGACTGGTATGGTATATATTTTAAAACAATGTTTATTTTTGGGTGCAAAAAACATTGACCTAATGTTACAAGAACATTCCCAGAACACATTTCGTCTGTTCTTTAAATGTTTCCAGAATGTTTCATTAGGTTGTGGGAACAGTCTGCTGGGAACATTGTGGGACATCGCAAAAGATATTTGTCCAAAACACAAAAACTGTTCAGTTGTGCGGAGATTATACAATGTTAATTTTAGGGTGCAAAAAGCATTCAACTGTGTTATAAGAACGTTCACTGAAGAAATGTTTCAGTTAATAAAAGTTCAGAAAACATTTCTTTAGGTTGTGGGAATATTGTTGGGATATGACAGGAGATTGTGCTGACGTTCAGATAATGTTTGTATCAGTGTGCACAAAACATTCCTTTGATGTTGCAAGAATATTGACAGAACTGAGTTCAAAGGTTCCCAGAACATTTAATTAGGTTGTGGGAACAATGTGGGTGCATTACAAGAGAGAGGTTCCCAAAACACAAAATAGGCTCAGTTGTGATAACATTAATACAATGTTTAAGTTAGGTTGCATAGGACATTACCTTAATGTTGTAAGAATTTTGACAGAACACCTAGTCTAAGTTCTTTAAAGGTTACCAGAACATTTCATTAATTATGGGAGTTGTCTTGATTGTTGCAAGAATATTCTTGTGATATTCATAAAGGTTGCACTGAACATTCCCACAATGTTGCCCAATGTTCTGATGACGTTCATAGCCAATTTGTTTTATGTTTAACATAAGATTCCATTGATGTTCACGCAATATACATTTTACCTTGTCTTAGAGGTCCTCAGGACATTTTAAAGAAAATGTCTAAAGTGTTATTGAAGTTTTACCTACTAATACCACAATATTCTCAGCATGCAAATTTGTAGCTCGTTAAAGCAAATTGGAATACATCCCTAATATGTGTCTCGCCACATTGAACTGCAATTCACATTTGAGGACTATTGTAGGCCCTACAAGGTGATATAGACACACAGCATTTTCATTTAATTTACAGGACATTTTGAACAGCATTTAATCATACAAACGCAACCATATATTTTTTTTAATACTTTATACAGTTGAAGTCGGAAGTTTATATACACCTTAGCCAAATACATTAAACTCAGTTTTTCACAATTCCTGACATTTAATCCTTGTAAAAATTCCCTGTCTTAGGTCAGGTAGGAGCACCACTTTATTTTAAGATTGAGAAATATCAGAATAATAATAGAGTGATTTATTTCAGCTTTTATTTCTTTCATCACATTCCCAGTGGGTCAGAAGTTTACATACACTCAATTCGTATTTGGTAGCATTGGCTTTAAATTGTTTAACTTGGGTCAAACGCTTCAGGTAGCCTTCCACAAGCTTCCCACAATAAGTTGGGTGAATTTTGTCCCATTCCTCCTGACAGAGCTGGTGTAACGGAGTCAGGTTTGTAGGCCTCCTTGCTCGCACAAGCTTTTTCAGTTCTGCCCACAAATTTTCTATAGGATTGAGGCCAGGGCTTTGTAATGGCCATTCCAATACCTTGCCTTTGTTGTCCTTAAGACATTTTGCCACAACTTTGGAAGTATGCTTGGGGTCATTGTCCATTTGGAAGACACATTTGCGACCAAGCTTTAACTTCCTGACTGATATCTGGAGATGTTGCTTCAATATATCAACATAATTTTCCTGCCTCATGATGCCATCTATTTTGTAAAATGCACCAGTCCCTCCTGCACCAAAGCACTCCCACAACATTATGCTGCCACCCTCGTGCTTCACGGTTGGGATGGTGTTCTTCGGCTTGCAAGCGTCCCCCTTTTTCCTCCAAACATAACAATGGTCAATATGGCCAAGCTGTCACAAGCGTCATAGTGAAGAGACCAAGGTGCAGCGTGGATAGTGCTCATTCTTAATTTATTTTCTGAGAACACTTAAACAGCAAAATAACAACGACCAACAGTTCCGTCAGGTAAAACAACTAAATGGAAAATAACCACCCACAAAACCCAAAGGAAAACAGGCTGCCTAAGTATGGCTTCCAATCAGAGACAACGAAAGACACCTGCCTCTGATTGGAAACCATACTCGGCCAAACATGGAAAAGGAAGCATAGAAAATGAAAACTAGAACAAATTCCCCTTGAACCAAAAAAACCCAAAACACACAAAACAACCCCCCTGCCACGCCCTGACCATTCTACTATGGCAAATGACCCTTTTCACTGGTCAGGACGTGACACAAGCAGTTCTATTTTTGTTTCATCAGACCAGAGGACATTTCTCCAAAAAGTACGATCTTTGTGCAGTTGCAAACCGTAGTCTGGCTTTTTTTATGGCGGTTTTAGAGCAGTGGCTTCTTCCTTGCTGAGCGGACTTTCAGGTTATGTCGATATAGGACTCGTTTTACTGTGGATATAGATACTTTTGTACCTGTTTCCTCCAGCATCTTCAACAGATCCTTTGCTGTTGTTCTGGGATTGATTTGCACTTTTCGCACCAAAGTACGTTCATCTCTAGGAGACAGAACGCGTCTCCTTCCTGAGCGGTATGATGGATGCGTGGTCCCATGGTGTTTATACTTGTGTACTATTGTTTGTACAGATGAACGTGGTACCTTCAGGCGTTTGGAAATTGCTCCCAAGGATGAACCAGACTTGTGGAGATCTCCCAAAACAAATCTGAGGTCTTGGCTGATTTCTTTTGATTTTCCCATGTCAAGCAAAGAGGCACTGAGTTTGAAGGTAGGCCGTGAAATGCATCCACAAGTACACCTCCAATTGACTCAAATGATGTCAATTAGCCTATCAGAAGCTTCTAAAGCCTGACATCATTTTCTGGAATTTTCCAAGCTGTTTAAAGGCACAGTCAACTTAGTGTATGTTATCTTCTGACCCACTGGAATTGTGATACAGTGAATTATAAGTGAAATAATCTGTCTGTAAACAATTGTTGGAAAAATCACTTGTGTCATGCACAAAGTAGATGTCCTAACCGACTTGCCAAAACTATAGTTTGTTAACGAGAAATTTGTGGATTGGTTGAAAAACTTCCGACTTCAACTGTATGTTGACAACCTGCAATGCCTGGTTCTCAAGCCAGGTTTTTTATACTCTGCACCACCAGGAAAGCTCTACTATTTTTTCAGTATATAGCCATGGCAGTATGTTCAATCAGGAATTCATTGTTTCTGTTTTAGCCTTAGACATTACTAACCCAGGGAAATACTGCTAACTGGGTTATTCACCATCCCTTTATATGCTGCATACTTCTGGGCATATATTTACAAGGTATCAAAGACTATGAGTGCTGATCTACGGTCACTTTTGATTTTCAGATCATAAAAAATAAGACGGGGGGGGCATATCAAGCGTCTCAAAGTAGGGATTATATCGGGTGCATAAAAAAAGTGGAACAGTCCATTTTTACAGTTTTTCTTTTTTTATGTTAGTCTAAATTCTGCATGCTATTTGGTTAACAACACTGAACAAAAATATAAACACAACATGTAAAGTGTTGGTCCCATGTTTCGTGAGCTGAAATAAAAGATCCCAGAAATGTTCCATACGCACAAATATCTTATTTCTCTAAAATGTTGTGCACATTTTATATCCCTGTTCGTGAGCATTTCTCCTTTACCAAGATAATCCATCCACCATGACAGGTGTGGCATATCAAGAAGCTGATTAAACAGCATGATCATTACACCGGTGCACCATGTGCTGGGGACAGTAAAAGGCCAGTCTTAAATGTGCAGTTTTGTAACACAACACAATACCACAAATGTCTCAAGCTTTGGGAGAGTGCAATTGTCATGCTGACTGCAGGAATGTCCACCAGTGCTGTTGCCAAGTAATTTAATGTTAATTTCTCTACCATTAGCCACCTCCAACATCATTTTAGAGAATTTGTCAGTACGTCCAACCGGCCTCACAACCGCATTGTGAACAGAGTGCCCCATGGTGGCAGTGGGGTTATGGTATTGGCAGGCATAAGCTATGGACAACGACACAATTGCATTTTATTGATGGCAATTTTGAATGCACAAAAATACCGTGACAAGATCCTGAGGCCCAACAGATGCATAACTATATTTCCAGTCATGTGAAATCCACAGATTAGGGCCTAATGAATTTATTTCAATTGACTGATTTCCTCATGTGAACTTTAACTCAGTAAAATTGAAGAAATGATTGAATGTTGCGTTTATATTTTTGTTCAGTATATTTTACCAACTATTTAGCAGTCTTATGGCTTGGGGGTAGAAGCTGTTCAGGGTCCTGTTGGTTCCAGACTTGGTACATTGGTTCCGCTTGCCGTGCGGTAGCAGAGAGAACAGTTTATGACTTGGGTGGCTGGAGTCTCTGACAATTTTTAGGGCCTTCCTCTGACACTGCTTGGTATAGAGATCCTTGATGGCAGAGAGCTCGGCCCCAGTGATGTACTGGGCCATATGTATTACCCTCTGTTGCGCCTTGCAGTTGGATGCCAAGCAGTTGCCATACCAAGCAGGGAAGCAGCCCGTCAATATGCTCTCAATGGTGCATTTTCTTGCTCTCTTCACAACTGTGTTGGTGTGTATGGACCATGATAGATCCTTAGTGATGTGGACACTGAGAAACTTGAAGCCTCAACCCGCTTGACCCTCCGTCATGGGTGAACATGGAGTACATGAGGGGACTAAGCACTCACCCCTGAGGGGCCCCCGTGTTGAGGGTCAGCGTGGTGATGTGCTGTTCCCTACCCTAACCCTCTGGGGGCAGTCCCGGATCCAGTTGGTAGAGGGAGGTTTTCAGTCCCAGGGTCCTTAGCTTAGTGATGAAATTAGAGGGTACTATGGTGTTGATCAATGAGCTATAGTCAATGAACAGCTTCCTCACATAGGTGTTCCTCTTGTCTGGGTGGGAAAGTGCAGTGTGGAATACAATAGAGATTGCGTCATCTGTCGATCTGTTGGGGCAGTACACGAATTGGTGTGAGTCCCGGGTGTCTGGCTGCAGAGCCGAAGATTGCATGTTCCATCCCACATATTCTTTAACCATGTTTCTTTTTTTACTTTATATGTTGACAATCTGCACTTGAATTCTAAAACATATGGTTGTGTTTGTAATGTTCAAATGTCCTATGAATGAACTTAAAATGCTATGTGTCTATATCACCTACAATACAGTCCTCAAATGTCAATTGCCAATAATCTGGAGAGAAACATTGGGAATGTATTCCAAACTGCTTTGAGGAGCTACACATTTGCATGCTGAGAATGTTGTGGTAATATTAGGTCAAACTTACAGTGCATACAGAAAGTATTCAGACCCAGTCCCCTTTTCTACATTTTGTTACGTTATAGCCTTATTCTAAAATTGATTCAATTATATTTTTTCCTTATCAATTTACACACCATGCCCCATAATGACAAAGCGAAATGGGTTTGAGACATTTTTGCAAATTTATAAAAAATAATAAACCTTATTTACATAAGTATTCAGACCCTTTACTCAGTACTTCTGAATACTTTTCGAATGCACTGTAAATATAACATTTTCTAAATGTTGTTGAAATGTCCTGTGAATCTCCAAGACAGCTGAAAATGTATATTGCTTGAACATCAATAGAATATTGTGTTTAACCTAAAGCAAATATGCTATGAATGTCATAAAAACTGACTTGTTTGGAAATTGTGCTACATTGGGGGAATGTTCTGCAACATCCCAGACAACTCCCGTAACTTAACTCAATATTCTGGGAACCTTAAAGAACTTAGACCAGGTGTTCTTTTTAAAAATATATATTTTATTTAATATTTTATAAACAATACAAAACATATAGATACAAACGACAATATCAAGTACATCTCACCTGCCCAGACCCACTAGCACACCCCCCCCCTTCTCCAGCTCCCACATCACCTTCCGCCACATGGCCTGAAACGGCACCGTTTGTTTTCTCTCCATAGCACAAGCACTTGAAATATTGAAATAATAAATCATTCGATTTTTCCATTGTGTTAATGATGGCAGATTGATTAATTTTCACGTTTTTAATATACGTTTTTTCAAGATGAGTGAAGAGGAAATCATCCAACCCATCGGGTATATCTTTACATTATGTCTGATGTATAATACATTCTATACATTAGTTTATACTGGACTAAGCTTACATTTTCTTTAACTGTCATTTTGTTAGTTATGCTGCAACTTTCCCTCCATCTTGTGCCAACATCAGTTATTTTTAAATCTTTGTTCCAATAGTTAATATTTTTTTTCTAAGAGATTGTCAGTTGGATATGCTCTCTGCAAGGTTTTCTATATCTTACCTATCATATGAACATCCTTTTCGGACTCAAATAGGACTTCCTCAAGGTTGCTCGGATGTCAAAAAGATTTCACATCTAAATGTCATGATATGGAACTTTTAAGTTGCATGTATTTGAGACTATCTATATTGGTCAGTCCAAAATTACTTTTTAATTATGTCATAGAAATAAATGTATTTCCTGTTACCAAGTAATTTATGCTTTCTATGCCTTTAGTTTTCCATGTGGACCAATTTATAGGTGAATTCTGAAAGCTATCCAATGATTGTTCCATAAAGTTGTGTTTTTCAGAAATGATTTGGGATCTTGTAGAATACATTTCATTTTCTCCCATATTGTTATAGTGAAATGTGTTCTAGGAACATTCTTGTAACATCAGGTGAATGTTTTTTGCAACCTAAAATAAACATTGTAGAATAATCTGCAAAACTGGACAGTTTTTGTGTTTTGGGAACATACTGTATCCTTTGCGATGTCCCCAGAATGTTCTCACCAGACTGTTCCCACAACCTAATGAAACATTCTGGGAGCCTTTAAAGAACAGATTAAATGGGTTCTAGGAATGTTCTTGCAACATCAGCACCACTAAACAGTTTTTGTGTTATGAGAACATTTGCTGAGACCTAACGAATGTTCTAAGAACTTTCACAGAACCAATTATGGTTTGCTAGATGAGTCATGTTAATAATGATACTACAGGGCTGAGGGGACAGGTGGCTCCTCTTGGATTGTATAGATAAAACATGTATGTAGATTGGTGTACAATTCAGTCTTTGATGTGAGTTACTAATTAACACTGCTTCTACTTCTATTCAGGGTCAGCCATCCAACCATACTATGGTAATGATGATTAATAGTATAGTCCAGTCCTGTCACAGCTTTCCAGTAGGGTATGAGTAAATTGAGGCCCTGGAAAGATGACTCTCTCTCTCTAACCTGTGCTGTGGTTTTCAGTGGTGTGAAGATAGAAGAGGAGTCTGACAGTCACTCTAACTGGTGTTGTGTTTTAGCAGTAGTATGGAGTAGCTGAAAGCCTCTTCAGTGTGGGAGCTGTTGTATAAGTCAGTCTCCTCATGGTTGTGTTATAAAGAGATACTGACAGTGAAGCACCCACAGTGGTTTGCTTCATTCTCTACGTGGGCAGAGATTGACAGAGAGAGCTAGAGAGATTGACAGAGAGAGCTAGACAGACAGACAGACAGAACTAGACAGACAGACAGACAGAACTAGACAGACAGACAGACAGAACTAGACAGACAGACAGACAGAACTAGACAGACAGACAGAACTAGACAGACAGACAGAACTAGACAGACAGACAGAACTAGACAGACAGACAGACAGACAGAACTAGACAGACAGAACTAGACAGACAGACAGACAGAACTAGACAGACAGACAGACAGAGAGAACTAGACAGACAGACAGACAGAGAGAACTAGACAGACAGACAGACAGAGAGAACTAGACAGACAGACAGACAGAGAGAACTAGACAGACAGACAGACAGAGAGAACTAGACAGACAGACAGAGAGAACTAGACAGACAGACAGACAGAGAGAACTAGACAGACAGACAGACAGACCGACAGACAGAACTAGACAGACAGAACTAGACAGACCGACAGACAGAACTAGACAGACCGACAGACAGAACTAGACAGACCGACAGACAGAACTAGACAGACAGACAGACAGAACTAGACAGACAGACAGACAGACAGACAGAACTAGACAGAAAGAGAGAGAGATGAAGAGACAAAGAAAAACAGACAGAGGGAGACTGAAACAGACAGTGGACCATCCATTCTGGGGCGTCTGTTTGTAATGAAGATGAGATGGGCCAGTTGAGTGGTGGCTGTTATGTGATGTGGGGGTAAGGGGGCACAGCAATCCCGTCTCCCCCAGGGCTGAAGCAGGCGTGTGTGTGCATGCAAGAGATGATGGGTTGTCAACCGGACAAGGCCCCTCACAGATTATGACAGAGTGATGCGAGGGACAGTCATGTGATCTAATACACACTGGAGAGAGATGGCGAGAATGGGGGAGAGGGGAGGGAGGGAGAAGGAGAAAGTGAAAGGGGATGAGATGAGGGAGAGAGGAAGATCCATAAAGAGCCGGTGTGAGTGCAGGTTTTTGCTCCAGCCAAAGAAGTAACCCTGCAATGAATGTTACAGTTCCATTACTATGTCAATCATCTGATCGGTTCACAATCAATAACAAGTTGCGGAATGACAAAGGACCAAAACCATACCGTGAGCTGCAACTACTAATCTTGGACATTTGCTCCGGGCCAACTGAGCTGAGTTGGTCTACCTCGTATTTGTCTGTGTGGTGTGCCGGGGCAAGGTAAGGACTAAGCACATCCTGCCTAATCAGAATAAGGACTTGCATAATGTTGCCTAGCTAACTCAACGTCATCATGTGCCAGTCTATTTCTGCCCAGACAGGGAAAGCTTAGGTTACAATCCGTGTCTGATCTGCTGTGTCGGATCCTGACCTGCATTAACCTCAGAGCACGTCCCTGACACATACATGCACAGATGTACTATACATACACACACACACATATACACACACACACACACACACACACACACACACACACACACACACACACCTGTCCAACCAGAGATATTAGACGCCTTGTTGGATATAGGATGCATTTAGGTTGGATATGATAGATGTCCTTGATTAACCATTTAAATATACTGCTCAAAAAAATAAAGGGAACACTTAAACAACATATCCTAGATCTGAATGAAAGAAATAATCTTATGAAATACTTTTTTCTTTACATAGTTGAATGTGCTGACAACAAAATCACACAAAAATAATCAATGGAAATCCAATTTATCAACCCATGGAGGTCTGGATTTGGAGTCACACTCAAAATTAAAGTGGAAAACCACACTACAGGCTGATCCAACTTTGATGTAATGTCCTTAAAACAAGTCAAAATGAGGCTCAGTAGTGTGTGTGGCCTCCACGTGCCTGTATGACCTCCCTACAATGCCTGGGCATGCTCCTGATGAGGTGGCGGATGGTCTCCTTAGGGATCTCCTCCCAGACCTGGACTAAAGCATCCGCCAACTCCTGGACAGTCTGTGGTGCAACGTGGCGTTGGTGGATGGAGCGAGACATGATGTCCCAGATTTTTTATTTTTATTTTTTATTTCACCTTTATTTAAGATGTGCTCAATTGGATTCAGGTCTGGGGAACGGGCGGGCCAGTCCATAGCATCAATACCTTCCTCTTGCAGGAACTGCTGACACACTCCAGCCACATGAGGTCTAGCATTGTCTTGCATTAGGAGGAACCCAGGGCCAACCGCACCAGCATATGGTCTCACAAGGGGTCTGAGGATCTCATCTCGGTACCTAATGGCAGTCAGGCTACCTTTGGCGAGCACATGGAGGGCTGTGCGGCCCCCCAAAGAAATGCCACCCCACACCATGACTGACCCACCGCCAAACCGGTCATGCTGGAGGATGTTGCAGGCAGCAGAACGTTCGCCACGGCGTCTCCAGACTCTGTCACGTCTGTCACATGCTCAGTGTGAACCTGCTTTCATCTGTGAAGAGCACAGGGCGCCAGTGGCAAATTTGCCAATCTTGGTGTTCTCTGGCAAATGCCAAACGTCCTGCACGGTGTTGGGCTGTAAGCACAACCCCCACCTGTGGACGTCGGGCCCTCATACCACCCTCATGGAGTCTGTTTCTGACCGTTTGAGCAGACACATGCACATTTGTGGCCTGCTGGAGGTCATTTTGCAGGGCTCTGGCAGTGCTTCTCCTGCTCCTCCTTGCACAAAGGCGGAGGTAGCTGTCCTGCTGCTGGGTTGTTGCCCTCCTACGGCCTCCTCCACGTCTCCTGATGTACTGGCCTGTCTCCTGGTAGCGCCTCCATGCTCTGGGCACTACGCTGACAGACACAGCAAACCGTTCTTGCCACAGCTCACATTGATGTGCCATCCTGGATGAGCTGCACTACCTGAGCCACTTGTGTGGGTTGTAGACTCCGTCTCATGCTACCACTAGAGTGAAATCACCTCCAGCATTCAAAAGTGACCAAAACATCAGCCAGGAAGCATAGGAACTGAGAAGTGGTCTGTGGTCCCCACCTGCAGAACCACTCCTTTATTGGGGGTGTCTTGCTAATTGCCTATAATTTCCACCTGTTGTCTATTCCATTTGCACAACAGCATGTGAAATTTATTGTCAATCAGTGTTGCTTCCTAAGTGGACAGTTTGATTTCACAGAAGTGTGATTGACTTGGAGTTACATTGTGTTGTTTAAGTGTTCCCTTTATTTTTTTGAGCAGTGTATATCCAGTTTATATGGAAGAGCTGATTGTGGATTTACACTATAATACATGCTACATGACTACTGAGGGCTACAGATATGACACTGTTAGTGACGTGATGGGGGTCAACTCTACAGTTAGTCTCTCTCTCTTCTCCTCTCCCATACTCAGGCAGGTCAAACGTGATACAAGTCAGTATTCGACGTCCATCCATGTCTGATGACGTTGGGAGATGACATGGAAACTGGCCACTAGGGGCAACAGTGAGCGCTATTATCCTTAAGTGGGGGTGGGGGGCATAAGCATCTGCCTCTGATTCCAAAGGTTGTGAGTTTGAATCCAGCAATACAAAGTTGTTTTTGATATTTTAGTTTTTCGCCTATCCCAAACCTTCTGCCCAGACAGGGAAAGCTGAGGTTACCCTCCATGTCTGATCTGACCTGCTTAACCTTAAGAATTTGGAGTTTATGCCTAAACTTAACATTAAACACTTTGAGATTTGACATTTGGAACAGCTTCTAAATTTGACATTTGACAAAAATGGATCAACGTCTAATTCTGACGTAAGACTATGAGAGCTGGTAGCATGTACTATCTCTCCATCTGAAATACTGGCCGAGCTTGTGTGATTCATAAACTAATATCTGTCCATCTCTCTTTCTGTCTCTCTTTCTCTCTCTTTCTCTCCATCATTCACCCCCTCCTTAAGACCTCTGTCGTTATTGGAAGAGGAGTGCAATTTAATTAACATCATTAACAGTATGAATCCATCAGTGCCCCGTTCACAGCCAGACACGCACGCACGCACGCAGACATGAACACACGGACACATGCCCTCAGGCACGCATATGTGCATGCACGCACACACACACACACACATACACACACACACACACTTTAATGTCTAGGAAGAACAAAATAAAAGTTCTGTCTTCTTTTTTAGAAAGGACAAGTAAATGCAATTCAACATGAGAAAGGGATAGTGGAGGGAGGAGAGATGGAGGGAGGGAGGGGGATTGAGAGAGAGATGAAATTATGAGGCAGTGCATATCCAGTTCTCTCTGGATATCCAGTCTTCCTCATCTGACACCTTCCCACTCTCTCCCTCCCCTCTCTGGGAGGATCAGCCAGTGACAGAGGTGACCCAGTCTGTAGGGTCTCCTCTCTCCTCACACGTCATTGTCTGTAATGGTTTGATTGACAATGGCAGTAGCCTCTTAGCTTAACTTGTGATGAGCAGTAGGATGAAGTCAATTATACACACTGATTTAAGGTCAGAAAAAAATGTAATGACGAGAGAATAAGAGCGAGAGAGAGAGAGAGAGAGAGAACAAGTTAAAGAGCAAGAGAGAACTGGTGTTTAATTTGTCTCTGCTCATTTTCATCTTTTTTAATTAGAAGCCAGCTGTTAACAGATGCCAAGAGAAGGAAAACAACACTATCTGTCCTTGGAGATGTCTTGTGTTTCTATGAAGCCTGGTCGTGTGTGTGTGTGTGTCTGTGTGTGTGTGTGCTGAGCATTCTAATATGTCTGTGTCCTAGATGTGTCCCAGACCTGCATTACCCTGAGGAAATCTATAGTGTCTACAGATCATTTATCACTAAGGTTATTACAGCTTTGTGTGAGTGAGTATGCTGCATTGTGGTCATTTCTATTATTTCCCCCCTCTCTCTCCCTTCTACGTCCAACAAGCTCTCACAGTCTCACTTCAGAATTAGACGTACATCCATGTTACTCAAACTTCAAATGTCGTAGTGGTTAAGTTTAGGCATTAACTCTGAATGGTTAAGGTAAACGTTAAGGTTTGGGATAGGCTTAAAACAGCTTTCTATCCCTGAATTCGAACTTGCATCTTGCATCCGCCATCCCTGTCCACAACGCCCTAGCAAAACCAAAACCTACTTGAAGGTAACAGCGCTCACTGTTGCTCCTATTGGCCAGGGGCACTAGGGAAGGAGGGATTTTCTTCCGAAGTGGGTCAGACAACTAAATCTCTCTTTTCTCTCCTTCTCTCTAGATGGCTAACTCTTTCTTTCTTGTCTCTCTCCCTCTCTGTAGACGAGGGCCAGACAGTGTGCCAGGGGCCTCCAGAGCTGTCTGGGCAACGGCTGGCTGAAGTGGGCATGCAGCTGAGGGCAGACTGCCACCAGGGCCTGGGCTACTGGGACTACCTGTTCTTCATCGCTATCGGCTTCGTCATCTTCAGCGCCGGTACCGTGTCGGCATGGGTGATGGGCGTCCTCATGGTGCTGTACGAGAGATACAACAAGAGGAAGGGGGAAGACATGGACAGTGATGACGAGGAGGAGAGACATATGGGGGGAGGGATGATGGGGGGAGGGAATCAGGGGAATGGGGATGTGAATAAGCCTGGCATGCAGGTGTGATTGAGTTATGAGGAGGAGGGGGAGAGGAAGAGGGGATGGGACTCTGAACAGCCGGAAGAGCAGAGGCGAAAAGGGCAGAAGAGGAAGAAGAGAGGATACATTAGGAAGAGCTATGGAGTGATGGAAGAGGAAGAAGAGAGGATACATTAGGAAGAGCTATGGAGTGATGGAAGGACACTGAAGAAAAGAAGAAGAATGGAGTAATTTGAATAAAGGACACTGGGACCTTGGACTCGAGAAAGACAGTCCTGTTCTGACTGGGTGTCTCTGAGTGGGAGAAAACAGGACAGACATTTTACCCCGTGTGTGTGTGTGTGTGTGTGTGTGTGTGTGTGTGTGTGTGTGTGTGTGTGTGTGTGTGTGTGTGTGTGTGTGTGTGTGCGCCCATGTGAGAGAGAGCAATAAGGGGAAATAGGCCTTCCACTTCAGGACTACAGAGTGACTTCTGAACTATTAAGAGCAATAAGCCCCCCACTGTTACATCACACACTCATCACAGATGCTAAGAGCTGGTTTCTCTGGTAAATCAAAAAGACCCTGGAATTGTGAATAAACCCGTACACACACACAGTTTGTAAGTCTACAGTATGTTAATATTGTAGTTCTGCCCAGAGTTAGCTATGGTAACTGGGTCAGAACCATTACACAACATCCCTCTCACCAGGGGGAACAAGTGATTCATAGGTCTAGACAAACCCTGCCCCTCCTCTGTCTCCCCCCTCTCTCCCTTCTGTCCACCTCAAACTCTTTAGCACAGAGCATACACATGAGAGCAGTGTGTGTGTGAGCCAGGTTATTTCCAGTGTAGTTGATGAGAGCAGCAGTGTGTGTGTTAGCCAGGTTATTTCCAGTGTAGTTGATGAGAGCAGCAGTGTGTGTGTTAGCCAGGTTATTTCCAGTGTAGTTGATGAGAGCAGCAGTGTGTGTGTGAGCCAGGTTATTTCCAGTGTAGTTGATGAGAGCAGCAGTGTGTGTGTGTGAGCCAGGTTATTTCCAGTGTAGTTGATGAGAGCAGCATTGTGTGTGTGTGAGCCAGGTTATTTCCAGTGTAGTTGATGAGAGCAGCAGTGTGTGTGTTAGCCAGGTTATTTCCAGTGTAGTTGATGAGAGCAGCAGTGTGTGTGTGAGCCAGGTTATTTCCAGTGTAGTTGATGAGAGCAGCAGTGTGTGTGTGAGCCAAGTTATTTCCAGTGTAGTTGATGAGAGCAGCAGTGTGTGTGTGAGCCAGGTTATTTCCAGTGTAGTTGATGAGAGCAGCAGTGTGTGTGTGAGCCAGGTTATTTCCAGTGTAGTTGATGAGAGCAGCAGTGTGTGTGTTAGCCAGGTTATTTCCAGTGTAGTTGATGAGAGCAGCAGTGTGTGTGTGAGCCAGGTTATTTCCAGTGTAGTTGATGAGAGCAGCAGTGTGTGTGTTAGCCAGGTTATTTCCAGTGTAGTTGATGAGAGCAGCAGCAGTGTGTGTGAGCCAGGTTATTTCCAGTGTAGTTGATGAGAGCAGCAGTGTGTGTGTGAGCCAGGTTATTTCCAGTGTAGTTGATGAGAGCAGCAGTGTGTGTGTGAGCCAGGTTATTTCCTGTGTAGTTGATGAGAGCAGCAGTGTGTGTGTGAGCCAGGTTATTTCCAGTGTAGTTGATGAGAGCAGCAGTGTGTGTGTTTATATGTGGGCGTAGAGCATTGGGATGATGGCAGCACTACGTTTCACTGGGTGGGTAATTTGTAATCACACTCCGTGTCCCTGCCTACTGAGACACATCCACACTGACACACATGCACTCCTCTCAAGGGCACAGCTAAAGTCAGGCCCTCAGGCCTGGGAACATTAACACCCCTCTTTCCATCCGTCTTTCCATCTCTCTCTTCATCCCTCTCTCCATCCCTCCACACGCAGGAGATGAGTCCATAGCTGTCACTACATGCACCCACACATGCGAACAAGCAGGCACTCAAGTAAGTAGAGTAAGTACACTCATGCACACACACTGACACACACACACAAACATACGCACACATGCACAGACACAGATACACAGCTCAATTGTCAAAGCTTTAGCTGGTCAATGTCAGATGATAGATTTATGAGCAGCTAAACCGTCTCAGCAGACTCACAGCCTCAGGACAGATGAGACTGCTGTTAAGGTGTCTGTTCCATGTATTGGGGGGCTGTTTTTATGTTGACAGGGCCAGAAGGGGTACGTGTTAACTCGTGAGAGGACAGAGCACACAGTGTGTGTGTGTGTGTGTGTGTGTGTGTGTGTGTGTGTGAGGGTTCTCTCTCGGTTGCAGAACTGTTGTTGCGCAGTGAGTCGCCAAGGGCAATGTACTAGAATCTTGCTGATGTCAGCAACTGACCAATAAGAGTATCCTCTGGCACCTGAGGCCCCCTTTCATCCCCCGAGAGCTCTGTGTGTCTGTGTGTGTGTGTGCATACTGTGACCTCAGCCAAGGTCCTGTGAGTGTATCATTGTGTGTGGCTCTTGCTTCTGGTTGACTCAGGGGTGGGGGGGTTGGTATATTAAACAGCCATCAACGTTCATGCATTGTTGCAGAACGTCATGATCTTGCCATCAGATTAGGGCTGCATCTCAAGTCTACAGGGGCTTCCTCTACTTGTCTCCTCTCCTTCATATGCACTAGTGCTTCCCTAGGGCTTGAATTGAAGGAGACGAGACAAGAAAATAATCTTTAAACTGTAAACTTTTGCACCTGAGGAGAGCAGTCATAGAAACCGCTTACTGATAATAATAATAATAATAATAATAATATTAATATTAATCTTGTTCAGATCCGAGAGTAGAAAGAGAGAAGTAGACCTCCGTCTTAGCGCTGTCAGTGCCATCAATAATCTAGTGATAATGGTGAAATTATCCACAGTTACATACGTATCCTTAAAAATTGCCTTTAACAAATGACAAAAAAACTTTTCGTTGTGTTCAAATGTGTAGCATATTAAAAACTGTATAGCCTATTGTTTTATTGATTTTTACTTTCCTAAAACAATAATTGTCCAATTTACGGTTCAGCTGTCCCAGATTAGAGCACTAAATCCCCCAGGGCATTGCATGCAGACAGGCAAATACACCAAGGTGTCCACTGTGGATGAATATTCCAAAAATACATATAAAGGAAGAGAAGCTTAGGCCTAGCCTTAGAGAGACCGAGAAATGTTCCCGACACCGACATGCTTTCTTTATCCTTGTTAGATAGGCGTACAGAAGGAGGCTAATTGGTTCATATTTTTTTATAAAGATAAGCATTATATTGTTAGATTATAGGAGTAACTCTGGTAGTCCTAAAACTCTTCCTCAAGTTCAACTGTCGGAGAGAGTTGGAGCGCCGGTGCGTACTGCCTTCATAGCCCTGCAGTAGCTAAGCCTAATAATAGACATACCACACCAAACCTTCATAAAATACCAACAGGTTATTACATTGCGGGAACAATTTCAACAATTTTACTGAGTTACAGTTCATATAAGGAAATAAGTCAATTGAAATTAATTTATTAGGCCCTAATCTATGGATTTTACATGACTGGGCAGGGGAGCAGCCATGGGTGGGCCTGGGAGGGCATAGGCCCACCCACTTGGGAGCCAGGCCCAGCCAATCAGAATAAGTTTTTCCCGATAAAAGGGCTTTATTACAGACAGAAATACTCCTCAGTTTCATCAGCTGTCCGGGTGATTTGGTCTCAGACGATCCCGCCGGTGAAGAAGCCGGATGTGGTCCTGGGTTGGCGTGGTTACACTTGGTTTAATCAGCTTCTTGATGTGCCACACTTGTCAGGTGGATGAATTATCTTGACAAAGGAGAAATGCTCACTAACAGGGATGTAAACAAATTTGTGCACAAATTTTGAGAGAAATTAGCTTTTTGTGCTAATATTATGCTTTTTTTGTCTTTTATTTCAGTCGGTAATTCAACACAAGCACACCACACACACATCAGGGGATCACAGAGCTGGTCACACAGACGCATACTAGGGGGCCTTGCTTCACAGATCTCTGTCCCATAATGAGCTGGTCCAGACAGAGATGACTGTGCGGACGTGAGGAGACACCCGGGGGAGAGCCGGTGTATGTGTTTGTTTTTTGTGTGTCCAGTCTATTCTGGAGAGTTCCGGTTTCAGGCAGTCCACTGAACCATTATCATACAAGTTGGATACACACACATTGCTAGCGTCTGGGTAGGCTCGGAGAGAAGAGCAGGCTCAGAGATAACACGTGCATTTCTCTCTCTCTACTTCCCAGTGCCATTCTCTCACATCTGCTACTGTGAGGCTCTAATCTCTCACACCCATCTCTCTCTCTCTATCCCTCACTATCTCTCCTTCTGTGTTCATCTCTGTCTCTCTCCATAACTGGGGGCAGAGTTGTACTCAACAACACATCTGTGTGTGTGTGTGTTTTTGGTTTTACTGTCCTTGTGTGGACCAGAAGTCCTTACAAGAATAGTAAACAAGAAAAAGTGGAGACATTTTGGTCCCCACAAGGAAAAAAGGCTATTTTAGACTTACGGCTTAGGTTTAGGGTTACGATTACGATTACGATTAGGGTTAGGAGTTAGAGTTTGTGGTTAGGGTTAGGGTTAGGTTTAGGGTTAGGGAAAATAGGATTTTGAATGGAAATCAATTGTTTGGTCCACACAAGGATAGTAAAACAAACGCATGTACGTGTGTTAGCTCCAAGGACAGTATCAGAGCGTGAGTATAAAGCACAGAAACCCTCTAATGCAATAAGTCAATTACTCATCCTGCCACACACACACACACACACACGTCATCATCAAGGAGGGGGAAAGCTAAACACAACTATTGATCTTGTCCACACACACTTCTATGGTGACTCTACGTTCAGCACACATACACTTTGCACAGCATACCAGTCAGACATTGTACTGAGTACAGGAAAATGTAGTTGTCTGCAGTAATCCTTTTGATTGCGTGTCCTTGGATGGGCCTCAGTGGAGAAAGGGGAAGAAGGGAGAGAGAGAGAGAGAGGGAAAAGGAGAGATGAGAGGAACCACTATAAAATTGACTTCACAATATATATGCTGTAGGAATGAAAAAGTGAAATGAATGTCCATTATCTAGAAGTGTTTTTCAACTAAATGATATGATTTCATGAAATTGCACATTTGGTTTGTATGGTGTGAACCTGAGTATGGAGAGGAAGAGAGAGAGAGAGAGAGGGCTGCCCCTTCAACTGCTAACACCACAATGGTTATTTGACAGGCTTACAGAATCTTCTTGTTACTGGCAATGTACAACCTGTACACACTCTGTCCTTACCAGTAGAAACCAGTACCCCCCCCCCCCCCCCCCACACACACACACACACACACCACACTACTACTGTATGACTCTACACATGACTGTCTTTTGTCTACAGCAGTTCCAGCTATTTAAAACTGCAGTAACTTATATTAAGTCATATTGTATCTTTTACTGTTATTAAAGGATGTTTATGAACGTGTTTTCTTTTTTCCCTTTGTGGATTCTGTCGTTTCTTAACTTGAATATGAAACTACCACTATGGCAGCCCAATATGGCAGGGAGAGAGGGAGAGAACAGTGGGCAGAGGCGTGATTGATTTAGCCTTTTAACACCCTGGTACTGGAGAGTGTTAGAAATGTGGAGGGAGGGGAGGGAGGGGAGGGGGGACGGGACGGGAGGGGAGGGGGGGACGAGGGAGAGGGAGAGAAGGGGTCTGATGAACAAGGGAGAGAGAAAATTGGAGAGAACAAGAGGCAGAAGGGATGTAGAGAGAAAGAGAGGGAGAGAGAGAGCTGGGTATTGGCTGCTCTCTGCCTTCATAATAATCATAAAGTAGGTGAGAGGAGCTGTTGTCCTCTGTCTCTACACTCATCCCTCTCCCCATCCTTATCTCTATCTTCCCCTCTCTCTGTACTTCTCACACTCCCTGTCTTTCTTCTCCTGCTCTCTCGTACTCTATATGTGTCTGTATTGATACCTTTACTGCACCAAAGGGATTCTCCATCACATTATAAACCCAGTCACCCCTTATCTCTTCTCCCTCTCCCTCGCTCTCTTTATCTCTCTCTCTTTCTCTCTTTCACCCCAGTCATTTGGACCTTATTTAGACTTCTGGGTCCCCCTCCCTCCCTACACTTTTCAGCCTTCTCTCTCTCTCTCTCTCCACCTGTCTGGCAGCATCTGTATTTTTATTATCTAGCGTCACCTGCTCCAGGATGGGTCAGACACTGCAGTGGAGCCTCCTCCATCCTCACACACACACACCCAACCGCACACACGCGTGAACACACACACACACACCCAATCGCGCGGACACGCACACCACACAATGTGAAGTATCTGCAATCCTCTTACACACACTCTCTCCACTGTGCAGTATACACAGCCATCCTTTTTCCCTATTACGTGTGTGTGTCCACGCGATTGGGAGTGTGTGTGTCCACTCGTGTGTGCGGTTGGGTGTGTGTGTGTGTGTGTGTGTGTGTGTCGTGGCCCTATGTCAGTGTGTGATGTATCACTGAGGCTGTAGGCTGTAAAGGAGGAGAGAAGACCAGACATGACAAGCCAATGCCAGAACGCCAGGCCTGGGATGTGCTGTCAGATAATCATCATGCTCTTTATGCTCCCTGACAGCTGGATATGTCACCAGGGCAGAGACCCAAAACAATGCAGGGCTGCATCTCTATAGTCTAACATTCCTCTCCTCTCCCCTCTCCTCTAATTCCTTTACACTGGATCTGAAAGAACTGAACAGCAAAATCCTGGTAAGTACACCCATCAAATTGTTTTCTCCTTGCCTGGGTTTTCAGATCAGTGCAGGTGTAGGAGAGGAGATAAGAAGAGGAGATGAGGAGAACAGACCACTCTGGATAATGGACACCATCCCTGCTGTAGATTTGGAACAGCCCATCAGTAACCTGGTAGCCATTGACTCTCCATTAAACCCGAGGGGAGAGGGGACCGTGGCGAGTCAGTCATACTGCAGTGAGGGCTGGCATACAGCACCACAGGGTTATCTAGAAGCCCCACAAAATATTAAAATATACAGTGTTGTCATTCTAACTGCAGTAGGCTTTGTCATGCAGAGTGTGGGGGGGAGAAAGTTTGAGTTCGTTCTACTCTAACCCCATCCTGTTGTCCCAGCAGGATTCTTTCTCTCCTGTCTCCTGATTTAAATGTACATATCCTTCCTCCAGCAGACCGCCCATTCCGGGGTGTTACTGCACTCACAGACCTGCATTTCACAGGTAACATACACTAGCTAGGTGTCAAGCAGGAGAATTGTGGGAGGCTACTGACAGACAGAAACCAGCACCTGTAGAATGCATTTTCCCCCTGATTGCAGGAAAATACCTCTATGCAAAAGGGGCTGTTGAGCTGAGGAAGGTGAGCATGCCACAGATGGCATCATTACCATCATCATCATCATCATCATGGTGTCCCTCTGATCCTTATTATAGCAGCTCTGTCCTATTATAGAGCCTGTGTCCTACTGTGACCTCCGACTCATTATCATCACAGGACTCCCCCTGGGTCCCCTCTACCTCACCCGCCTCACCCCTCACCTTCTCCATACGCATGCACAAACACGCATCGCCGCCTCCTGCCTCCTCCCTGCCTTACCCTTATCCCTCTGTGTCCCCCATCATGCACGGACACAAGCGCACACACACTCACACACACTCACCTCCTCCTGCCTCCCTCTCTCAATTATATTGCAGGTTGGCTCGTGTCGACACCTTTCCAGATTTGGATGCCTTTGATTGAGAATTCCCCACCTCAATCTCCTCAGTTCCCATACTTAGCCCTCCCGAGGGCTCTCTGGAGCTACTCTGTCACACACACATAAGCACTCATGCACACACACCTTTCTGCTTCACTGTGACCTTAATGAGGACTAATTCTCTCTCTCTCTCTCTCTCTCTCTCTCTCTCTCTCTCTCTCTCTCTCTCTCTCTCTCTCTCTCTCTCTCTCTCTCTCTCTCTCTCTCTCTCTCTCTCTCTCAATTCAAGGGGCTTTATTGGCACGTTAACATATGTTAACATTGCCAAAGCAAGTGAAGTAGATAATAAACAAAAGTGAAATAAACAATAGAAATGAACCGTAAACATTACACTCGCAGAAGTTCCAATAGAATAAAGACATTTCAAATGGCATATTATGTCTATATACAATGTTGTAACGATGTGCAAATAGTTAAAGTACAAAAGGGAAAATAAATAAGCATAAATATGTGTTGTATTTACAATGGTGTTTGTTCTTCACTGGTTGACCTTGTGGCAACAGGTCACAAATCGTACTGCTGTGATGGCACACTGTGGTATTTTACACAGTAGATATGGGAGTTTATCAAAATTGGGTTTGTTTTTTTGAATTCTTTGTGGATCTGTGTAATCTGAGGGAGATATGTGTCACTAATATGTTCATACATTTGGGCCAAATAGCATTCTAGTTTGCTCAGTTTGTTTGTTAGCCTTCCCTGTAGCTCAGTTGGTAGAGCATGGTGTTTGCAACACCAGGGTTGTGGGTTTGATTCCCACGGGGGGCCAGCACAGAAAAAAATGTATGATATGTATGAAATTGTATGAAATGTATGCATTCACTACTGTAAGTCGCTCTGGATAAGAGTGTCTGCTAAAATGTTTGTTAATTCTTTCCAATGTGTCAAGTAATTATCTTTTTGTTTTCTCATGATTTGGTTGGGTCTAATTGTGTTGCTGTCCTGGGACTCTGTGGGGTCTTTTTGTGTTTGTGAACAGAGCCCCAGGACCAGCTTGCTTAGGGGACTCTTCTCCAGGTTCATCTCTCTGTAGGTGATGGCTTTGTTATGGAAGGTTTGGGAATCGCTTCCTTTTAGGTGGTTGTAGAATTTTACGGCTCTTTTCTGGATTTTGATAATTAGCGGTGTCGTGTCTTTGGTATCATTTAATTGAAGACTATTATTTTATCAAATCGATTCTCTGTAATTATTATTACGTGATTAAACAAACCATGTAAATGTAATTAACTAGGACGTTGGGGCACCAAGGAAAATCTTCAGATTACAAAGTTATAATTTTCCTAATATAACTCTTCAGATATTTTAATATCTGATCAATTAGTCTTCTAATGAATGAATTATTCTTTACCTCACGTTAGTCTCATTCCAAACGTTGTAAATTGTTGGTTATCTGCACGTACCCAGCCTTTACTATGAATCATCCATACACCAATTGTCTTAAACATTTATTTATTAACTAACTAAATAATCACAGAAATGCATAAACAAACAAACAGTAGATATGGTTACAAGGAAATGATAGGGGAGGTTCCCTAGTGGGCTAAGCCGATATGATGGCTTGGTGGACAAAGGGAAGTGGGTGTGGACTGAGAAGGGCGGGAAAGACAAAAGAGTCACTACACAGTTGATAATTATATTCATTTAAATGCTAATCCTTTGTACATGAATGCTCACTCATTCAGGAATAATTGCAATCAATATATATTTACGCCCAGTGTGTCGTCGTGATCTCTGTTGGAATCGTCCGTCTTTCTGTCGGAAAGTTTATCTGAGCGTCTCTCTGCTTCCCTGAGGTCTTTCGTGGTTAGAATGGATACCTCAGAGTACCATTCAGAAATGTTCTTATAGATAGATGTTTCAGTGGTTGTCGGTCTTCGCATCCCAGGTTGACATTATTTCTAGCTGCAGACTAGTAATTAGTATTTAAAATTTGCTCTTATTCTGTCAGGATCGATAGTCTCAGAGTTTAACCATTTCCACCCGTGTAGCCAATGCTCCACGTGGTATGGTTAGGAATTCAACAACCATTACAACCTTAGCGTAAACTGAGGTTTTTGTGGTCTCTACTCAAACCTTTGCCCCCTCAGCTGACCGAGGTATGTATGGTCTGAAGTGGGTTTCTTCAGGTGTGGGTTTTATTCGTAACAGTAGAAAAGGTCTGTCCCATGAGCCAGATCATGTCTGTGCTCACGGGGGCGGGCCAATGACTCAGTTAAACTTTAAAGGGAATACAATTCTCTCACATTAACCATTTAAAATCACATTACATCATTTCACAAATAGTTCTATCTTTACTCATTAATTTTATACAATAATTAGACGGAAACCTCATAATGGAGGTTCCTGTATAAACAGAGTTATGGTAATGTAGCTGTATTGTCTTTCATGAGGTCACAAACATGAAACAAATCGGACCGGGTCATAGCTGGCTTCTCCACCGACCGTTTACACATTCTCCAAACATGGATATTGTTCAGTTCTCAAGTTCTGCGATGTAGAAGAAGTTCCTTTGTTCTCTCTATGTGTCTCTTTCTGCATGGCCAGGCGGAGAGTCTCCTCCAGGAATTTACGACCTGAGATTACAGAACCTGGGTGTAGAAGAGGAGAGAGGGGGAAGTCACTAGCTATACCCAAAGTGGGCCACGTCATGACAGCAGGTATCGGCCTAATTCTGCTCTGCATGCATTATTTGGTGTTTTACGTTGTACACAGGATATTTTTGCAGAATTCTACATGCAGATTCTCAATTTGGTGTTGGCCCATTTTGTGAATTCTTGGTTGGTGAGCGGACCCCAGACCTCACAACCATAAAGGGCAATGGGTTCTATAACTGACTCAAGTATTTTTAGCCAGATCCTAATTGGTATGTCAAATTTTATGTTCCTTTTGATGGCATAGAAGGCCTTTCTTGCCTTGTCTCTCAGCTCGTTCACAGCTTTGTGGAAGTTACCTGTGGTGCTGATGTTTAAGCCGAGGTATGTATAGTTTTTTGTTTGTCTGTCTCTCTCCCTCTCTCGCACACTCTCTCTCTTTCTGTGTCTTCCTCTCTCTGTTGCTGTCTCTCTCTATCAAGAGATATCTCTCTCATTAAACATTTTCCTCAGTAGCCTACTGTATCTATGTGTGTCTTAATTCTCATCCATTTATGTTTGATTAATTCATGTCTCATCCATTTATGTTTGATTAATTCATGTCTGTCTCATGAACTTCTACTATTGACATTTAGATCGAGCGTGTTCTTAATGCACTGGTTAAATATACTAGGACAACAACAATACTGCTCATTACAAATTCATTCCACAACAGAATGCATTCAAAGCGAGCATTTTAAAAATAAAGTGACAAAGAACTGAAGGAAATTCAGTTTTTACCCTAGTTAAATAATGCCCTTTTTGTTGAAGAAAATTGTCAAATGAAATCACACTGCCAGATTATAATGAGTTTTATGGCATTTTTCCACAGATTTGAACTATTTTGCCCCATGAAAATGTCGCCCCAAATACACATCAGACACACAAAAAGTAAGTCCAGCCATGTCAGATGAAGAGAGAGAAAAAGAGAGAGACAGAGGTATAGAAGAGGTCCTGAGTGAGGAGGGTTGAGTGCTGAGAGAAGGGCCTGAGAGTCTGGGTCAAAATACAAAGATGAAAAGTAAATATTGTAAATGTGCTGCTGAGCCAGAAAGTCAGTGAGTTTAGGAATATACTGCTGTGTGATGGATGAAATATTGATGCACATGCACGTATGCATGCATGAACACAAACACACACAGAGAGAGCCAGGAATAGTGCTGTAGTGTGATGGATGGGCTCTTTATCATACAGGTGTAGTTTTACTCCTCCCAGAGGAGGCTGGATAAAGTGGCCATTTACAATCGTGAGCATATAACACACACACTAAATTGCAGCTAAGCTGGCACCTCTAAGGGTTTCACATCTGGACTCACATTATGGTGTTTGAGTGTATGTGTGTGTATGTGTGTGTTTGCCTAGACTGCACCGAGTGTCCTGCAGGACACTCACTGTAAAGTTTCCTCTCTGTTTCTCCCCATCCACCTCTGTCCTTCCCCCTTCTCTCTACCAGTCTCACTGACCAAACACACCTCCGGCCCATTTTCCCCCCACTCTTTTGCTCTCGGGCTCTCTCTCAATCTATATCTCCCTTTCTTTCTCTCTATCTCTCTCTGATAAGACTACTGCAGCTGCAAACATTCTAATTACAAGTGGCGACCTGTCATTCAGGGCAGGTGGGGCTTGAGACCCACATTTTTAGCAACAAAAAAAACAAACAACATTTTTTGGGGGGGGCTTGTCTGTTTTGCATGTTGCATTAATACATGTCACATATCAGTGGCAAACAATGTAAAAAAAATATATACATTATTGAGTTAATAAAGCCGCATACAAACATGGTCTCTTTTTTGTTTTCTTGAGTAAGGCAGCTCCAAAATGCAGGTGTTTCAGCCTAGCTCAGGGCTTTCTGTGGTGGTGGGGCGAGCCAACAGAAAATACAGAGTGTTGCACCATGATTGGCTCAGTGTTCCGTCACTCATGGGGACACTACGTCACCGCCAAGTCCAAGGGTTGACTTCAAAAATTCTATCCCCTTGGGTGCTGCCATAGAGTTACATTGGAAGTGCCCATCCAAGAAGGCTCAAGGTCATTTGCCACAGATAAAATGACATCAAATCACGTTATATGTACAGTAGCTTTGATTGGACTGATCATGTCAACATTGTACTTTCAAAATCTTAGCTAGCAGCCATCATCATGAATCAAGTCGACAATGTACTGGCAAATCATTATTAATCCTTGTCATATGAAGATAAGTAATGAAGAGAAATTATAGACAAAATGTATCAGTGCTCATCGGCCATTGGACATAAACATTACACAACAAGTTGGAAATCGCAAATTCTACAATGAGTGGTTTGGAAGGAATCAGTTATAGAGGCTGTGTGATCCCAAATCTGGGAATAAGGGGCTCTTTTCTAAGTTTAAAATGATAAACATTCAACATTGGCCATGCTGTCAATGAATCATGATTTGTGCCGCGCTCAAAACAACTGTTAACTCGGAACTGCAAAAACTTGACTTCAGTTCAAGTCAACTGGAAAGTCGGGAATAAACGAGCCCCGACTGGAAAAATGTGTTTTGAACAGTCATCCAGCCTCTTCCTAGAGCTACGACCTGAAGATCAATGATGTCATCATGATTCAATCTTGTTTTTTCAGAGATACCAGTTGTTTTGAAAACACTATAAATCCAGAGAATGCCAGACTTTGATGACAAACTTTGCCCACGAAGGACCGCCGTCCACCTTCCTGTTCAAGTGAGCACAGCACAACGAGGTGAGTCCAAAAAGATATTGTATTCCGCTGCATAAATGATGTAATATTCCAGGGAGATATGTATGCTGTAGCTAAGAAAGTAATACTAAGTGTATGTTGTTTAATAAGCTGTTAATAGCCCATGTGCCTCACCCTAGTCATTTGGTCTATTTACTCCTCTTAATTTCGCTTACTGTTCTGACTTGGTGGTGCACATGTAGCCTATAACCTGTTTTAGAGAAATGTAATCATAGAATATTGTAAGAGCTTTCATTGTCTGCTTATATGCCCCCTTTATTTATCCTACGGTTCTGACATAGTGTACAGGGAGAACACTGTAAGAATGACCCATGTTCTAAATTCTGTCGCTGTACATATCAAAAGTGCTGAACAAATAGTTATATTGACTACATCCATCGTCTCTCGCTCATTAATGTCTTAATCGAAATTACGTGTTGTCTCTTATCCGTTTGTCGTCCCCTTATGCCATAGTTTGTACATCTCAATTGTCATTAGAAACCACATTTGTTTAAGCAAGTCAGCCATATCAGCTATAGTTTTTTAAAAGGCAGTAAATGAGGCTGAATGAACTGTTTCGCTGCCAAACAAGGCTCTACTGATAACCAGGTGTAGCAGTGGTAAGATGTTGGGACTGCTGTTGGGCCAGCTTTACAATATGTACTGTAGGCCCAAACAGTTTGTGTGCACCGTTTGTCACCGTTATAGTGCAAGTAATGTATTGTTTAGTGTTGTGTTGTGTAGTGCAATTAATGTATTGTTTAGTGGCTTTGCTGGCATCAAGATTTACATGCCACTGCTTATTACTCACCTCATTATTGTAATTCATACCAATGACTGCAGATAATGCACCAACCCAGTCTACCACCGTTATTGTTGCTCACGTTCTTCAGTTTTATTTTTGTGTCTTTTACTTTAGTTTTTTTACAGCAGCTTCAAACAGCTGAAAATACAATATTTTTGGTTATGGAAAATAGGTTTCACAGTGGTTTAGATAGTATAGTGTAGAGAATCATTGTACTATCTTATTTTGTCATAAAAACTGAAATTAGGCAAACTATTAGAGTTTTAGCAATCAGGAAATTACAGAGCGATTTATGTATAGTGCAACTTTAATCATCTCTGTCCTCCTTATCCCTTTATATATATCTTTTTCTCACTCTCTCTCTCTCTCTCTCTTGCTCTCTCTCTCTGTCTGAATCACATACATACACACACCGATCAGTGGCAGTCGGTTTTGTTTAAGATGGGGGAGGACGATTTTTATGAGCATGGTCTTATTTCTTTTCGAGCATATTGGATGACTGTCATTCATATTCCATTCCCCCAGTTCAATGTAACAGCGATAGGTTTAGGCTACTACATGATACTCACATTGTCACGTCCTGACCAGTATAAGGGTTATTGTTATTGGAGTTTGGTCAGGACATGGCAGAGGGTATTTTGTTTATGTGATTCGGGGTGGTGATTTATGTAGTGGGGTGTTTGATTTATTATTTCTGGGTTTTGGTCTATGTTTTGTATTTCTATGTTCTTTCTGGTTTGTTGTATTTCTATGTTTAGGTTGATGGGGGGGTTGGACTCTCAATTGGAGGCAGGTGCTTTCTCATTGCCTCTGATTGAGAGTCCTATATATGGGTAATTGTTTGGTTTGGTGTTGTGGGAGGTTGTTTCTTGTTTTGCCTGTGTGAGCGTGACAAGACTGTTTGTTGTTCGTGCGTTCTTCATTTTGTTATTTTGGTGTTCTCTTTATTTTAAAATAAATAACAAGATGAGCATCCGCATTCCTGCTGCGTTTTGGTCCTCTATTCCCGACGACAACCGTTACACACATTTAACCTATACCAATTATAAGGTTGCTACAACCTAGCCTATGAATGAACGTTTACATGGTATGCTAGGTAAACAGGTCGAGAGAAATTTGAATAGTCAAGGTGACAGACATTGACACATTCAATACCGCCTTACGCACTCTTGCCTGCATCTAGCTGATCTAGGGTGCAATCTTTCGTCAAACAGTTGCAAACATGAGTTTCTATTGGACAAATTCAGGTATGTTTATCCCCATTTCATTCCGTTCGCATCAATTTAATTCAACAGAATCGGTGGAATGAATACATCTCTGATCACACGCAAACACAGCTCACTTTCATAGCAGCCACAATACATACAGCATGATCCCTTTGATTGTTGTATAATTTCTTCTTGCATCTACACACTCTCCTTCTCTCACCTTTTCCCTTCAGTGCACAACACATCAGCTGTCTGTGACCAGGTGAAAAAACCTTTCCAAGCCAAACCTTCATACCATAACCGCAACACACAGCCTACATCATTATCACCATATTATAACGTCATAGTCAACATAGCTACTAGAACTAACGCATTAGTAAACATGCTACAATCATGCAGTACAGTGTACAGTCAGCAAGGATTTTAGCAGTTACACTGGCGGGCCCGGTTGGCAATAAATTAGTAAAACCAAAAGCTTACCTTGACTTGGAAGACTTCCAGTGTTGGATAGCCAGCTAGCTAACATATCCCTCTCTGTTTCATTAGGGTGTTTGAGTAGGCTTAACTTCCTCGCTGCATTCGCTAGCTAAGTAAGGGAAAGTGAAAATGAAAAAAAATAAATACAGAATATAGTTAGCTCTCTCTCTCCCACTCGCTTCTCCTTCATTTCTTAAGAAATTAATTTGTTCAAAACTGTTAAACTATTGTCTTTCTGTAACGCTTGTTGCAAGGAGAGGACCAAGGTGTCATAAGCGTCGTTGTAGGGAGCGGACCAAACTGCAGCAGATATAGTGAACATCTTCTTTTTATTAGAAGGAAAAACCAAAAATACACTTACACAAAACAAATGATGAAAAACAGTCCTGTAAGGTGCTCAGACTATACACGGACACAACCACCCACAAACACAAGTGAAAACACACACAACTAAATATGGCCTCTAATCAGAGAATACAAGAAACAGCTGCTTCTGATAAGAGGTCATTGACAAAACTAACATAGATATAGAAAAACCACATAGAAATAGAAAACATAGAACATAAACCAAAAACCCCGAAACACACTAAACAAACACCCCCTGCCATGCCCTGTCCAAACTACAATAACAAACAACCCCTTTTACTGGTCAGGACGTGACACAAGGTGCAGCGTGGTACTTGTTCATCATGTTTATTAGTTCTGAACACTGAATCAAAAACAAAGTGGAACAAAGCGCAACAGCTCTGTCAGGTGAAAAACACAAGACAGAAAACAACTACCCACAAAAACCCTGTGGGAAAATGCTACCTAAGTATGGCTCCCAATCAGAGACAACGATAGACAGCTGTCCTTGATTGAGAGCCATACCCAGCCAAAACAAAGAAATACACATAACATAGAAAACAGAACATAGAATGCCCACCCTAGTCACACCCTGGCCTAACCAAAATAGAAAACAAAAACCTCTCTATGGCCAGGGCGTGACACTTTCTCTCTCTTTGAGCCAACTACTCACTACATTTTATGCACTGCAGTGCTCGATTCATTCTCTGATCCTTTGATTGGGTGGACAGCATGTCAGTTCCTGATGCAAGAGCTCTGAGGTTGGAGGATGTCCTCTGAATGTTGTCATAATTACTGTATAAGTCTATGGAAGGGGGTGAGAACCACAAGTCTCCTAGGTTTTGTATTTAAGTTAATGTAATGTACCCAAAGAAGTATGGGCGGAAACTAGCTATCCTCCGGTTACACCATAGTGCTACCCTACAGAGTTCTGTTGAGGCTACTGTAGACCTTCATTGTGAAACAGTGTGTTTTAATCAATTAATTGGTGATGTGAATATACACTGCTCAAAAAAATAAAGGGAACACTTAAACAACACAATGTAACTCCAAGTCAATCACACTTCTGTGAAATCAAACTGTTCACTTCGGAAGCAACACTGATTGACAATACATTTCACATGCTGTTGTGCAAATGGAATAGACAACAGGTGGAAATTATAGGCAATTAGCAAGACACCCCCAATAAAGGAGTGGTTCTGCAGGTGGGGACCACAGACCACTTCTCAGTTCCTATGCTTCCTGGCTGATGTTTTGGTCACTTTTGAATGCTGGCGGTGATTTCACTCTAGTGGTAGCATGAGACGGAGTCTACAACCCACACAAGTGGCTCAGGTAGTGCAGCTCATCCAGGATGGCACATCAATGCGAGCTGTGGCAAGAAGGTTTGCTGTGTCTGTCAGCGTAGTGTCCAGAGCATGGAGGCGCTACCAGGAGACAGGCCAGTACATCAGGAGACGTGGAGGAGGCCGTAGGAGGGCAACAACCCAGCAGCAGGACCGCTACCTCCGCCTTTGTGCAAGGAGGAGCAGGAGAAGCACTGCCAGAGCCCTGCAAAATGACCTCCAGCAGGCCACAAATGTGCATGTGTCTGCTCAAACGGTCAGAAACAGACTCCATGAGGGTGGTATGAGGGCCCGACGTCCACAGGTGGGGGTTGTGCTTACAGCCCAACACCGTGCAGGACGTTTGGCATTTGCCAGAGAACACCAAGATTGGCAAATTTGCCACTGCCGCCCTGTGGTCTTCACAGATGAAAGCAGGTTCACACTGAGCACGTGACAGACGTGACAGAGTCTGGAGACGCCGTGGAGAACGTTCTGCTGCCTGCAACATCCTCCAGCATGACCGGTTTGGCGGTGGGTCAGTCATGGTGTGGGGTGGCATTTCTTTGGGGGGCCGCACAGCCCTCCATGTGCTCGCCAGAGGTAGCCTGACTGCCATTAGGTACCGAGATGAGATCCTCAGACCCCTTGTGAGACCATGTGCTGGTGCGGTTGGCCCTGGGTTCCTCCTAATGCAAGACAATGCTAGACCTCATGTGGCTGGAGTGTGTCAGCAGTTCCTGCAAGAGGAAGGCATTGATGCTATGGACTGGCCCGCCCGTTCCCCAGACCTGAATCCAATTGAGCACATCTGGGACATCATGTTTCGCTCCATCCACCAACGCCACGTTGCACCACAGACTGTCCAGGAGTTGGCGGATGCTTTAGTCCACGTCTGGGAGGAGATCCCTCAGGAGACCATCCGTCACATCATCAGGAGCATGCCCAGGCGTTGTAGGGAGGTCATACAGGCACGTGGAGGCCACACACACTACTGAGCCTCATTTTGACTTGTTTTAAGGACATTACATCAAAGTTGGATCAGCCTGTAGTGTGGTTTTCCACTTCAATTTTGAGTGTGACTCCAAAACCAGACCTCCATGGGTTGATATATTTGGATTTCCATTGATTATTTTTGTGTGATTTTGTTGTCAGCACATTCAACTATGTAAAGAAAAAAGTATTTAATAAGATTATTTCTTTCATTCAGATCTAGGATGTGTTGTTTAAGTGTTCCCTTTATTTTTTTGAGCAGTATATTTAGTATAGTTTCACTATTTACATTTTTCTGAAATTCACTGAGGATGATCCTCCTCCCCTGAGGAGCCTTCACTGACACACACATACACACATAACAGATGGCCCTGCCTGTGACTCCAAAACCAGTGTCACCCTCGGCCTAAGACGTTGGTTTCTCCCGTGGGAGACCAGGGTTGAGATCCCACCCTTGACACACACACAGCACAGATGACAGGAAGCAGAGTGATGGTGTGTGGTTCAGAGCTGAACAGAGCAGGGTCAGGTACGGTGCTAGAGGCAGCAGCTAAAAACAGCAGTTTTACCGATCGATACGAGATAAAGAAGAGGAGGAGAGATACAAGTCTGTGTTTCATCTTTTCTTCCATATGGGCCTCCCTCGTTCCTCCTCTCCTCCCGAGATGCTTCGCTATCGATTCGACATGAGAGCAGGGTGAGGGAGTTGTGTGTTTGTGTGTATTTGGTTTTACTATCTTTGTGGGGACCAGAAGTCCCAAGTCACAAGTAAAACATGGACAATTCTGACAAATCTGGACATTTTGCCGGCCCCCACAAGGAAAAGGGCTATTTTAGGTTAGGTTTAGGGTTAGGGTTACAATTAAGGTTAGGGTTAGAATTAGGGTAAACTTTAAGGTTAGGGTTAGGTTTAAGGTTAGTTATGGTTAGGGGTTAGGGAAAATAGGATTTAGAATGGGAATCAATTGTTTGGTCCACACAAGGATAGTAAAACAAGTGCATGTGTGCGTGTGTGTGTGTGTGTGTGTGTGTGTGTGTGTGTGTGTGTGTGTAAAACAAATGAAATACTATGGAACTTGTATCATTCCAATCATTTTCTTGAAATAACAGCTTACTGACTCAGCTACCAACAAAACGGGTTTCCTTTCCAAGACAGTTTGACATCCCATCACTGACTGACCCAAATCACCCTAATCCATCCATAAACCCCATGGCCTGCCCTGCCTGGGTTAGAATAGAACCACAGCCTCAGCCTATCACCCAGATTACAAGGAAACCCCTCTGCAATCACAGCATCTGTCAAGAGGTCCTGACCCTTATAGCACACTACTGTTAATACAAGGTTGCTGGTTCAAACCCTATCCATGCTGATTGATTCCTCTACATTTCTTATAATAGATGCATCTGACCGTGATGACAGTTGGTTGCAGCCCTAATTGGGGCGGCAGGTAGCCTAGTGGTCAGAGTGTTGGGCCAGGAACGAAAAGGTTGCTTGATCGAATCCCTGAGCTGACAAGGTATACATCTGTCGTTCTGCCCCTGAACTAGGCAATTAACCCATTGTTCCTAGGCCATCGTTGTAAATAAGAATTTGTTCATAACTGATTTGCCTAGTTAAACAAAGGCTAAAATACCCTTTATTTTCCCATGCCAGCACACTTGATATAGGCCTAGGCCAATGCCTAGCGTTGCTCTAGTCTAATAGTGCTTTCAAACCAGTATCAAGTCTTCTGCATAAATCTCCTAACTCTGTTCCTCTCCCTCTGGTTTCCATGGTGATCTAGAGACTGACACTGGTTAAATAGCTTTGTCCGGAGACCTCGTTACGGATAGTTACATCATGGTTGGTACAGGGTGCGGGAGAAATCCTCGTTCTCCCCGCAGAAATACTGACATTCTATCGGACATGGTTCTTTCATAAACTAGGTCTATATGTCATAAAACAAAACGCAGCTATTTTACAGTAATTCCGGAATATACACTACTATCGTGCGTATCATCTGTTGTGGATACAGAAACATTGTAATTTTCTACTGGCACAATCTGCCCTCAAGGAAGTTATCATGTAAGTTTCACAGAGTGAAATCGTCTGTTATTTTCTTTCCTTGTGGTTTTGTAACAAACGTTTTATTTCCAACAGCAACATTGTTGTATGGTGGAGAGTTATTGACAGTTGTTCTGTGTGTTATATCTTACTTTTTGGATCGCCTGACCGATTATATACGGTACATTTTGAAGCATCCGCGCAGTGGCGCGTACTTTTTATTTGGGCAAATCCCTCACGTAGTGTACATTTGATTTATCAAAGCCTACACCATGTATAATTGAAATAATTTCTAAATAGCAACATCGTTTTTTTATGCTTGTGCTTGATGGTGTAATGTAAGAGTTCGTGCAGTGATTCTGTGTGATGTGAAAGTTTGAAGTGTAGCCTATTCCTGTAAGTGCTCTCCAGCTGTATCCTGCTCCAGCTCTCTGGTAGAACCCAGATTGAGGCGTGGGAGTCCAGCATAATGTTCTACAATACTACAGCAGCCTGTAGAACCGCTTTGTGTGTGTGTGTGTGTGTGTATATATGTGTGTGTGTCTGTGTGTGTGTGTGTGAGAAAGAGACAGCCATCGGTAAGCGAATTGAAAGAATATGAACATCTCCACTGCCTCTCCGCCATAATTATCACCATTTAAAATGCTAATGTCCTCTCTCCTCCAGGTGCCCAGACAGTGTATGAGACTAAATTGCTTGTCATAGCCGGTCACTCAAAGCTAATGACTGCCTCTGCTCTCTCATTACGCCTGTTGATGGTGAATTATGGCCGCTGTTGATACAAAAGGGAATTTATGCCAGGAACTCAACTGTTTCTAAGCAGATTCTCCTCCTCTGCCGTGTGCAGGGTTCATTCCAGCCCACTGGAGCTAATAGAAGCAGAGCGATGGGGATTATTGTGTCCTACTAGAGCCTTTTTGCTAATGTAGCCTCCCTGTGTGTGAGGGTACTACTCCGTCTGCCAAGAGGTTCAGACTTTTATGGCACAGGTGATAGTGCACTTACCTCGCAACCATAGTGTTGCTGGTTCAAGCTCTGAGTGCCAGAGGTGGGTTTTCAGAGATATTTTTGATTGTTTATTTAACTTTTGTTTGTTATCTATTTTGCTTACTTTGGCAATGTAAAAATGTGTTTCCCATGCCAATAAAGCCCTTTGAATTGAATAAAGAGAGAGAGAGAGAGAGAGAGAGAGCGAGAGAGAGAGAGAGAGAGAGAGAGAGAGAGAGAAAGGTAATGTGTAGATGGTTATAGCCCATGGGTCTGGCTAGCTGTGACAGTGTGTGAGATACCCATGGTGCACTTTGGGAGTGGTAATGCAAAATACAGTGGGTGGACAGTACTGTACACACACACACACACACACACACACACACACACACACACACACACACACACACACACACACACACACACACACACACACACACACACACACACACACACAACAAAAACCCTGATGAAGTTGAGTGATTTGATGGGAACATCAGTCTCACCATCAGACACTGACCAAAGCAGGCTGTGCTACGTGGGCAGAAAAAGCTGGGCTGTAGACACACAGACACACACACGCATAAATCTCTCGCTCCTTCTTTATCTCTGTTCCACACTCACACATCTCTGCTTTCAAACTACAGTGCCAAAAACGCTGTCTGGCGCGTGTGCTCTCTCTCTCTTTCGAGAAAGGGCCACACACACATACACACACATCCTGTTGGGGTGAGTCAGACCCCATGGAGAGTAATGATGGGCAATGATTACATTGAGTCAACAGTCAACATGATCTAACAGCCCAGCATAGCAACACCACAACACAAGAAACTTATATATATATAGAGGGAGGGAGGGAGGGAGAGGGAGAAAGAAGGGGGAGAGAGAACAAATACACACGATCTGTGTTTGGAACTATGTCAGTGATGTTGATATGTCTGTGTGTTTACTTGGGTGTAAAGCATGCTTTAACATGATCTGACTGTAATTCATAAATAAGAGAAGGAAAACTCTGCAGTGAGAAAAGGAATAAAAAGAGACAAATGGCATGAATGAAAGAGACAGATGAAATGAATGACGTTCTGTACGGTACTGTATAAGATCTAATGCTTCCGTTCAGTGTATAGACTGTATTATAGACTAACTGTATAACTGACGTGTAAGGGTTGATGGAAGTGGCACATACAGTATAGTGTTAATTGGCAGGCCTGACGTTTTGCCAGTCCATAACTTACTACAGCGATCTATAGGAGCCAGGCCCTCAGTCCCCCAGAGCCTGAAAAGGGATGTCATTGATGCAGCTAATGGTAAACATACAGGAAACACCATCAAGGCAGAAAAAAACATTCAATACAACACCTTAGACCCATTGGACATCAGATCAATCTGGAGGGAATCCTATTTGAGTCCAAAAAGGATGTTCATATGATAGGTAAGATATAGAAAACCTTGCAGAGAGCATATCCAACTGACAATCTCTTAGAAAAAAATATTAACTATTGGAACCACAACTTAAAAATAACTGATATTAGCACAAGATGGAGGGAATGTTGGAACATAACTAACGAAATTACAGTTAACGAAAATTGACATTTAATCCATTATAAACTAATGTATAGAATTTATTATACAAGAGACAAATTTCACAAATTCTACAGCACAACGGTAAAGTCATGTCTCAAGTGTAAAACTAACAATGACTCAATAATCCATGCCTTCTGGGAATGTTCTAAAGTCTAAAAGTTATGGGCGGAGTTAGTACGTTGGCTGTCAGAAGTATTACAATCTAAATGTACTTTTAATCCGTCTGTCTGCATATTTCAAGACATGGCATATGAGGGTGCAGTTAGATACCCTATGGGTTGGATGATACTTGTCTTGTCAATCATCTTGAAAAAATGTGTACTCTCCTCCGTCATTAACACAATGGAAAGGTCAAATGCTTTATTATCTAAATGTTGAAGGTGCATTGGTGACGGAGAGAAACAAAATAGTGCAGTTTGAGGCCATGTGGCGTTGAGTGATGCTGGAGATGGGGGTGTGAGCATGTGGGTCTGGCCAGGTGGGTCTGGGCAAGATATAACGCAAAGAAAAAGTCTTACAAAAAATGTAAACATCGTACAAAAAAATCCTAAATTAACACCTTGAACCTCTGTGTAATGGCTCATTTGTTGGACTGACAGATGTGGGGATGCAGGTTGTCACCCAGGTGATCCGATCTTTCAGTTGTCCAGTAACAGACAGTATCTAACTCTATGTATTTATGTATGTCAGGAGGTGTGAGAGAGCCATGCGTCGTGGTGGTGGTGGTGGCAGGGGGCTGTGCCAGGGCAGTGAGGCCCAAAGGAGAGAGGAGCACAGAGCTCAGGCTCGCCTGCAGGGGGGATTACAGAGACTGGAGCAGGCCACGAGCTACCACCTCAACACACTCACCACAGAACAACGAAGATTACACAGAGACCTGCTCAACATCAGGACCGGTGAGAGAGATGCTTGTGTATGTGTGCGTGCGTGCGTGTGTGCGCACGCGTGCGTGTGTGCGTGTGCGTGAGCTGACCTGTACCTGTGTGACCCCAGGTAACCCTTGGAGGAGGAGCCTTCACCCTCTGGTGTCGCGACCTGTCAACCCTGACCCCTCCCATCTCTCCATGCACTGCAGGACTACCCTACCCACAATCCCACGGGCCACCAGAGACCCAAAGAAACACAGGTGAGCTCTTCACATCAGAGATAAATCGGAGGATGGGGATTCTAAGCAAGCGGACTGGCTAATTATGCTAATCAAGGGGACAGATAACGAGACGCTTAAAACCTCACTCTGAGATACACACAAACAGAGCTTTCTGTCACTGTGGGTTTGACTGTCATCCTCTTGAGAGAGAGAGAAATTAGTATGTGTGCGTTTGAGAGACATTCACAATTATAGCTCATATCCCATATCTATGCATATTCTACTGCTTCATACCCCCTTCCCCTCTCTCTAACTGGTAGGCTGCTGGGCTTTCCCCTCTCTTACTGTTAACTAGTGTATGTGGGTGGTTTACAAACACTGTTCTATACTACTCTACATACAGATTCTGCTTCTCCACTGATGTGTGTGTGTGTCTCTGTTTTTCTCTGTGCTGTGGCTTGGCAGGGATCCATGCTGGCTCTTTTAACAGACTGATTCTAAACTCATTTTCTTTTATGATGTGCATCCCTCTGCCAACTTCTAGTGGATTTATAGTCCCCTTCCTGGTTCCATTTATTTATTTCTCCCTCCCGCTATCTCTTTCTCTGTTGTTCAATGCAGCATTTTACTGAATCCACAAAGCTGGCCCCTTGTTTGTTTATGTGTGTGTCTGGGTATGATTGTTTTGTTGTCCAAAAACATTTGTTATAGCCAATAAACAGACACTGAGTCACAACATGGTGACACAAGGTGGATACTGATAGTTTGTTGTGTGTGTGCGTGCGTACATGTGTATGCAGTCGTGTGTTGTCTGACTGATTATCTCTATTTCTCTCTCCCTCTCTCTCTCACACTCTGTCTCCCCCCCTCATTGTCTCAGGTCAGTGAAAGCTGTGTGTGGGGGAGTGTCTGGTCTGGCTGCACTCCAGGCTCGGGTCCATGACTTCCTCTGCAGCTCTGCAGAACCACAGAGACACGGGGCAGAGAGCTCAGTGGCGCCACTCTGCCTGCCAGACCTCAAACTGCAGCCTGCAGCAGAATTGACCAGCACTGGGCTGAGGGAGAAAGGGGAAGCGGAAGGGAGGGAGGGGAGAGCTGAGAGGGAGAGAGAAGATGTGAGGGGGAGAGAGGGGAGGGCAATGCGAAAGAAGGAGGAAGAGAATGGGAGGACAGAGAGAGACAGAGAGAAAGAGGAGTCTTATCCTCTCCCTCCTCCCCCCTCCGACTTCCTCGCTGCTGATGGTCGGCCCAGAACGCTCCACCTCCTGCCTGATTTCAACCAATCGCTGGCCGAGGCTCGTAAAGCTCGCTACATCCGTTACCGAGGTCGACCCCCCTGCGAGAGGGAGCTATCAATCACTGAGATATTCGCCAGGGGCAACACAGGTTCCTTCCACAGATTCTGAAAAGAGAGTAACCCTGTAAGACAGAACACATCCTGTGAGTGTGGCTAGTAGTGTGTGACTTTTCTTTTAACCTGGGCCCTCTGCGCATGTGTTAGTCCATTAAGCAAAAGCATTAGTATTTTCTTGGGGAGTCTTCAGGTTTCAGGCAAGGTTACTCATCATGCAAGCATGGTTCACCAAACCACTTCCGTTATATCATGGACACCTCCATAAGCATTAGATCCATTCTAACCTACTTTGTTTGGACTACATGTTCTGTGCCAAACTGACAATGCATCGTATTCAGTGTTTCTATTTTATTAGGCAAGTCAGTTAAGAACAAATTCTTATTTACAATGACAGCCTACCGGGGAACAGTGGGGTAACTGCCTTGTTCAGGGGCAGAATGACTGATTTTTACCTTGGGGATTCAATCCAGCAACCTTTCGGTTACTGGCCCAATGCTCTAACCACTAAACTACCTGCCACCCTGTGAATGTAGCATTTGAGATCTGCTCAATGTGAAAGTCCATAATATCTTTTGTGTTAAATCATGTACCTGATTGAAATTCTCAATGGATGTAAAGTATAATGTTTAAAACTGTTGGCTTATGAATCATGATTTATCGTAATAAAATAGAGGCCATGAGGTGGTTGCATCAGTGCCTCTGTAGTGTGTGTGTGTGTGTGAGGAGAACGCCCCCTGGCGACAGCTATAGATATTGGTTTACATTTATTGCCAATCAATGATCATAAATACTTTTAAGAAAATGTAGGCCTATTTAGTATCATGATAGACCTATATATATATATATATATAAAAACATGTTCTGTGGTATTATTAATCAACTATGAAATCTATTGTTTTAAGCCATGGACAACTCAGGCTTTATGCTTAGTCAGTGTTGTGTCAGTTACCAAGGCGACGAGTGCGTCCAACAATGAAAAGAGAGAAAAAGAAGAAGAGGGTGACCAAACAGGTTGGAGTACAATTTAGGAGGCTCAAAGTTTCAACTTTCAACTTTTATTAGTCGTATGTACAGGTACACATGGTATACACAGTCCAACGAAATGCTTACTTGCAGATTCCTTCTTCACAATGCAACAACAATAAGAAATAATAAAACATAAAAATGCAAACGGCTCAGTTGAATAGAATAAAGATTTTAGCATCGATTTATAGTCCAATATTTCCATGTGTTTTGGGCAAGGGGGTATTAGGGGACAAGTGTTTAAATTGCGCATTATTTACCAATAATAATAAGACTGGTAGCAGCAGAACATGGTGGGTGTGTGTGTGTGTGTGCGCGCCCTTGTGTGTGATGTCTTCTGTTTCTGTGTGTCTTCCATAGGAGCTGATCTGAAGGAGAGAGCTGAGATGAACCACTCTGACTCCGATCTATTTGTTCACGGACTGCTCTCACTCCTGATTGAGATCGGTGGGTGGTGTGTGTGTGGGCCAGGGGCTTCCCCCAGTCTAGTTCAGCCTTCAGCCTGTTCTCATGCTAGTACATCTCACCCCCATCCTCATAGTATGTAATGTTATGATATGGGGGTAGTTAAGTGTTAGCACACAGTTAGGCAACACACTGCCAGGATACACTTCCACTATCCATCACCCAGGTGGCAGCACCAACCGAGTCGAGGGCGGTGCTCTGCCAGGAAGCTTTGATAAGCACATCAGGTGCTGCCAATTAAAGTGATTGTCAGTCTGTGTCCCAGCTGGAAAAGCCACGACACTGCTGGTTTTTCTTTGGTGGACATGAGGCCTTTTGTTTGTTTTTGAGTTTGGGCATGTCTTTGGTATTTTTCCTTTTTGTACATATTTAAGTTAAGTCAGCACAGAAAAAAATAAAAATAAAAAATTGTATGAAAAAATGTATGAAATTGTATGAAATGTATGCATTCACTACTGTAAGTCGCTCTGGATAAGAGCGTCTGCTAAATGACGTAAATGAAATGAAATGAAGTCACCATCTGAACAAATAATAATCTGCTTGGACTGGCCGATTAAGAGGTCAAAAATGAGCTGGCAATGGACCTAAGGTAAGGTGGCAGTCTCCTTAGTACATTCAACACCTGGTCGCTTACACTTATTTCTCTTTAAATATGCACATCAAATAAGTTATATTTATGCACAGGATGAGCCTGCAGGAAGGGTACCACATCATGTCTCGCTCCATCCACCAACGCCACGTTGCACCACAGACTGTCCAAGAGTTGGCGGATGCTTTAGTCCAGGTCTGGGAGGAGATCCCTCAGGACACCATCCGCCACTTCATCAGGAGCATGCCCAGGCGTTGTAGGAAGGTCATACAGGCACATGGAGGCCACACACACTACTGAGCCTCATTTTGACTTGTTTTAAGGACATTACATCAAAGTTGGATCAGCCTGTAGTGTGGTTTTCCACTTTAATTTTGAGTGTGACTCCAAATCTAGACCTCCATGGGTTGATAAATTGGATTTCCATTGATTATTTTTGTGTGATTTTGTTGTCAGCACATTCAACTATGTAAAGAAAAAAGTATTTAATAAGATTATTTCATTCATTCAGATCTAGGATGTGTTATTTTAGTGTTCCCTTTATTTTTTGAGCAGTATAGTTGGTCACAAATGTTTGATCTTGAACAGAACTTACAACATCAATCAACATGTCTCAATCAAAATTGTACAGCCAGAAGTACAGAAAAGAGGGAGTCTGTACCTCAATTTAAAGGGTGGCTGAAGCCAGTAATTGGGGATGATTGCCTGGCATATTGTGTGTACCGCAAATCAGATACGCTTGCAAAAATGTATGACATCAAAAAACATTGTGCTACAGCAAAGCATATAAATAAATCAAAACCGTACAACCCCACAACGCAGTCTACATTACCACAGTTGGTTAAAAAAGTGGATAACTGCAAAAGCGCAGAAGCTACTATGGCAATGGCCACTGTAAGAGCATTGTTCGCTGCTAGCATGTGACCATTGAGGTATGGCTTGCAAAGCTGCCTTTTCAGATTCTGTGATACCTGTTACCTGCATAAACTACCAAGTGAAGTTTTGCAGCAGTTTGGTACCACAGCAGCATACAGCTTTAAGGCCACTCCATCGTCTACTGCTGGTTCCAGCTCTGTGACAATGCAGTTGGACAGTGAAGATGAAGAGGATTTCCACACAGCTGATGGTGGCAGTGTGTGTGAAAACAGTGGCAATATCTGGAGGAAACCATTGAGCAGCTAGCCAGCCAAGCAGCACAACCTGGAGAGGGCTGGAGAGGGATGCCTAGCGCACACATCATTATTTGAGTTGCTTGTTCAATAAGATAGCATATACACCTTGTTATTAGTCTGTACCCATAATTGTTGAGCAGTTAGGTAGCATGTTAACTAACTACCAATACACTGCTTAAAACTATAATTGTTCAGAATGTGTAGGTTTAGTAGTTAAAAAGAAAATAAATAAAATGTAATAAAATTGTTCAATAATTCTGTATAAAAATAAAAATGTGATCAAATAAAATGTGTTTTACTTTTACAAGTAAAAATATATGATAATAAACAAACCTAAACTAACAAATGTCAAATCATATTTTTGCCGAGATGGCCAGTCAATTTGAGGAAGAGCGTCTGCTAAATGACTAAAATGTAGGAACGTTATTGTGTATTCGACGTAACGACGCAGTTTTACGTAGTGACGTCGTCACGCAATGACATCACAACGTCATTTAGCAACTTTTAGCAGCAAATCGACCTGCCTCTAGCGACTTCCCCTGAAAATTAGTTGGCAACACTGGGCACAGATGAGTGGCTCATACCGAGACGCTCACGTACAGGAGTGGACGCATCAATTCAGACTACAAGTGTACGTCTAATGACAATCGCAGAATGCCATTACATTACACGTTTAGGTGTTTTTTAAAATGCTAATTTCCCGTCATCAAATTGTGGGTGCACCGTGCACTATTTGGATGCTTGAATTATTTTGTGAGTGAACGAAGATTCGCAGGTAGCCTAGAGAGCACTTTTTTTTAAAGTGATTGACAATCAGATGAAAACATCATTAATGGTTGTTTATGCCACATTAATGTTAAGTTATTTGTTCATCTTTATTAGTCCCACAGAGATAATATGAAATGAATTATATATGTAATTATATGACTGCACCTTGAATATGAACAAAATGTTTATAGGGTGAGGCCCATACCAGTAACACATTCTTATCTACTTTCACCCGTATATACCGAGATACTTTGCTCACTTCTGGCCATGTGATTTATTAGAAGAACATGGTGTTACGTGATTTCCAACAAACATTTGATATTATGGGGAAAAGGGATGCATGTTATTTAGATTAGGGGAAATGAATAACCCGATGATAAACCTGATAACCTGAAAAACAAAGTATCAAACAAAACTGAAAATAGAAAGAAAAAAACCCATTAGAGGGGTATAAATCGAAGTCTCCAGTCTACTTATATCTGCTGCTTCGACGACAGACTATTCTTAAACCAAAGAATTGATGTACCGTATCGACACGTTTTTTTTTATCTGACTCGGCTAGCGATAAATGAAATGGTTATTTTGATATTTTTTTAATTTTGAATGAACCGCTGATCTTGATTAATCTCGAGGAAGAAATTAGTTGGTGAGACGTAGTTGGCATGTATTTGTAGGCTACTGTAAATCATGATCTTGTGAATTAATGATGCACTTTGTCAAGCTCTGCCATTTCCTGGTTGCTAAAATTCTAATAGTTCACCTAATTTCAGTTTGTGACAAAGTGTAGAGAATCATTGTACCATCTAAACCACTGAGATACAATATTTTTGGTTATGGAAAATGTATTTTTAGTTGTTTTAAAGCTGGTGTAAATAAGTAAAAGATGCAAAAACTAAACTTAAGCTTGGGAAGCAACTTTTTTTATTTATTTACAAATGTTGACATTTATGTGGTTATTAAGTATGCTGGTCTATGTCAAATCACTGATTAGTTATGTTTCAAGTTCAGGTCTTTTAGGTTTATCTTTGTGGTGTTCTTTCTAGTACAATCACAGAGTTAATCACATTCAAATCAATTAAATTAAGCATTTAAGCGTTAATTGTGTGTTGGTGAAGCAGCCCACTAAACAACAGACTGAACTGACCCTGAACCCAGGAGTTTCCCCAGAATGTCTTGGGCAGCGCAGCATCCTGAACCAGACGTGTCAGAACAAAGTGCACAATCGAATGTCAGATTCTGACTAGTAACTCTTGATTATATGCCAATGGGGGACACTAGTCAAAGGTGAGTGACACCATTACACCTGTATCACTATGCATTGCTATGCATTTATCCAATTTCAAATGTAATTTTAATTGTCTTGTGTTTGACATTCAGAACCCCCCCCCATCTCTGAACTAGCCTGGCTGACGCGACCCACATAACTCACAGCGCAGGGAGAGCTTTAATCACACTAGTCTGGAAAGGAGGCCGTTCATGCAATATTCGCTCAGAAACTGTGCAACGGGTTTGATTGGTTCTTGAAAATGTTTTTTATTTTCTGAGGTTGAGAATTTGAAAGGATTTGAAAATCCAATCGTTGTAATGGAAGTGAGGGGGGGTGTTACTCTGGGGCTGTGCATGTGGGTGTTTGAATGAGAAAGACACAGCGGAGAGCCAACCAATAATAATCATTTTCATGTCTGTATCAAGCAGCTCACTTAATGTCAGACTGAACTGTGACTCTGAACTTGTATCCATGTGTCCCCAGTAGGGCTGAGCTGACGAGTGAAGTGTCCACACCAATGTTCATTATGGAATCGGCTGAGAACCCCAGTGAATTGTGAGACTCAGTGAACTGTATCACAATGCATGACATATTATATGTTGACAGTAAAGTTCCAGGGCACGTATATGTAAAGAGTAGGAGTGCTGGAGGAGGATTAGCCCCCCTTCTAAGACGCTAGGATCAGCACTCCTACCGCTGAGACTCTGAGTACGGGCCAAATCCTATTTCAGTGTTCTTGTTTTTGACTCACTCAGACACTTAGTTAATTCCCCATCTCTATTTTATGTTTGTAAGTATTCAAGGAAATTGTCTAACAGCAGAGTGAATCTAAAATTACAACACAATAATATTCCTTTCACAGACATTAGGTATAACATCTATTGGATATTTGATAGTCAATTCTTACATTGATAAGTGTCTTTATTGACCAGTGTTCCACCCAGCTAAACTCAGGAAAAAAAAGAAACGTCCTTTTTCAGGACCCTGTCTTTCAAGAGATCATTCGTAAAAATCCAAATAACTTCACAGATCTTCATTGTAAAGGGTTTAAACACTGTTTCCCATGCTTGTTCAATGAACCATAAACAATTAATGAACATGCACCTGTGGAAGGTCATTAAGACACTAACAGCTCACAGACGGTAGGCAATTAAGGTCACAGTTATGAAAACTTAGGACACTAAAGAGGCCTTTCTACGGACACTGAAAAATACCAAAAGAAAGATGCACAGGGTCCATGCTCATCTGCGTGAATGTGCCTTAGGCATGCTGCAAGGAGGCATGAGGACTGCAGATGTGGCCAGTGCAATTTATTGTCATGTCCGTACTGTGAGACGCCAAAGACAGCGCCACAGGGAGACAGGACGGACAGCTGATTGTCCTCGCAGTGGCAGACCACGTGTAACACCACCCGCACAGGATTGGTACATCTGAACATGACACCTGCAGGACAGGTACAGGATGGCAACAACAACTGCCCGAGTTACACCAGGAATGCACAATCCCTGCATCAGTGCTCAGACTGTCCGAAATAGGCTGAGAGAGGCTGGACTGAGGGCTTGTAGGCCTGTTGTAAGGCAGGTCCTCACCAGACATCACCGGCAACAATGTCACCTATGGGCACAAACCCACCATCACTGGACCAGACAGGACTGTCAAAAAGTGATCTTCACTGACGAGTTGCGTTTTTGTCTCACCAGAGGTGATGGTCGGATTCACGTTTATCGTCGAAGGAATGAGCGTTACACCGAGGCCTGTAGGGATCGATTTGGAGGTGGAGGGTCCGTCATGGTCTGGGGCGGTGTGTCACAGTATCATCGGACTGAGCTTGTTGTCATTGCAGGCAATCTCAACGCTGTGCGTTACAGGGAAGACATCCTCCTCCCTCATGTGGTACCCTTCCTGCAGGCTCATCCTGACCTGACCCTCCAGCATGACAATGCCACCAGCCATACTGCTCGTTCTGTTCGTGATTTCATGCAAGACAGGAATGTCAGTATTCTGCCATGGCCAGCGAAGAGCCCGGATCTCAATCCCATTGAGCACGTCTGGAACCTGTTGGATCTGAGGGCTAGGGCCATTCCCCCCAGAAATGTCAGGGAACTTGTAGGTGCCTTGGTCGAAGAGTGGGGTAACATCTCACAGCAAGAACTGGCAAATCTGGTACAGTCCATGAGGAGGAGATGCACTGCAGTACTTAATGCAGCTGGTGGCCACACCAGATACTGACTGTTACTTTTGATTTTGATCCCCCCCTTTGTTCAGGGACACATTATTCAATTTCTGTTAGTCACATGTCTGTGGAAGTTGTTCAGTTTGTCTGTTGTTGAATCTTATGTAAATGTTTGTATGAACATATGTTAAGTTTGCTGAAAATAAACGCAGTTGACAGTGAGAGGACGTTTCTTTTTTGCTGAGTTTAGTTCCACTTATCTAATGTATTCTAGTACAATCATTCCTGATTGAATTGGTCAACTTGTATTCACCAAGCCTTTCATCAGCTATGAATGACGGAGTACTGTATGTGCTCAGTCAGAGTAAAGTATGAGGTCCTTATCAGTGTCACACCCTGATCTTTCACCTGTCTTTGTGCTTGTCTCCAACCCCCACCAGTTGCCTCCCATCATCTCCCCTCATTATCTCCTGTGTATTTATACCTGTGTTCTGTCAGTTGCCAGTTTTTGTTCGTCAAGCCTACCAGCGTTTTCCCCCTTGTTCCAGTCTGTTTCTAGTTCCTGTTTTCTAATTTTGACCATTCTGCCTGCCCTGACCCTGAGACAGCCTGTCGTTCTGTACCTTTTGGACTATGATCTGGATTACTTACCTCTGCCTGCCCTTGACCTGTCGTTTTGCCTGCCCCGTGTTCCAGTAATACACGTTTGTTACTTCGACACTGTCTGCATCTGGGTCTTCCCTAAAACGTGATAATCAATCAGTCCCATTTCAGTTGCTTTCTTTTTGATTTACTCAGGCACATCCCAATCTCTGAAAAGTTAGGAATTATGTCATCTGAAATGGTTAGTTGTAAATATACCAGGAATATTCCCTTACTTTCCAACCACTGTTAAATAATTGCGATACTATTAAAACATTTAAGCATGAGTGATGTGCATTTGATTTCCAAGCTATCATTTTCTTGTTTTTATCTTCCGGTGTGTGTTGGTGGAGCAGCCCATTTAACACAAGACTGAAATGTGTTCCTGACCTTAGCCTGTCTGGTACCCATTATTAGCCAACAATATGATCTCCCTAAGGACGCAAAGGTGAGAGGCTCTACTACACCTCTATCTATGCATGATGTTCAGCATAAAATGCCAGAGGCGATTTTAATCCCATTTCAATGGTCTTGGTTTTTAATCAAAACTTCCTTCAATCTTAAGTGAAGTGTTTTAAACAAAACCAACATTTCTTTCAATTTGCAGAATGTATTTGAGGAAAAGGTCTAGAAGACTGAATATGCTATTCTTTGTACATTTTTACTTTGTTATTATCACTCTTATAGACCAGCAGATGTCACACTCATTGGCATCTCTAGGGTATTTGATAGTCAAGTCATACATTGATAAGTGTCTCTTGGTGCATTTCAATCGATAGGGGTTAACTCTGTTTTATTGATTAGTTGGCTATTGATCAGTTTTTTTTCTATCACTCCAGTGAGAAATTCATCGCTGATCTTTTGAGGGATGTGAAACATGTCACATCAGTTAGACATCATATCACTGAGTACAATTTGAATCTGCCTTTCCCTATTCTAAATACAGAATGGCATCATACCCTACATACCATATGTGGTACACAATTTTCTAACTTCTAAAACATCAGGTCTCAAATGTGAACTTTACACTCTAGTATTAATGAATGAACACCATATTTAAGTTTGGTTTTATTTTATTTGTTGACAAGCTTGCACTAGTTCAGACCATATAGACTGAGTTTTATAGAATTGTGGTTTTGTACTGTCACTTATGTTTTATATTATATAAACGCAACATGTAAAGTGTTGGTCCCATGTTTCATGAGCTGAAATAAAATGTTCCATTCGCACAGAAAGCTTATTTCGATAACTTTGTGTACACCTTTTGTTTACATCCCCGTTAGTGAGCGAGAAATATAAACTAACACGGATGTAAACAAATGTGTGCACAGTTTTATTGAAATATGTTTTTCCATATGCACAAAAAGCTTATTTCAGGTTTGCTAAGATAAATCATCCACCTGACAGGTGTGGCATATCAAGAAGCTGATTAAACAGCATGATCATTACATAGGTGCACCTTGTGCTGAGGACAAAAGGCCACTTTAAAATGTGCAGTTTGGTCACAACACAATGCCACAGATGTCTCAAGTTTCATGCTGACTGCAGGAATGTCCACCAGAGCTGTTGACAGAATTGAATGTTAATTTCTCTACCAACATTGTTTCAGGGAATTTTGAATTTGGGAATTACATCCAACCGGCCTCACAAATGCAGACCATGTGCAACCATGCCAGCCCAGGACCTCCACATCCAACTTCTTCACCGACTGGATCGTCTGAGACCAACCATCTTTAGATCCACGCCCCTACTTTTTAATTTTTTTATTATGTTGTCTGACCAACCGATCAATATCTGTATTCCCAGTCATGTGAAAACCATATATTAGGACCTTATGACTTTACTGAGTTACAGGTCATGTAACGAAATAGTCTTAAATTGTTGCGTTTTGTATTTTTGTTCTGTATATGAATGTAGGCTTGGAGTATAATGTCTCTGTTTTGCTCAAGTGTTTTGTTAGTACAGGACCTTTTTTTATGTAAAATGTATGTAGTTATATCCTTGAGCTGTTCTTGCCTATTGGTTCTGTATTTTGCCAAGAGTAGCCTAGAGGGGTTGGGTTAAATGTGGAAGACACATTTCAGTTGAATGCATTCAATTGTACAACTGACTAGGTATCCCCCATTCCCTTAGCTGCTGCTTTAGCAACGGCTAATGGCGATCGTAATAAAATATTAAATGTTTGTGTCAAGTGAATTTTGGGTAGAATCAATCCACTCTGCTCTAGGCTATTGTGGACTGTGGAGTAGTGCAAGATTATATAAGGTTAGGATTCAAGTAAATGTAAATCACTTACAAATACGCAAAGGTAGTAGCAGGAATTGACAGACCCGGACACTTAAGGCAGGGAAATACCCCCTCATGATGTGTTGAGTAAACCAAATTTAAAGGATGTGCCAGGTAGGACACTAGCAAAACCCTGCTTATAAGTAGGTTCCTCCAGGGCATTGGTGGTCAGTTTCTTAAATTGTTTTTAAAACTTTCACGGCTTTGTCGGAGACCTATTGCTTATCTTGATCGGAGCTTGTGATGATATAGTTGCTGGTCTCAGGACATATTTACCTCCTTATAAGCCTTCTTCATCCGTAGAACAAGGTAGGTTCCCAGGGAGCAACAACAAGATGTGTCAAGAGGAGAATAATGAGTCTCTGTCCACATCCACCCAGTGCACTGTATTAAAAAGAAATAGGCTTATACTGGCTCCCTGCATTGTCACTGACTTAAAAAGAGGCTATTCACGTACATAATTTACCCCATAACAAGCAAGTCAAGCTGAGAGGGGCCAGCCATGCAGGGTAATGAGTGGTTGTGGTAACTACACAAGATCTGTGAGAAACAACTTCATGGATATTATTTTTATTAGTGGAGGCTGCTTATGGGAGGATGGCTCATAACGGCTGCAATGGAGTCAGAATGATATCAAACACATCAAAGGTGTGGTTTCTATGTGGTTGATGCCACTCCATTGACTCCATTTCAGCCATTATTATGCAGCCTCCACTGATTCTTATGTACTGTATATTACATTTATATTCTGTAGCATCTGAGTTACACGCATGCATATCAGTCTAAATACAGGTAACTGCCAAAATAATGGGAACGCTTGAGTAAATGAGGGATACAAATTATATTGAAAGCAGGTGCTTCCACACAGGTGTGGCTCCTGAGTTAATTTAGCAATTAACATCCCGGCATGCTGAAGGTTATGTATAAAATTCTGTCATGGCATGGGATGACAATGTGAAGGAAAAGCATCCAACAAGTGCTCAGCATGTGTGGGAACTCCTTCAAGACTGTTGGAAAAGCATTCCAGGTGAAGCTGGTTGAGAGAATGCCAAGAGTGTGCAAAGCTGTCATCAAGGGTGGCTACTTTGACGAATCTAAAATATATTTTGATTTGTTTAACACTTTTTTGGTTACTACATGATTCTATATGTGTTATTTCATAGTTTTGATGTCTTCACTATTATTCTACAATGTAAAAAATAGTAAAAATAAAGAAAAACCCTTGAATAAATAAATGTGTCCAAACTTTTGACTGGTACTGTATAAGTCCACTTAACTGAAATGTCGAAGCATTTTTATTTTGACTCCATTTGGTTTGTTATTTAGGTGAAATGCAAATTTATGGTTTGGTATTATTTTGGGCATTTTTTTGACAGTCCAATTTCTTTTCTTAATTTTGTTTTTTTCTTACTTCTTATTTTAAAGCGCTTTTACATGATTCTATCATATGGAATGCAGCTGTACATGCTAATGATAAGCACAAACAATCTTGATTTATTCGTACATCAATTAATTTAGTTACCAACAATGTGCAAACCATATGTTGAATGTAAATTCTGAGAGAAATGTACGTTTTTGAAAACTCTGAGTCTATTATTTTATATAATTTGTAAAACAAGCATATTTAGTTGCCATTTGTTGAACATTTTGTATACCAGCGTATTTAAATGGAAATAATGTTTAATGTTTGAATGCTAAATGTATTCAAACATTTAACATGATTTCAGTTTCACACTCATTTTGTGTGTTTTTCGCTCTGACAGACACATCAGTTAGTCTGTACTCCCACCGTTGCTTAATGACACAGCCAAGCGGACCTGCAACTGTCGTGTGTGTTTGTGTGCTTCAGCCTACTCTGCACAGATGGGTTTGATTGAGAAGACACAGGGGCTACTCCCAGGGGCTGGTAAGATGACCAAAGGTCAAATGCATGCACACACACACTCTCCCATCACATCTCCACACACCCATCACTGTCACACACACACTCTCCCATCACATCTCCACACACCCATCACTGTCACACACACACACTCTCCCATAACATGCCCACACACCCATCACTGTCTCTCTCACACGCACGCACGCACACACACTCCCATCACATCCACACACACGTACTGCCATCACATCCACACCACAGGAGGTTGGTGGCACCTTAATTGGGGAGGACGAGCTCGTGGTAATGGCTGGAGCGGAATAAGTGGAACGGTATCAAATACATTAAACACATAGCTTCCATGTGTTTGATGCCATTCCATTTACTCCGTTCAGCCATTATTATGAGCCGTCCTCCCCTCAGCAGCCTCCACTGATCCACACCCATCATTTACCATCATGAAATGTCATGTTTTTTTTGCATGAGTTCAGCCTCATTCTCTCTCCCTACCTCCTCTCTCCTGTAGGGGGCAGTCAGCGTCCCCCCAGAGCGGTGGGCTTTGCCCTGGCTAAAGTGCTGATCTTCACTGGTCGGAGAGTGGATGGACAGAGGGCTGTGGACATCGGACTGGTCAACAGAGCTACAGAGTAGAACCCAGATGGAGACGCTGCCTATTGATAGGCATGGAGTCGGGCTAGAGAGATACTACCACAGGTTAGACGCACGCATGCACACACACTAATAGACGGGAGATGCAGTGGAGGCTGCTGAGAGGAGGACGGCTCATAATAATGACTCTGAATAGTCAGATGGCTAGCAACAATGACAAGAAGCTGCCATGAGGGGAATCATATTAGGCTGGATCCAGCTAGTTGTAACTTGTTCTTGATACCATGTCTTGTTTTGATGTGTTTTGACTGATTTAATATCAATGCTAATATGGCAAAAAAAACAACCCTTCTATAGCTAATCTCATGCTTTTTGACACATTTTGCCAAGCGGCTGAGAGAAAATATATGTTTTAGAGTTAATTTCCTGCTATGGCAAAATTGCAGGGGTGTGTGATACGCCAGTGCCCTTCTCCTCCTCTCCAGGCATCTGTCGCTCCAAATTTCGCTCACTCCATCTCAGATGCCAGCAGTTGACAGGGGCACCTCGGCAGTCAAGTGGAGAAACAGTCTACAAATAACATATGCACACACACACACAAACCAGTTATTTGCAGTCGCACGGCTTGGAGGACATATTTATGTATCTGAGGATGTTTTAGGATGGAAAACCATACTCATTGTTTGAGTGACTGACAGCTATACTGAGAAAAAATATAAACGCAACATGCAGCAATTTCAAAGATTTTACTGAGTTACAGTTCATATAAGGAAATCAGTCAACTGAAATAAATTTGGCCCTAATATATGGATTTCACATGACTGGGCAGGGGTGCAGCCACTGGGGAGCCAGGCCCAGCCGAACAGAATGAGTTTTTACCCACAAAAATAATTACAGACAGAAAGATTCCCAGGTTTGAACCTGGGTAACCTGCTAGCTAAAGTCTTGCCGTTAGTTTGCATACAGTGCCTTCAGGAAGTATTCCTACCCCTTGACTTATTCCACATTTTGTTGTTACAGCCTGAATTCAAAATGGATTCAATATTTTATTTCACCAATCTACACACAATACCCAATAATGACAAAGGGAAAACATGTTTTTAGAAATTTTTGGAAATGTATTTAAAATTTAAATATAGAGCTCATTTACATAAGTACTCACACCCCTTTGCTATGACACTCCAAACTGAGCTCTGGTGCATCCAATTTCCTTTTGTCATCCTTGAGATGTCACTACAACTTGAAGTCATGTGGCCAATTCAATTGTTTGGACATGATTTAGAAAGACACACCTGTGCATGTCAGTGCAGAAACTATACCATGAAGTCCAAGGAACTGTCCATAAATCTCTGAAATAGAATTGTGATGAGGCATATATCTAGGGAAGGGTATACAACCATTTCTAGAGTGTTGAAAGTTTCCAAGAGCACAGTGGTCTCCATCATTGGGAAAAAATATCGAACTACCCAGACTCTGCCAAGAGCTGGTCGTTCAACCAAACTGAGAAACCGGGCAAGAAGGACCTTGGTCAGGTAGGTGACCAAGAACCAATGACTACTCTGACAGAACAACATAGTTCCTTGGCTGAGATGGGAGACCCTGCCAGAAGGACAACATGCTCTACAGCACTTCACCAATCTGGGCTTTATGGAAGAGTGGCCAGACAGAAGCCACTTCTGAGAAAGAGGCACATGAACGCACACATGGAGTTTGCAAAAAGGTACATGAAAGACTCAGAGCATAAGGCGAAAAATTCTGTGGTCTGATTTGACAAGAATGTAACTCTTTGGCCTGAATGCAAAGCGCTATGTCTGGAGAAAACCAGGCATGGCTCCATCACCCATCTAACACCATCCCTACCGTGAAGCATGGTGGTGGCAGCATCATACAATGGGGATGCTTTTCATCGGCAGGGACTGGGAGACTAGTAAGGATAGAGGGAACAATGAATGGAGCCAAATATGGACAAATCCTTGATGAGAACCTGCTTCAGAGTGCAAAAGACCTTAGACTGGGGGCATAGATTTACTTTCCAACAGGACAATGACCCCAAGTAGACAGCCAAAGCAACGCTGGAAAGGCTTCAGAACAAGAATGTATAAGTCATTGAGTGTCCGAGCCAAAGCCCAGACTTGAATTCCATTTGAAAATCTGTGGAAAGACTTGAAGATTGCTGTTCACTGCCGCTCCCCATCTAATTTAACAGAGTTTGAGAAAATCATTAAGGAAGAATGGGAGAAAATCCCTAAATCCATATGTCCCAAGCTGATACAGATATACCCAAGATGACTGAAAGCTGTAATCACTACCAAAGTATTGCCTCGGGTGTGAATACTTATGTAAATGAGATATTTCTGTATTTCTTTTAATACATTTGCTAAAGGTGTTTTCACTTTGTCATTATGGGGTATTATGTGTAGATGAGTGAGAAACATATTTTATCCATTTTGAATTCAGGCTGTAACACAAACATTTTTGGAATAAACGGTGTGAATACTTTCTGAAGGCACTGTAGACTCAGAAAAAGGGTTCTCCCACAAGGACAGCCGGCAAACCCTCTTAGAACCTATTTCTCACAGATGGTTAAGTGTCATCACAAGCATTTCTGTGGTCCTTCGTTCTCACCCCCAATGTGGCCTCTCTCCAGGCCCCCATCGCTGTGAGGATGGCCAAGGAGGCTCTGAACAGAGGCATGGAGGTACAATCAGCTTCTCAACACAACCTTGTGTTCTAAATGGTCTACTAATCGATCGATCAATTAATTATCAGTCACACACATCCCAGCTCTCACACCCTGTGCTTGTGGCAAGTATGTCTGTAACCTGTCTGTGTGGGTCTGTATCTCTCAGGTGGACGTCACATCAGGGATGGCCAGAGAGGATGTGCTAAGCCAGGGTAAGAGATCAACTGGTAAAATTCCCATGTGCATTGTCTGAGGTCAAACTGTAGTGGTATATCATCTCTTTCTCCAGCTGATCCCGACACGAGGGCATGGCTGCCTTTATAGAGAAGAGACCCCCACTCTACACTGGAGAGGAACACACACATGGAGGGTTGTGTGTTTGTTTATAAACTGCAGTTGTAATATATTTTAGCATATGGATCAAGGATGGCTTTTGAGATAAAGGAATACAGTAAAACTGACTACCAGTTTACAGCCGATGGGGGTGTACATTCTTTATTTCAGAAACATGAAAAAATGACCCTCAGCAGCAAAATGGCATCTTAGCAAATGGCCTTCCCTTTAGCGCCACCCCAATCCCAGTTTCATGAAATACCCATACTGAAAGAGGAAACTGTCACATTAGAGGAATGTACAAACAAGACTAAACTTTCCCACAGCTTCAATCAAAGTGAGAGGACAACTCAAATTTCATATTATGTCAGTATAATGTAGAAAATACTGACTTTAGTTTACAGTTCAGTTTGTTCTGTGCATTTCTCTTGATGCCATAGAGAAGATATACTTTGACCCATGCAGTGGTAGCAAGCACATACAATGTGTAGGCTGATTTGAAATCAAGCATGTGGAGATTTGCCAGCAGCCATGAAATGTAGTTTCAGCCGCCATTGCGTAGAGAATGAAGACAAGATCAGTAGCCTATATCATTAATAGTCACAACCAGGGTCATGCTCAGGAGGGTGCAATGTACAGAACGTTGCAGATAGACCATTTTGTCATTTTGACGGCAAGGAAATATAACATTTATAGTGCAGCCCTCTGGACCTCAAAAACCGAATGCAGCCCCAGGGAAAAATGAGTTCACCACCCCTGGGATAGGTGTCTTTTTGGGATTGCGTTACTCTCTTTGCCTCTCCCCTTAATCGCAGAATTCCCAACTCAGTTTTTGCCTCCTTCGTTTTCTTAAGTACCTCCTTTTGAAATAAACAACAAAACTTATTATATTGTTTCCAACACTTTAAACTAATCGTTAAAGACTGTAGTTTCTCATCTCCCATACTCAAGTACAAACACTTGTCTGGCTACAGTGGCTAGCACTTAACTCTAAGTCCTCCTGACTTCAGAGTCTGGAATGGCTCTTTGAGGTTGTCGGCACAATGCGTCGATAATGAAGGGGGCTGTGCTTTTACTGGTTGGTTCTCCTCTTTCTCACTCAAACACTCAGATGCACAGCCCCCGAGCGTCACCCCCTTCAACTACAACAGTTGGATTTTCAAATCCAAACAACGAGGTCTCAAACCCAGAGGGGGAAAAAAATAAAAATGAGAACCCATAAAACCCGTCACACAATTTCTGAGTGAATATTGCATTAACAAACGGCCTCCTTTCCAGACCAGGGAAGTCACAGCTCTCCCTGCGCTGTGAGTCATGTGGACCATGTCAGCCAGGCTAGTACAAACACTTCCCCTAGCATCAAACACACACTCACCTATACACTGATCCATATACGCAAGCATGCACACAGACCAGCAACTATGGAAGCACATAGAGCTCTCAAGAAAAAAAAGTTTTCTTCATACTGTGCAAAGTTGTATATGTATTCTGTCTTAATGTTGACCAATATATTTATTGCCATTTTTGTCCACAAGGGAAACATTACTATTAACATCATTTTTATAAACCAGGAGAACTCAAATCTTGTCCTGGAGGTCCACAATACTGCTGGTTTTCATCCTAACCTTCTAATCAGGGACTGATTCAGACCTGCGACCCCAGGTGAGTATACACTGTGACAAAAATGTATCCATCAATGAATTCATTTATAATAATCAATTAACTACCACAGAGAAAATAACTATGGACAGTATTGTGGACCTCCATGTCTGGATATGAATAGTTCTGCTACAAACTAGGCGAATCAAAAGATCATTCAGACAAACTTGAGCATGCTGGGAAATCACACCGTAATGTGCATATATTAGCTAATCAGCCAGAGGGGCTGGACTCTCAACCCCAGAACTGAGCTTTAAGGCTGCTACACACTTTACGCAAACGCAGCGACAGTGTCGTTTTCTAGGTACTTCTACGTACTTTTGTGCGGATCCAATTTTGGAATGGCCCATATACGACACCCCATCGCTCTGTTTGAGTAGGGTATGTGGTGCCCTTTAGGGGCCGAATCCAAAATTGGTGCGCCTGCAGAACTCCAACCATGAATCGATGTCAACGGTGTAAATTGATGTTGATTAGTGTGACTCTTCCAAGATGCGTACAGGATTCTTAAATAAGGATTCGGCCCTTTCAGAGTCCAACAGGAAAGAAACAGTTAAAACATATAGTTCAACTGGTTTTCTATTCAGGCTATGGACGCTGTTAACCAACAACTCACGCTTTTCTTAGGGTTTATTCTTCTTTAGTTAAATCAAATCAGAATTTCCTTATCCCAACAGTAGTACACTTAATCATACTGTTGCTTTTGAACCAAACAAGAAAATAAATAACATAGCAAGGTATGTGTGCAAAGAAATGCGTAGTTTCTGTTCTCTCATTCACTTTATAGCACCACCTTAAGACAAGGTGGGAGGTGACAGGGTGTCTTTCCTCACCCAAGTTTAAAGGCGCCCACATACTAGGCTTAGTTTGCGCCAAGCAGAACTCGGCTAGGCGAAGCAAACGTCTGTGCCTCGCATACTCCCTTAAAAGACCTTTGCTTGAAAAATGAGGGGGAAAAATGCAATATTACCATTTGTCCCTCTTGAAATGCCGTAGCAACATAGCCACTTGCTCAATAGTCAGAATTAATCTACGAAGAATCAAGTAATCTGTTATTCATTTTGATACATTTTGTTTGGTGCAGTATTTCTCAAGTGAAAAAAATGTGCATTAAAACTAGGTTCACTGAATGACAAACACTTCAATGAAGAATCCCGTAGTACTGTTGACTTTGGCTTGCCTCAAGAACACATTTGGTGCGTGAACAACTGGAAAAAACCCTGCCGAACTCCAATATAAACAGAAACGTAAAAATTTGGCGCAAACTGTTTCAACTGGGAAGCATGCGACAGGCTTAATGAACATGTGTGAACACACACACCTCTTCCTGGACTCTTGTCTTGACATTACAGGTGGAATGGGTTCTGATCAGGGCATATCACTCTCTGAAGGAGAAAGACAGAGCATTTTTATTGACTTTTAACATATTCTGAAATCACACACACTAGAAATCATTGTGTGTGTGTCTCACCTTTGTGTGTGTGTGTGGTTGCGGTGGGCAGTGGGGGTGTTTGTGTGGTCTGGCCGGTGCGAGCTTGGTGGCGCTGCAGGCTCTCCAGGATGCCATCAGTCAATCGCATGACATCTGCGTGTGTGTCTGGGTGTGTCTGGACCTTTTCCAACTGCTGCAGACCTCCCTCCTCCAGCAGCATACTGCAGTATCGAGGGGCTGCAGGAGTCCAGAGAGATTACACTCACATTGATGACGCACAGAGCAGAATATGTAGAAAACTATTAAGCTCTATATGGAGTGTGTGTGTCTCACCGTTCTTGCTGCAGACATGCTGCATGGCCCAGGCTGCCCACAGCTGAACTCCTGGGGTGTGGAAACACTCCAACAGGGGGAAGAAAGGGTTAAAGGACCTACAGAGGGGGGAGAAGATAATTAATACTCAGGCTGCATCTTAATAGTTTACAGTGGCTTCCTCTACTCCTCTCCTTGTGTGTGTGCATGGAGGTCTTACCTGTAAGCCACCATCTCACACTCTGGGGTCTGCCACTTCAGGATGGCAGAGTGCTGGAGGAGACACACACAGAACACGAGACAATTATTACACACACACACACAGGTGGTGGTATAACAACTCACACAGACCTCCCCCACGTACCAGTTGTTCTAGCAGGTCAGACCTCAGTGTGATACTGAGTGTCCATGCAGCCTCTCCTCTGGAGGTGAGGTGGGCCAGTATCCCAGCAGCGAAGTAGGACACCTCCACCTCAGGGCTGTGGAGCAGGGAGCAGATGTGATCCAGGAAGCTCTGAACCATCAGCTCCTCATGCAGCTCCCCAACCTCTGCTATGTTGTTCTGGAGAGAGACCAAGCCACACAGTCAGCTCTTCCACCACTTCAAATGGGATGATTCAAACATAAAACAAATGGGTTTCATCAGTACAGTTTGTCTCCGCTGAATTCACTACGTCAAGCCCCTAGGACCACAAACCAGGGTTACTGACCAGTAGAATAAATACACTGTCAGTCAAAGGTTCACTATGACTCACCAGCAGCCCCAACACCTTCTGCTGGATGGAAGACTCTGAGGGGAACGACTGCAGAGAGAAAGAAAGGGGACAATAAAGAGGCATGAGTGAGTCAGCTTGCACTTCAGGCAGTAAGAACTTCAGGGTCAGAGAGAGAGTGTTGTAACTAGCACTTTGATGAACAGCTCTAGGGTCTGTGAGTGTGTGTGTACTACCTCCAGAACTTTGATGAACAGCTCTAGGATCTGTGAGTGTGTGTGTACTACCTCCAGAACTTTGATGAACAGCTCTAGGATCTGTTAGTGTGTGTGTACTACCTCCAGAACTTTAATGAACAGCTCTAGGATCTGTGAGTGTGTGTGTACTACCTCCAGAACTTTAATGAACAGCTCTAGGATCTGTGAGTGTGTGTGTACTACCTCCAGAACTTTGATGAACAGCTCTAGGGTCTGTGAGTGTGTGTGTACTACCTCCAGAACTTTGATGAACAGCTCTAGGATCTGTGAGTGTGTGTACTACCTCCAGAACTTTGATGAACAGCTCTAGGATCTGTGAGTGTGTGTGTACTACCTCCAGAACTTTGATGAACAGCTCTAGGATCTGTGAGTGTGTGTGTGTACTACCTCCAGAACTTTGATGAACAGCTCTAGGGTCTGTGAGTGTGTGTGTACTACCTCCAGAACTTTGATGAACAGCTCTAGGATCTGTGTGTGTGTGTGTACTACCTCCAGAACTTTGATGAACAGCTCTAGGATCTGTGAGTGTGTGTGTACTACCTCCAGAACTTTGATGAACAGCTCTAGGATCTGTGAGTGTGTGTGTACTACCTCCAGAACTTTGATGAACAGCTCTAGGGTCTGTGAGTGTACTACCTCCAGAACTTTGATGAACAGCTCTAGGGTCTGTGAGTGTGTGTGTACTACCTCCAGAACTTTAATGAACAGCTCCAGTCCCTGGTTCTCTATAAAATGGCGGCAGGTGGTTGGTGATTCGTCGGTGAGGTTCCAGAGCGCACTCAGTGTGAACTTGAGGGTGGCATCCACCCCGCCCTGAGTCGCCTTCTGACACACAATGTGGAGGAGTTGCTGCAGAGAGAGAGAGAAAGAGGTATAGAGAAAGGGGGGATAGACAGAGAGATGGTGACAATTACTGTATTTCTTTTTAAACACTGTAGACAGCGATTCTTTCATTGGGAAGGCATGTGCCAATGGCCAGCTATGTGAATGGAGGATGTTTGAACAGTCTCACCTTCACTATGAACAGCTCTGCTCCCAGCTGGGCTGTCTGCTCTGTAGATAACTGTATAGGAAAACACACACATCAGTAAAGACCAAACCTCAAACACATTTCTAATACCATATTTGACACACACTCAGACATGTAGGCACACACACACCCCTACCTTGGCAGCCAGTATAGAAATGATAGCCACAGCCATCCTCTGCATGTTCTGGTCCTCATGGTTACATAGCCACTGCATCACCAGCTTAGCTGCCTCAAACCTGGATTATAGACCACACACATACACAGTACAAAGGATACATGCACTGTACATACTACGTCTCTCATGAGAGACAATCTTAAAGGATGAATACATCTACAGTCAAAGTAATTCAATGTGTATATCTACCTGTTGAAGGGGACCTCCTGCAGTATGCGGTCACTGCACAGCGAGAGAAGGCAATTCTTTTGCAACTGGAGAAAAAGTATCCAAGATGGTGGTTAGAGCCAAAACAAAACCCCCACTCAAGCCTGGTCCAGAAACAGCCCCTAGCCAGTCTGTGTTTGCAGATGGGAAGAACCTGGATATGTGTAAACAATATGGAGGAGAAGGTGAGTGTATGTGTGTGTACCTGTTGGTGGTTAGGAAAGGTCCTCATGGCCTCCAGCAGTAGTTGAGTGACTGTGCCCAGCAGTCTAACAGGCATGCCCGCTGCCAGGTCCTGCTTGGTCAGGTTAAACACACACGCACTGGCTGCCAACTGGACGTTCAGGGTGGCAGGGTGGTTCTTCATCCCCAGTATTACCAACTAGAGACAGAAAGATCGAGGGAGATAGGGAGAAGAGGGAGTGACTCATTACTTTATAAAAATGTGTACACAGAGCCATCCTGTAGTAAGATGTATATTGAGGTGAAGGGTAGAGTAGACATTACATAATGTGTGTGTACCTTGAGTATGTCAGGCCGTGGTTTCTCCATGACGTGAGTGAGACTGAACAGATGAAACAGAGCCTCTCTGACAAAGCCGTCTCTCTCACTGTAGCGATGCAGCGACTCACAGATCTGAGTCTCATTGGCCTCTCCTGTCACCTGCCACAAACAGAGGACACATACATAGCGTAGTTCTCTGTCAGTATTGCTGCTTCCTCTACAAAGACAGAGATGGAGAGAAGAAAAACAGCGAGACCCACCTTGAGGATGCCCTCTCCATTGAGGAAGTCAGAGAAGCCAGCGTCTGTAGCCAGCAGACCAACAAAGGTCATCCCTGGACGTTCCTCTACAAACGCCTTGACCGCTGCATCTGTCACCTGGCATAACACACACACTAGGTAAACACTCTACACACACAGCTGCAATACACACACTCACAACTCGAGCCAACTCCACTCATACTCTGTCTCCAGTACCTGTTTGCGTCCAGACACGTCCAGAGAGACCAGAGCAGGCAGGATCCCAGGTTCGCCCAGCAACTGACGAGCCACGTCTGATGTGAACTGTTTATCATCACTGATGTCCAGGTGCTGCATAGGTAGGTTTTCACACATCCACAAAAGCATGAGTATCAGAAATAAAACTATTCGAGCAACCCAAGTAAACTTCAGGGATAGCGAACAATCAGTGCCGGAACTAGAAAAAGGTTTAAGAAACTTCACTCAGTATATATATATATATATGCTTTTTATAGTGGAGCAAATGAATACAGAACTTGAGCATTAGAGCTGTCCCCACCCACCTGCAGTGCCTCCAGTTGTCCAATGACGGCCAATAGCTGTGCAGTGCTCATCTCCAGCCTCTTCAGCTGGTGTAGTGTTAGTGACCTCAGCCTCTCCCTAAGGCCCAGTAGAGGGCTGAGGTTGGTTACTGAGGTGTTGGACAGGTCCAGGCTCTCCAGGCGGGGCAGGGAACACACGTCAGCCAGCCCAGCGTCGTAGAAGTCCACATTGGCCAGGGAGAGGGAGCGGAGCCCCTGGAGAGAGCTAAAGCGGTGACGGGATGGTTCCTCCAGAGAGGACATGGTTAGACCTGTCAGGACCAACCGCTGTAAGCTCTCCTGTGGGGAGGAAGAGGGTGGAGAGTGAGAGAGGGAGAGTGTTTGCTGTTGTCTGTCCCTGCTGGAAGCTCTCTTATCTGTGTACACTGCATTTGGAAAGTATTCAGACCCCTTGACATTTTCCAAAAAATTTTACGTTACAGCCTTATTCTAAAATGTATAAAATAAAATGTTTTCCTCATCAATCTACACACAATACCCCAGAATGACAAAGCACATGTTTTCATATTTTATATTTAAAAAATATATATAAATAATAAACTTATTTAAGTAAGTTGAGACCCTTTTCTATGAGACTCGAGAGCCCAGGAGCATCCTGTTTCCATTGATCATCCTTGAGATGTTTCTACAACTTGATTGGAGTCCACCTGTGGTCTTTTCAATTGATTGGACATGATTTGGAAAGGCACACACCTGTCTGACCAAGAACCCGATGGTCACTCAGACAGAGCTCCAGAATTCCTCTGTGGAGATGGTTGTCCTTCTGGAAGGTTCTCCCATCTCTGCAGCACTCCACCAATCAGGCCTTTATGGTAGAGTGGTCAAACGGAAGACACTCCTCAGTAAAAGACGACAGCCCGCTTGGAGTTTGCCAAGAGGCCTCTAAAGGACTGATTATGAGAAACAAGATTATCTGGTCTGATGAAACAAAGATTGAACTCTTTGTCCTAAAAGCTGAGCGTCACGCCTGGAGGAAATCTGGCACCATTCCTATGGTGAAGCCTGGTGGCGGCAGCAGCATACTGTGGGGATGTTTTTCAGTGGCAGGGACTGGGACACTAGTCAGGATCGATTCAAAGATGAATGGAGCAAAGTACAGAGATCCTCGATGAAAACCTGCTCCGAAGTGCTCTGGATCTCAGACTGGGGCTAAGGTACACCTTCCAACAGGACAACGACCCTAAGCACACAGCCAAGAGAATGCAGGAGTGGCTTCAGGACAAGTCTCTGAATGTCCTTGATTGGCCCAGCCAAAGCCCAGACTTGAACCCGATCGAACATCTCTGGAGAGACCTGGAAATAGCTGTGCAGCGACGCTCCCCATCCAACCTGACAGAGCTTGAGAGGATCTGCAGAGAAGAATGGGAGAACTCCCCAATTACAGGTGTGCCAAGCTTGTAGTGTCATACCCAAGAAGACTCGAGGCTGTAATCACTGTCAAAGGTGCTTCAACAATGTATTGAGTAAAGGGTCTGAATACTTATGTAAATGTGATATTTCCCTTTTCACTTTATAAATGTGCAAAAATGTGTTTTGTCATTATGCTTTGTCATTATGGGGTATTGTGTATAGATTGCTGAGGGAAAAAAAACTATTGAATTCCTTTTAGAATAAGGCTGTAATGTAACCAAATGTGGAAAAAGTCAAGGGGTCTGAATACTTTCTGAATGCACTGTATGTTTACCTGGCAGTGTTTGTTGGAGGCCAGTCCCTGTAGTATGTCAGAGATGGTGAGGTCAGCGTTGACCCTGGCAGCGTCCAGCTCCAGCAGGCGGTGAGGACAGAGAGCTCTCTGGAACGCCTCGGCAGAGATACGAGCTGTCCGGATACATGCACGGCGCAGCCGTAGGTACTCACAGCTACGAAACACTCCCACTGTACTGTCATTCAACAGACCTGAAAACAACACCCACACTTTTTTTGTTAGAGCTGGGCTGGGACAAAAATCACCCAATGACTGGAAATAGCCCATTACTGCTCTAGACACTGAATTAAAGGCCTGTTTCGTGTTTTTGTACTAATAATCAAGGTAAGGATCTGAGCTTGGATCTGTGACCGCTGACTACTTCATGTTCCTTGCTCACTTACCTTCAGTGGCCATCTTAGCTAACAGCTGGTCAGCTAGTTCCTGGGGGAACAGTAAAGAGTCTCTGAGACAGAGAGATCCATCGACGTGCTTTGCACAGAACCTCTCCAGGTTCCCACTCACGTAGGACAGACACAGGTCTGTCAGAGATGCCGGGGACGCCTCGTCCTGGAACACACACACACACACACACACCATTAGACACTTACACTAAATGAACAAAACTATATGGACAACTGCTTGTCAAACATGGGCATTAATATGGAGTTGGTATCCCCTTTGCTGCTGTAACAGCCTCCACTCTTCTGGGAAGGCTTTCCACTAGATGTTGGAGCACTGCTGCCGGGACTTGCTTCCATTCAGCATTAGTGAGGTCAGGCACTGACGTTGGGCAATTAGGCCTGGCTCGCAGTCGGCTTTCCAATTCATCACAAAGGTGATCGATGGGGTTGACGTCAGGGCTCTGTGCAGGCCAGTCAAGCTCTTCCACACTGATCTCGACAAATCACTTCTGTATGGACCTTGCTTTGTGCACGGGGGCATTGTCATGCTGAAACAGGAAAGGGCCTCTGTTGCCACAAAGTAGGAAGCACAGAATCATCTAGAATGACAATGTATGCTGTAGCATTAAGATTTCCCTTCACCGGAACCAAGGGCCCTAGCCCGGACCATGAAAAATAGCCCCAGACCATTATTCCTCCTCCACCAAACTAAACAGTTGGCACTATGCATTGGGGCAGGTAGTGTTCTCTTGGTATCCACCAAACCCAGATTTGTTCGTCTGACTGCCAGATGGTGAAGCGTGATTAATCAATTCAGAGAACACGTTACCACTACTCCAGAGTCCAATGGCGGCGACCTTAACACCACTCCAGCCAATGCTTGGCATTGCGCATGGTGATCATAGGCTTGTGTGCGGCTGCTCGGCCATGGAAACCTCGAACCAACGTCTGCACAATAACTGTTCGTCATGAAGCTCCCGACTAACCGTTATTGTGCTGACATTGGACAGACGTTTTTTACTCGCTACGTGCTTCAGCACCTGGTGGTCCTGTTCTGTGAGCTTGTGTACACTGAGTCATTGTTTACAGTTGACCGGGGCAGCTCTGGCTGGGTATACATTTGACGAACTGACTTGATGAAAAGGTGGCATCCAATGATGGTGCCACGTTGAAAGTCAATGAGCTCTTCAGTAAGGCCAATATTTGTCTATGGAGATTGCATGGCTGTGTGCTCGATGTTATACACCCGTCAGCAACGGGTGTGGCTGAAATAGCCGAATCCACTAATTTGAAGGGGTGTCCACATACGTTTGTATATATAGTGTATGCCAGCACTCCCAAATGGCATACCAAGCATATGGCCAAAGTTAAAATGTTCGCCAATGAGACCTGATATCCATAACTCCCAGGACGTAGAGTATGTCTGGAGTGGTGGGATGTTGTCAAACCCCAAAATAACGAGCAATGATCGCTAGCTAATTATCCATCCTCCTGAGCTAAAAAAAAGATTTAACTAGCTAACGAGGTGAATCAAATTTCAGCAGATATCTAACTAAGACTAGTTAGCTTGCTACTGGTATGCATTTATCGATACCTTGCTGGTCCTTGTCGACAATGCACGACGATTGAATGCTAGACATTGATATCGAAAACAAAAAACTCACCATTTTCAAGAAACTGCAGGCTTGACTCCCAACCAAAGATCAATATTGCTATTGGTCTCTACCTACGCCGAGTCGTCTCGGTTTGCCTTGTTAACTTGCTACTTAGCTAGCCTAATCTTGCTGGATTTGTTTTTTTTTGCAAGGTGATAACTATCTATCTAGCGTTCTAACGTTAGCTACAAGCTAGCTAACTTGTTGGTACCGAACTAAGATAGAACATCGATGTTCCTGGAAAAAGATTAATATAGTTGTGAAAATGTTGAGACTTCATTTTCAAACCATGTCCGTTAGTTAACCAAGGCTGAAGGCTGACACTAATCTAAATCTGCAGACATACTTGTTTTTAACGATAAAAAACTCGCCAAAGGAAACGATAGCTTATTTTTTTTATTTAGGGGCTAAATCAGCTTTAATATTGCAGATAGATTGTAGCTCTATTTCTGTTGACAGACCGTAAAAAAAACAAAAATCGACACAGGAAGTACATCACCAGTCGATGGGGCAGGACTACGGAAACCCTTTCGTGCATATTACAAACACAGGAAGAAAGCAGCAGGAATGAGCTTCTTTTTTATTTAAACGAAAATAGATTAGAATTCACTGCATGTCCGTCACATTGTCCTTTATCAAGGTGATCACGAAATACGCTTAAGTTGTTTTTCAACGGGACCAGACGAGCTCTTTCTTAAATTGTTACCTCAGTTTCACACCAAGGTCACAAGGAAGTTCTGGACTTTTCAACACGTGTTGTTTTTAGACAGTGTTTTTTTAGGACACTGCACCGTTTGAATAATGTCTGGACTCATAAACTTTGAGGACGAAAAGGAGGTGAAGCAGTATTTGGATAACATAGGTGTGGAATTCAGCTACCAGTGTTACAGAGAGAAGGACCCTGAAGGTAAGGAACGACCTGCACTGTCTTATGCAGTGCTGAAGGGAGTGATGTTAAGCTAATGGTTCATCATTTGCTGTCCCCTAACTGGGGTTCTGAACCATTGATTGTGCTTGGTGTTAAGGTGTCTTTATGTCTCATGTCGTACTATAACCTTCACATCGTCTAACTCATTATTGTGGCTAACCTCGTGTATTCTGCTGCCAGGGTGTCAAAGGCTTGCTGACTACATGGAGGGAGTGAAGAAAAACTTTGAGTCTACAGCCCAGGTGCTCAAACACAACTGTGAGACTAATAAACATGGTGAAAGCTGCTACAAGCTCGGGGCTTACTATATCCAAGGCAAAGGTACACAACTACACCACTCTAAACTTAATCCCATTCACTAGTGGATTACAACAGCAAAGCCTGAGACAATTTGTGTTTCTCAACTAGACAAGTGAAACATTTAAAGATTTAATTAGAGAAGGAGTTTGGCTTTGGCTTGACAAATGTTAAGACAAGTCATCTTATTAATTAGAAATATTAGGATGATAAGAAAGTACTGATAGACAGAGAGACCCTGAATCCATTCCCCAAGTGGTCAAGCTCAACATGTTCTAAATCTCTCTATCAGGGGGATTTACAGAGAATCTGAAAATGGCCTACTCCTGCTTCATGACGGCCTGCAGCAGTGGCGGTAAGAAGTCTGTGGACGCGTGTCACAACGTGGGTCTCCTCGCCCATGACGGTCGAGCCATGGAAGGCGGCCCTGACCCAGGGGCGGCCAGGCAGTACTATGAGAAGGCATGTACAGGGGGGTTCGCACCCTCCTGCTTCAACCTTAGTGCCATGTATATCGAGGGCTCCCCGAAGCAGAGTAAGGACATGGGCCTGGCTCTGACGTATGCCACAAGAGCCTGTGAGCTAGGACACGTCTGGGGTTGTGCCAACGCCAGCCGTATGTATAAACTGGGGGACGGGGCGGAGAAGGACGAGAAGAAAGCAGAGGAACTTAAGAACAGGGCGAAAGAGCTTCACTTCCAGGAGAAAGAGAGGCAGCTCAAGTTTGGGGAATGAAGGGGTTGGCCAGAGGGAAGTCGCTTCAATAAATCTTTGTTCCAAATGGGCAATTTGTTTTGAATGAATGTCCAGGGTCATGTGGTGCTTCCTCTTGGGCTGTGTGTGTGTGTAACCTGACATGCTACATAGACATGACTGCTTAGTGCTGGCCAAAGGTTGAAGAATTCACAAGTGTGTGTTTTAACCTGTGTGTGGATGGTTTATAATACATGTATTTTTTTCTCTATGGGGACCAACTCTGTCCATATGAGATTGTCCATCTCGACATGTACACATTCTCAGTCCAACATCTGCCTGAACATTGACAACAACTTGATTAAAATGAGTTCCCACAAACAGCTCAGTTCATGTGGCGTCATTATAGTTAGGAATCCATGGTGGAGATTCTCATCCGATATGGACAGTGGGAAAAAGGTGCTGTTCATAGCTGAGCGTGTCACAATGCAGCAATCTGGGAAGTAATTTGGTTCTGCAACTAGATGGAGTCAAAGTCAATGAAAATTAGTCTGCTATGGGGTATGGCAAATCTACTGTCTATTGGTAAATCAGGGCAGGTCTAGGAGTTTTATTTTCTTATCTTTCATTTGCTCGTCCCCCTCTGCTGTGTTCAAAATATAATAATCAGATGGGACATATTCACATGACTGAGTAGAGAGGTAAAATGTGTGGTATTATAGCAAATTTCTTGCTATTTTGCCATGAGGCTGAGAGAACATGTTGCTGTTTTAGAGGTCTGAGATTCTTAAAAGACAGGACAATCTGAACTTTTTTCCCCATAAATGTCTTTAACAACATTTGAAATATTTTTGATAGACCATAGTACCAACAATCACACCATGTAAAGGAACATATTTTTTATTTTATAAAATGCGTCTAACTGGATTTATGTTAACTCATTCAGACACCATAAAAGGCATTTCATTTGTACAATTATTGTCCAAGTGTTTAAAGGCCTTGATTGTTTAATTCTAATGTGATTACTCTATGTAATACAGTTTTCTAAACTTATTTTTGTTTTGTTTGGTTTTATAGCACTAATTGCTCTAGGGCTAATTTTGTTAGCAATTTGGCATGTTTTTCTAGTTTTGGAACATAAAACAACAAAGCAAACATTATCCCTTATGTCTAGCACACCAAATACTTCAATTATTAAAGCATATGTTAACGAACAGTGATTTATAATATTTTTTCAGAATATTGACCAAAAAATATGGACTCTATCAGTGATGGAGTTGACAAGCCACTGACGGAGTTAACAACCAATACTCAAAACAGACATATTTTTGCCTCAAACTAAAAGCTCAATACAAACATTTGTAAAATATGGAGAATTATTCATTTGAAAATCCCCAATAAAAACAACCGTTCTATCAGATCTTTCAGCACTCTGACAGAGTTGACAACTATTTCATTTTTCTTAATTTGAGTTTTTTTTTTTTTTACAGGGACAGTGCACATTAATCAATGTTTCAGTAAAAGTGCCGGTTTTAGCCAGCCGGCTAATTTTCAACCGCAGTCCCTGGGCAGGTTATTAAAAACAATTAACAATTGAAGTGGTATACACAGTAGAAATTTTGTTTTCCTCGGTTGCTTTAGGAAAACCTAAATAAAAGTAACATATTTTAACCAAAAATCATATTGTATCTTTATTAGCCATATGGAGTTGACAGTTTATGGTTGTGCCCATGGTGATTCCAGTATTGTTTGTTTTTAAATCTTTCAAAAGTAGAACACTTTACAGACCATGAGTGGTCTTGTTGCATGACATGTATTGACATGAATAAGGGGTCCTTATGGTATAGCTGACCCTGCTCATTCCTGATTAATTTATGATTTTAGACAAATTTGACAGAGTTGACAATCTCTGGACACGTCTTTTAGGAATCAGAGTTTTGAGAGAAATATTCTATAAAGTCACAGGGAGCTATTGCAAGAAACTACATGAGATCATTTTTCAGTTAATATCCATTATTGGACAGAAAAAAATGTTTAAACACTTTTTGGGATCCGTTGCCCCGGACAAGGGCATTTCCAGGTATAGAGCTGACATGGAAATGAATAATATTGAAAGTATTTAGAAAATTAAATAAACTAATCTTTTCCCTTATAAAATTACCATAAATGTAAATTTTACGGTCAAATAATGCAACAACAAAATAACTATACAAATAAAGTTTTCCTGCCGGACAAGGATTGTTCCGACTTTCAAGAATCTCTGAGCTAATTTACTGCTATTGTACTCATTTTGCCATGAGGCTGAGAGAAATTTTGCAGTTTTAAAGCTAATTTCCTGAAATTCTAAACATTTATTTTATGGTAAATCAAATTGTATTTGTCACATGCTTTGTAAACAACAGGTGTAGACTAACAGTGAATTGCTTACTTTCGTACCCTTCCCAACAATGCAGAGAGAAAAAAATAGAAAGTCAAAAAATCTAAAATAATCTAATAATCAAGTTGTAGAAACATCTCAATGGAAACAGGATGCACCTGAGCTCAATTTCGAGTCTCATAGCAAAGGGTCTGAATACTTACAGTTGAGGTCGGAAGTTTACATACACCTTAGCCAAATACATTTAAACTCAGTTTTTCACAATTCCTGACATTTAATTCCAGTAAACATTCCCTGTCTTAGGTCAGTTAGGATCACGACTTTATTTTAGGAATGTGAAATGTCAGAATAATAGTAGAGAGAATGATTTATTTCAGCTTTTATTTCTTTCATCACATTCCCAGTGGGTCAGAAGTTTACATACATACACTCAATTAGTATTTGATAGCATTGCCTTTAAATTGTTTAACTTCGGTCAAACGTTCCGGGTAGCCTTCCACAATCTTCCCACAATAAGTTGGGTGAATTTTGGCCCATTCCTCCTGACAGAGCTGCTGTAACGGAGTCAGGTTTGTAGGCCTCCTTGCTCACACACGCTTTTTCAATTCTGCCCATAAATCTTCTATATTTTTCCACAACTTTGGAAGTATGCTTGGGGTCATTGTCCATTTGGAAGACCCATTTGCGACCAAGCTTTAACTTCCTGACTGATGTCTTAAGATGTTGCTTCAATATATCCACATAATTTTCCTGCTTCATGAAGCCATCTATTTTGTGAAGTGCACCAGTCCCTCCTGCAGCAAAGCACCCCCACAACATGATGCTGCCACCCCTGGTGCTTCACGGTTGGGATGGTGTTCTTTGGCTTGCAAGCCTCCCCCTTTTTCCTCCAAACATAACAATGGTCATTATGGCCAAACAATTCTATTTTTGTTTCATCAGACCAGAGGACATTTCTTCAAAAAGTACGATCTTTGTCCCCATGTGCAGTTGCAAACCGTAGTCTGGCTTTTTTATGGTGGTTTTGGAGCAGTGGCTTCTTCCTTGCTGAGCGGCCTTTCAGGTTATGTCGACATAGGACCCGTTTTACTGTGGATATAGATACTTTTGTGCCTGTTTTCTCCAGCATCTTCACAAGGTCCTTTGCTGTTCTTCTGGGATTGATTTGCACTTTTCGCACCAAACTACGCTCATCTCTAGGAGGCAGAACTCATCTCCTTCCTAAGCGTTATGACGGCTGCATGGTCCCATGGTATTTATACTTGATTACTATTGTTTGTACAGATGAACGTGGTACATTCAGGCGTTTGGAAATTGCTCTCAAGGATGAACCAGACTTGTGGAGGTCTACAAAAAAAAATTCTGAGGTCTTGGCTGATTTCTTTTCATTTTCCCATGATGTCAAGGGAGGAGGCACTGAGTTTGAAGGTAGGCCTTGAAATACATCCACAGGTACACCTCCAATTGACTCAAATGATGTCAATTAGCCTATCAGAAGCTTCTAAAGCCATGACATCATTTTCTGGAATTTTCCAAGCTGTTTAAAGTCACAGTCAACTTAGTGTATGTTATCTTCTGACCCACTGGAATTGTGATACAGTGAATTATAAGTGAAATAATCTGTCTGTAAACAATTGTTGGAAAAAATGACTTGTGTCATGCACAAAGTAGATGTATGGAGTGGTTGAAAAACGAGTTTTAATGACTCCAACCTAAGTGTATGTAAACTTCCGACTTCAACTGTATATGTAAGGTCCTTAAGTCAAGCAGTGAATTTCAAACACAGATTCAACCACAAAGCCCAGGGAGGTTTTCCAATGCCTTGGAAAGGGCACCTATATTAATTAAACTTTGGGTGGTGTATCAATGCACCCAGTTACTACTGAGATAGAAGCATCCTTCCTACTTCAGTTACCGTAGAGCAGGTATTCCCAAACTGGGGTTCGTGCAATGCCGTCGGGGGTACGCCAAATAAACATGTGATTAACATAAACATTTCAAAAAGATTCAAATATATCGTTTTTATTTTTTACTACACCTCACCTGTCGATGACACGTTGTTCTGCTTCCACGAGCACATCCAATGCTGGCATCAGTAATTCTGTATTTGTTGTTAGCCCAACTAGCATGAACGCTGACAGTTGTGAATCTCATGCAGCCGAAGAGCTACTGCCCCTTACCCGGGAAAGCACTGAACAACGGACAAGGACGTTGGACCATCGAAGAGGCGCAAATATGATGAGAACTGCATTGATTTGGCGTTCACTGATATTGGGAGTAGTGCCTTTCCTCAGCCACAGTGTGTTATATGTGCAAAAGTACCATCTCACAACTCGATGAAACCTTAACTCTAGCGCAAAATTTTTAGAAACAAAACATGCCAATTTGAAAAATAAGCCACAGGAGTTTTTTGAGTGAGAATTAAGACGACTTTCGAGTAGTAAGACATGTATAAAAGCAACAGATACCATTAATAAGAAGGGTCTAGAAGCGTCTTATATGGTGAGCTACCGAGTGGCTAGGACAGGCAAACCCCACACTATTGTGGAGGACTTAATTCTTCCTGCTGCCGTGGATATGGCTGGGACAATGCTGGGGGGAAAGGCCAAAAAAACTATACAGACAAGTGATTACTTCATCAAGCTAACACTCTTTCACGACGCATCAGTGACATGGCAGGAGATGTTTTTAAACAATTACTGCTTTGCATACAAGCCAGTGAATTCTATGCGTTACACCTGGATGAGTCAACAGACGTGGCGGTCCTGGTATATGCCCGTTACGTTTATGGGGGGTCAAATAACGAAGACATCCTCTTACAATTTTTGTTACATTTTAGTAATTTAGCAGACGCTCTTATCCAAAGCGACTTACAGTAGTGAATGCATACATTTCATTGCATACATTTTTTTTCTTTTTTTCCGCACTCTTCTGCAAACCACTGGAAACCAGGACAACATGAGAGGATATTTTTAAAGTACTGGGCAGCTTTGTGACATCAAATGGACTTTGGTGGTCAAGATGTGTTGGTATCTGTACTGATGGTGCAAAAGCCATGACAGGGAGACATAGTGGAGTGGTAACACGCATGCAGTTTCTCCCGACACCACTTGGGTACACTGCAGCATCCACCGAGTGGCTCTTGCTGCCAAGGGAATGCCTGACAGCTTGAAATATGTTTTGGACGCTACAGTGACAATGGTTAACTTTGTTAAAGCAAGGCCCCTGAACTCTCGTGTATTTTCTGCACTATGCAATGATATGGTCAGCGACCATGTAACACTTTTACAACATACAGAAGTGCGCTGGTTATCTAGGGGCAAAGTATTTACACACTTTTTTAATTGAGAGACAAGCTTAAAGTTTTCTTTACTGACCATAATGTTCACTTGTCATTTCATTCTCGTCTGAATGATCTGAATCTAGGATAACAGGGACTCTCCTCAACTATATATATTGTGCGGGACAACATTCTGGCTATTATTAAGAAGTTGGAGCTATTTTCTGTCTGCATTAACAAGGACAACACACAGGTCTTTCCATCATTGTATGATTCTTTTGTGTGCAAATGAACTCAAGCTTATGGACAATGTCAAATGTGATATAGCGAAACACCTGAGTGAGTTGGGTGCGCTATTATGCAGGAACTTTCCAGAAATGGATGACACAAACAACCGGATTCATTATCCCTTTCATGCCCTGCCACCAGTCCACTTACTGATATCTGAACAAGAGAGCCTCATCAAAATTGCAACAAGCGGTTCTGTGAAAATTTTATTTAATCAGAAGCTACTGCCAGATTTCTGGATTGGGCTGCACTCAGAGTATCCTGCCTTGGCAAATCGCACTGTTAAGACACTGATGCCCTTTGCAACCACATACCTATGTAAGAGTGGATTCTTGGCCCTCACTAGCAAGAAAACTAAATACAGGCAGACTGTGTGGAAAATTATTTAAGACTGAGACTCTCTCCAATACAACCCAACATTGCAGTTATGAGCATCCTTTCAAGCACACCCTTCTCATTAACTTGTGGTGAGTTATTCACAGTTTTTGATGAACAAATAAGGTTTTATATGTAAGATGGTTAAATAAAGAGTAAAATTATTGATTATTATTATTATAATATTATTATTTGGTGCCCTGGTCCTAATAAGAGCTTTTTGTCGCTTCCCATGAGCCGGGTTGTGACAAAAACTCACACTCAGTCTTATGTTTAATAAACGCATTGTATAGTGTGTGTGGCAGGCTTACAATGATGGCAAAAAACAACATTCGAGAGTGCGCTGACCCTGGTGCTAAAGGGGGTACGCAGCTGGAGGTTGAATGTTTGAAGGGGTACGGGACTATAAAAAGTTTGGGAACCACTGCCGTAGAGGAAGGAAACCGGTCAGGGATTTCACCATGAGGTCAATGGTGACTTTAAAACAGTTACAGAGTTTAGTGGCTGTGATAGGAGAAAACCGACGATAGATCAACAACATTGTAGTTACTCCACAATACTAACCTAATTGACTGTGTGAAAAGTACAAATGTGGTAAATAAATTAACTTTATGTCCTGAATACAAAGTGTTATGTTTGGGGCAAATTCAATATAACACAGTACCACTCTTCATATTTTCAAGCATAGTGGTGGCTGTATCATGTTATGGGTATGCTTGTAATCGTTAAGGACTGGGGAATTTTTGGGGATAAAAAAAGAAACAGAATGGAGCTCAGCACAGGCTAAATCCTAGAGGAAAACCTGGTTCAGTTTGCCTTCCACCAGACACTGGGAGATTAATGTACTTTTCAGCAGGACAATAACCTAAAACATAAGGCCAAATTGACACTTTAGCTGCTTACCAAGAAGACAATGTTCCTGAGTGGGCGAGTTACAGTTTTTACTTAAATCTACTTGAAAATGTATGGCAAGACCTGGAAATGGTTGTCTAGCAATTAGCCACAAGCAATTTGACAGAGCTTGAATAATTTTGAAAAGAATCATGGACAAATGCTGTACAATCCATGTGTGAAAAGCTGACTTTGAAAAAGCTTGTAGCACCAGAAAAGGCGAGGGCGGGTGAACTAGCTAAACCCCTCCTATTTGCCCGTGTCCGCTCAACCCTCATTCAAAACAGATCACAGCTGTTGCAAAGCACACCGCCTTTAGGAGCTTCTGAAATCTGCTGCCACAACGAAACGAGTGTTTCACCCGAAAAGAGGGACCTGGCACCCATCTCAGTGTGGTGAGTGTTCTATGTCTGTTTTCGTAAGCTACTTTAGGTGTAGCAGCTTCCCTGAATATAAATCATTTGCGCGGAAGATTAGCTAACGTTAGCAACTGGACTAACGTAAGCTTTCTATTTTGAAGGTTAAAGTAAAGAGTTTTGAGTTGAATAGTAGTATCTGTCGCAGTAAGTAAGTATCTAACTAGCTAGTTCTCGCCCTCAATGTCTTATACAATGTTCGTGTTTGTCTTGTCACACAGTAGTCAACGTTTTTTTTGCCAAGTTAGCTAGCTAGCCTGTGACCTAACTAGTTAGCAACCGCCATCTAAATCTCGTTGCAATTTGTGCTTTGTAGGTTAGCCAGTTAGCTTGTTAACGGTGATTTGCGCGTGTTGTCCCCGGCGTGCTGTTAGCGGTTAGCTAATGACCACTGAAACGGCCTCGTAGCTTTGCTCGGGACTCAGAACCCGCCCAGATCCGGGGAGGGTATTGGGTGGGGCGTTCGTTGGGGTTTTATTCACACCCTTGGAGTTAAGCACGAAAACTAGTTATCGTTTTATTTGTTGTTCACGCCTGCTACGTTAGGTTACTGCTGTGGGAGGATAGTCTGAAAAGCCACAACACTTTGTTTAGGGCGATGCAAAGGCCTTTAGTTTATACACGTGTAAGAATCATCAACCTAGTCAGACAGCCGTTCCAATACGAATTGATTAATATTTAATGGCGGGTTGGCATCAACATCGTGGTGTCTGCCTCTATTGGTAGGATATGTCGGCATCAGTGTTTCTCTCGATAGCTAGCGCTACAGCAATGTACCAGTTAAAAAGCATGACCGTGGGTCAATATAATTGATTCCAAAGGGTGATAGTGTTCGTTGGCTAATTAATATATTATTTGTAATGCACAGTCAAGGACATCTTATGTCCCACATCATTAGCTATATGAGCCATGTTTCAATGTTGCCTTAATTATATTTATATATTGCTAGCCAATAGTCACTGGCTGGGCAAAGCCAGGGAGACTACATAGCAACACATTTCAGTCAAGCCTACACAGGCCATGCAGGCCAAATTCCGTTTACCCAGTAATAACCATGCCTTCATCTACTCGCCTTTTCATCGAAAAGGACCCATGTGCACCAACATATGGATTTCATAGTAGCATATCAAATTGGGTGTCAAATGAAGGCTAGATCTATATTACTGGGAAATTAAGATGTAGATGGATTATTAAAAAAAAAAATCGAAGGTAAAAATGTACCATTAGTAAAGACTTGATTTCTGAATAAACAGACACAGAAGGGTTTTCAGAGAAGATTGACCAGAACGCCTTAAGGTATCAGAAATGTATCAAAACATAATGTTAATGTAAAGACCCTTGCCTATCATTATCAGCACTTACATTTTTTTTTTTTACTTTAGAAGTTGTTTATCTGATGTAAATGTAGGAAATATTTCCTTGTACCTTTTAATTCCGTTACCAAAAACCCATATGTTTAAGATCATTTCTCATTTCTCTCCCTCATGAGGAGGATAATGACATTTCAGAAGTAACAAGAAATGGTAGACCTACCAATTAGTTAGTGATTTTACTTATTTATATGAATTAAGTGATTAAAACTCATAATTCCATTACTGGTAACAAAAATATTAATGGATTTACTGCAACTGAATTGGTTACATTGGGAAATCATAATAGTCACAAACCATAGTTGGGTCACTTGCAACTGTCCTCCCATCCACTGGCATACTGTTATGTTCCTCATAACGGTTGTCTTTCTGTTGTCTGGTGGTCAAACGAGTAGTTTTAAAACAGTCTGGACAACCCCTTCTCTCTCACGCTCCAGTTAATGTCACCTCTCCCAGCTCTTACTGACACTTATCCATGAGCCCCCTTTCCATTTGCTTTAACCAGCATCACCCAACTGACGTCGAAAAGTACTTGAAATTTGGCCAGTCCACTCTGGCCGTGATGTTAATGTCCACAGACGGACCAGACTGGACCAAATCTGGACCTGTCATAGACGTATGTTTCACAAGTTTGGACAGCAGAGCCTCTACTGCTGTGCTGTATTGTACTACGCTGTATGTTATTGTGCTCTGCTGTGATGTCCAAACTTGTGAAATATGACATTTTCTATCCATAATTATGCATTTCTGTGTAGCACAGATCAGGAACCCATGATGTAATTCCATTAACGGGTGTAAATCCACTTCACTTACACTTAAGTAAGCATTTCACCGTTAGTCTAAACATGTTGTTTATGAAGCATGTGACAAATACAATTTGATTTGTAGTTCAATAACCAAAAGGTTATTTTCAAACTCAAGCTGCCATGTCATTGCTGACACCTCTTTTTTTCTGCAGACATCTTTCAATCTGAATTCGAAGATATTTTAAGAAAGTGTTTGGATAACGTGGTCGCATAAAAACCTGAGCGAGATTTTACCGTAATTTCATTACCAAAATGTTCAACTGCACAGTTCTTCTACTAAATTAGTTTTTGTACATTTATTTGTGTGGAGAAAGGAGTTGTCATGTTAGAGTTCAGAAATCTGCAATTTAAACCTTTTCACCTGCATTTTCTATTGAAATTCAAGTGTTTTCTTTTGCTTCAATAGAGTTATCAGGGGCATGCAACTATACTTTTCCTTGACAGAAAATACATTTGTGCAACACATTTGGCAGAAAAAAAATCTTTATTCATTGGGCTCCCAAGTGGCGCTGCGGTGTAAGCCACTGCATCTCAGTACACGAGGCATCACTACAGACCCTGGTTTGATTCCAGGCTGTATCACAACAGGCCAAGATTGGGAGTCCCATAGGGCAGCACACAATTGGCCCAGCGTTGTCTGGGTTAAGGTTTGGCTGCGGTAGGTCGTCAATGTAAATAAGAATTTGTTCTCAACTGACTTGCCTAGTTTAAATAAAGGTTAAAAAATAAATTAATCAGATGACCACAGAAGTGAATGTTACTTGGCCAGCAGCCACACAAGTAAATGGGCCTACAATAAAAAAGCATGGTCTTTTTTCCAAGAACGATGTATGGTCATCATTTCTGTTTATCATAGAAAGAATGTAGCCAGCTACATTTCCTAACTTAGTCTTTCCATTTACCAGAGAAAAGTAGACTGCACTGAGAAAAGTAGTGGAGAAAGTAGCAACACAGCGCTCTGACTGATCTGCTGATAGAATGCCCTTTCCTGAATTCTCATCAATGGAGGAGTGAAACTGAAACAGTATTAATCTGAGCAGAAATTACAATAAGAATGATTTTAGATCTGCTTTTACAAAATGCAGCAAGATATTTCTTATGCAATTTATGTTTCTATGTGAAACGTGACCCCTGATAATAATAATTTGGTATATTCCTATTTGTCTGGTTTGACACATTTTACTAATGTATATGATACATGTGTGAAAGGGAAATGTATTTCTTGCTTATCCCAAGTCCCCCTGAGACACCATTAGGGAGTGGGGTCACGGCCAAGGTCAGCCATTATCAAAGGCGACCCTTGAGCAAGTGGGCTTGCTCATCGGCACATCAACAGATTGTTCACCTTGTCGGCTCTGGGATTCGAACTAGCAACCTTTCGGTTACTGGCCCAACACTAACTGCTAGGCTACCTGCTGACCCCCGTTTACAGTAACAATAGAGTAGACAAACTGTGTTAGATGAGTAAAGGGTTTGTGTAAAGATGGAAAATGTCCTTTAGGCCACACCATGTTAAATAGCCCACCTGCTAAAGTGTTCACTGTATATAAAAAATGAAGACGTGCAGTTAAACAGTGTTCCACTCCCTGGGTAAGGATAGAGTTGTTTGGTGTGAGGCTGAGGTTTGGTCTCAAATATGAAAAATAAAAATCTAACTTTTGGTCAAAGTGAATGAGATGTTGGTTGTTTACAGAAGAAGTGATCCATAGTTCCCATATCTTTGAGAGACAATCAGAATGGGCTTTAATATTCTCCTGTTTGTTTCTGCTCCCATTAACGAGAGCGTCAAACTGAATGTCGTGATAGTTTGTTAACACAACAGAGTGAGCATCTGGCAGAAGGCTAATCCACAGTTACTGTGCTGCTGCCCGCAGGTCTGTTTGCCAGCTGCCATTCTGTTTCTATCTGTAATTATAAGTGTTGGTTTGACACAGGATTATTACTGCTAAAGCTTTCTGTTTTGCTGGCCAGTGCTGGTCTCATGCAGAAGGTGGCTGCTATATAGTGTACACTGTGTACAGTATAGTCAGAGCAGACACATTGGTCGCACTCAGAGATTTGATCAAGCTTAGTAAATTAAAGTTTCACCGGAATCTCTTTATCTTGCGTCAGTGTCTCATCATTTAAACTGACTTGTTTGCTTGAATTGGCCTTTTTCCGATCACATTTTTGCACACTCCCGTGTGCGTGCTACAAGACGTGCATCAGACTCAATGTCTGCGCCCTGGTCTGTCTCAGGTTTCTGGGTTTTGTCCCTTGTCGGAGGGACTTTCTCAAGTACTTTACGTGTCCTCCTGGTCCATGTGTGTCTGTCTGTGTCTCTGTAATCTTTTAAATTAAGATGGAGGCTGGCTTGCCTATGATGGCTTTAGCCCAATCATCTGTTGTGACTGAATGGTAATAGTGATGATAAAGATTCAGTCAGCCAGGGAGAAGGTAGAGTCCATCCTGATCCTGTATTCTCTACCAGGCAGTGCGACTGACTATAGATGGGTTAGCGGACAACATCACAAACGATGCACGCTTTTCAACGGGGCAGTAGTCCATGAGTTGTTGTGATTCTGCATGACCAGATGGCAACAAACAGTAGTTTCACCTAGTTCTTGATACCAACTGTGACTGTATTTGAGATAAGTGCTCATTGTGCACATTTTGACTTAATATAGTTTACATGTTGTCAACAATCTAAGCCATCCCTGTCTATCTTGCCCCGTAGTTTTGCGAGTGTTTGGTTTTGTTGCTAAACAACCAATCTGTCTATTGGCTGGGGACGGGGCAGCCTTATGAGACTGACTAGACACATTGCAGAGTAGGCATACAGATGACTGACTGAAGACATTAGGGTTATCTTCATCCTACTCAGTCTGTTCCTTCTGGGCTGTGTCATTAAGTCTAACTAGACTCAATGGTCCAACAGCAGACGGTTTCTCTCGCTATCTCTCCGTCTTCGTCTGTCTATTCCACTGATTGACGCTGCCTGTCCCTCCCGTCGCCCAAGTAACGTCTGGTGTCAGGTAAAGACAGAGAACTCACAAAGCACCTCTCTTGTTTCCTTGTGATCCTACAATGTTCCATCATGTCACTTTAAACCCCGTCTTGGGTTTTGGACTATTCATATCTGTGGGAGACTGGGAGGTTGTGTGACTGGGTGTCTGATGGTGCTGGCTGCCTACTGAAGTGGGTGTCGGTATTGATAACGCCTGACTGAATGAAGGGGTGTGTGTGCGTGCAAATGTGTGGACCGGAATGTGTCACTGTGATAGCAGAAGGTTACGTCTGTTCTGTGCCCATGCCCTGTGGTCGAGGGCCCATAGGGTCCTGTACCAGTCTGTCTGCCAGCTTAGCCATTGGGCTGTCACTCAGGAGTATGTCTATCGACTTTCACTTCCAGATATCACAGTAGGGTGGGGACTAATCCCGGTTTACATTGAGCAATGACAGACCAGTCTTTGAGCAAGTAGGACAGTCTGTCGGCTTTGGTGAAGAGCCCAGGGTACTAGCTTCCTTCCTATGTCAGCAAGACAAAGGAGCTGATCGTGGACTACAGGAAATGTAAGGGTGAGCGCACCCCCATCAATGGAGCTGTGGGTCAAGAGCTTGAAGTTCCTCGGCGTCCACATCACTAAGCAATTAACATGGTCCACACAGTTGTGAAGTGAGCACGACAGCTCCTCTTCCTTCTCAGGAGGCTGAAAAGATTTGGCATGGCACCTCAGATCCTCAAAGTTCTACAGCTGCACCATTGAGATCATCTTGCCTGGCTGCATCACAGCCTGGTACGGATACTGCAAGGCACCCGACCGCAAGGCTCTATAGAGGGTGGTGAGTACGGCCCACTACATCACTGGGGCAGAGCTCCCTGCCATCCCGGACCTCTATATCAGGCTGCGTCAGTGGAAGGCCCAAAAAATTGTCAGACTCCAGCCACCCAAGGCATAGACTGTTCTCTCTGCTACCGCACGGCAACGATACCGATGCACCAAGTCTGGAACCAACAGGACCCTGAACAGCTTCTACTTCCAAGCCATAAGACTGCTAAATAGCTAATCAAATGTCTACCTGCTGCTGCCTTAATTATCCTGTTGCTTAGTCACTTTAACCCTACATATGTACATACTGTACAGTGCCTTCAGAAAGTATTCACATCTCTTGACTTATTCCACATTTGTTTGTGTTACAGCATGCATTAAAAATGTGATTCAATTGAGATTTTGTCACTGGCCTACATGCAATACCCAATAATGTCAAAGTGGAAATATGTTTTTTTTTTTCAAAAATGTTTTCAAATGAAAAGCTTAAATGTCTTAAGTCATGTATTCAAACCCTTTTGTTATGGCAAGCCTAAGTCATTTCAGGATTACAAATTTGCTTAAGTCACATAATGGGTTGCATGGACTCACTTTTTGCAAAGTTTTTTTTTAATGAGTATCTCATGTCTGAACCCAGGGCCTAAAATGTATATATTGTTTTGGTCCTCCAGCCCCTGTAGCATGTAGATAATTTTTATTTTTTATATATTTTTCACACTAAATATAGTTGGAGCCATAAATACATTAAAAAACAAGTTTTTAAATAAGATGACCATGTTTTGTAATGTTTCTAAAACAATGTGGTGTATTGATCAATTACATTTTTTTTGTTGTGACCTGAGTCTTTTAATCAAAAATATCAGAGACCACATGTTCAGCTTCCTCTTTAAGTGTGGGAGGTTACCGTGTGTGATTTGGGATCTGACTAGGTCGTCTCCTTCGCTATCAGTTGAAGGAGCAGACTCAAACTAACGTTGGAAAAACAATAGAGCTTGTGAACCTAACAATGTAAATTGCTAAGGAAAACAACAACAGTCTCACTTTGTAGACTACTGAGTAAATTATACCAACTTTTATGCCTGTGCATGCGCAGCGCCTCCAAAAATGTATCCATCAGCACTTCACTCATTGCACACAGCTCACCTGCGCGAGGTGGGATATAGGATTTGTATTTCTTCGTGCAATTAGCATCTATGAAACAAAACAGCAGAAATACTTTGAAAACAGCTGTGCTCATACTTTTGACTTTATATTTACAAATGTAATATTTGCTCTGTACAGCCTTGCAAATTGACCACTGGCTGATGAAATGGACATTCTTAACCGCCCCCTCCTGTACTCCCAATTCACTCATGACTGCACGGCCAGGCATGACTCCAACACCATTTAAGTTTGCTGATGACACAACAGTGGTAGTAGGCCTGATCAACGACGAGACGGCATATAGGGAGGTCAGAAACCTGGCTGTGTGGTGCAAGGACAACAACCTCTCCCTCAACGTGATCAAGACAAAGGAGATGATTGGGGACTACAGGAAAAGGAGGACCGAGCACGCCCCCATTCTCATTGATGGGGCTGCAGTGGAGCAGGTTGAGAGCTTCAAGTTCGTTGGTGTCCACATCACCAACAAACCAACATAGTCCAAGCACACCAAGACAGTTGTGAAGAAGGCATGACAAAACCTATTCCCCCTCAGGAGACTGAAAATATTTGGCATGTGTCCTCAGATCCTCAAAAGGTTCTACAGCTGCACCATCGAGAGCATCCTGACTGGTTGCATCACTGCCTGGTATGGCAACTGCTGGGCCTCCGACCGCAAGGCACTACAGAGGGTAGTGCGTGCATTCTAGTACATCTGGGACAGAGCTTCTTACAATTCAGGACCTCTATACCAGGCGGTGTCAGAGGAAGGCCATACAAATTGTCAGACTCCTGCCACCCTAGTCATAGACTGTTCTCTCTGCTACGGCAAGGCAAGAGGCTAACCGGTGCCCCCGCACATTGGCTCTGTACCTGTACCCCCAGTATATAGCCTTGCTATTGTTATTTTACTGCTGCTCTTTAATTATTTTTCCTTTTTTTCCCCCCTTATTTTTTCCTTATCTAATTTATACTTTGCATATTTTTCATAACTGCATTGTTGGTTAATGGCTTGTAAGTAAGCATTTCACTGTAAGGTCTACACCGGTTGTATTTGGCGCATGTGACAATTTGATTTTGATACCTAAATTGACCTGTATTTGGCGGGTATTAATTTTATGCCCTGTCTGTACCCCACACATACAATTGTAAGGTTGAACAGTGAATTTCAAACACAGATTCGAACAGGGAGGTTTTCCAATGCCTTGCAAAGAAGGGCACCTATTAGAACACACATTGAATATCCCTTTGAGCATGGTGAAATTGTTAAGTACACTTTGGATGGTGTATCAATGCACCCAATCACAACAAAGATGCAAGCATCCATCCTAACTCTGCCAGAGAAGGAGGAAACCGCTCAGGGATTTACCATGAGGCCAATGGTGACTTTAAAATAGTCACATGGCTGTTATAGGAGCACTTAAGGATGGCTCAACATTGTAGATACACCACAATACTAACCTAAATGACAGTGAAAAAATGAAGCCTGTGCAGAAGGAAAAACAAAAAACACGCAATCATTTGAACTCTGTCCTGAATACAAAGCATTATGTTTGGGGCAAATACAACACATCACTGAGTACCACTCTTAATATTTTCAAGCATGGTGGTGAATGCATCATGTTATGGGTATGCTTGTCATCGGCAATGACTAGGGATTTATTTGTTATTTTTTTTATATATATAAAAAATGGAATGGCGCCAAGCACAGGCAAAAAAAAGGTCAGCATTTTCAGCAGGACAATAACTTAAAACACAAAGCCAAATATACCAAGGAGTCTTAGTAAGCAACAACATTGAATGTTCATGAGTGGCCTAGTTACAGTTTTGACTTAAATCGGCTTGAATATCTATGGCAAGACTTGAAAATGTGTGTCGATCAACAACCAACTTGACAGCGCTTGAAGAATTTGAAAAAGAATGTGCAAATATTGTTCAATCCAGGTGTGCGAAACTCTTAGACTTAGCCAGAAACTCAACACTGCAAAGGTGATTCTAACATGTATTGAATATTTATGTGAATTGGAGATGTCTATTTCATTTGCACACAAAAAAACTAACATATTTTCACTTTGTCATTATTTTGTGTGTGTGGATGGGTCAGAAATCTATTTAATCCATTTAAAATTCAGACTGTAACACAACAAAATGTGTAATGCCAAGAGGTATGAATACTTTCTGAAGGCACCGTAGCTACCTCTATTACCTCGTACCCTGGCATACCTAGGTGTCTGGTTAGACTGTAAACTCTTCTTCCAGACTCATATTAAGCACCTCCAATCCAAAATTAAGTTTAGAATCTGCTTCCTATTTCGCAACAAAGCATCCTTCACTCATGCTGCCAAACATACCCTCGTAAAACTGACCATCCTACCGATCCTCGACTTCGGCGATGTCATTTACAAAATAGCCTCCAACACTCTACTCAGCAAACTGGATGCAGTCCATCAGTGCCATCTGTTTTGTTATCAAAGCCCCATATACTACCCACCACTGCGACCTGTATGCTCTCGTTGGCTGGTCCTCGCTACATATTCGTCGCCAAACCCACTGACTCCAGGTCATCTATAAGGCGGCGCTTTACCTAGCAAATACTTATCTCAGCTCACTGGTCCCCATTGCGACACCCACCTGTAGCACACGCTCCAGCAGGTATATTTCACTGGTCATCCCCAAAGCCAACACCTCCTTTGGCTGCCTTTCCTTCCAGTTCTCTGCTGCCAATGACTGGAACGAATTGCAAAATTCATCAGCTGACAGCATCAGCTGTCAGCGCAGCTTACCGATAGCTGTAGCTCTACACAGCCCATCTGTAAATGGCCCATCCAACTACCTACCTCATTCCGTTTTTGTTTTTCTGCTCTTTTGCTCACCAGTATTTCTACTTGCACATCTATCACTCCAGTGTTAATTGCTAAATTGTAATTACTTCGCCACTATGGCCTATATGTATTGCCTTACACTCCTTACTTCATTTGCACACACTGTATACAGATTTTTCTATTGTATTATTGACTGTGCGTTTGTTTTGCCTATGTGTAACTCTGTTACATAACCCTGTATATAGCCATGTTATTTTTTTGACTTGTCATTGCTATTCGTTATTTACTTACAACCTCATGCTAATCGCATTATCCTACGTTAGCTTAACTGTCCCGTGGACGGGACATCGATCCCGAAGAAGTTTTAACCAATTTTAGTTTTTAATTCGGGGCCGATAGACAAGTTCCTTACTTTCTTCCACTTGCCTCATCCATTTTTGTGGTAATGCTGCAATTACAGTATAGGCTTAATGCCAATCATGTTTTGACAAATATATAATGGAGGATAATTAATATTAACGTCTAAAGGCTTTATTCTGTCGCACTGTTCGTTCAGATGGGTGAGAAAAGCCAGAGCCTGTTGCGCACCACAACATCACTGCAGTCTACATTTTGCAACTATTTAACCGTAAACGTAATTGTTTAAAACCTGGCTGTTCTTAGCCAAATTCCTACCATAGGAATGCAGAGGGAATTATTTTATAAACCCTTCCTCATATGCCATTGAAACCAGTAGGTTATTTCTCTCATGTCCTATTGGTTTTCAAATAACTTTTTCATTGTCCAGCAGCCGTGGACACAATCTTAGTCATATTAGCCAGTTGTTGCATCCATGCCAGTTGTTGCATCCTGTATCTTCCCTCATTCTAAAGGATATTTTTTTAGCCAATTGCATTTGGGAACATTTGCATGTATAGCCTACTGCGGCGCACACGTTCACTGCTTATGTGAAGAAGTAATAATTCATGAACATTTTTAAGCTAAACCTTCAGCTCTGTTGCAGAAGCCTCATTGGTTTTAAAAGTATTGTTGATGTACAGTGGTTGTATGAATTTGGAATCTATCATCCCGCAACTGTCCCAGAGTCTGTTTTGGATTATTTATTTCTGACACAGAATGACATGCTGACCAATGGATAATGTTGGGTAACTATGGGGAATAGTAGATTGACATGGGCTAATGCTCTTTCTATTCTCTACTCATCTTGTTGGCAGAGAAAAAGTAAATGTCACCAGTTCTTCTAACTTCTTCAATATGCGCCTCGGAATTTGATGAGGACATGCACTGTTGCATCCCTGAAGTATCGGTCTTCACTTGTAGGCCTTCTTCGGAGCTGCGATGCCTGAGGACACGATCACATGACGTGCATTGGCTAATAAGAATTGAGATCTGGGAGAGCCATTTGAGTGATGGGTGCTTCGGAGCAGGGCGATTGGCAGCTGGGAGAAGGGAATTATAATTATTATATTCAGTCCAAAGACGTAATGGCCACTTTGGCTGCAAGGCATGGATTTTCTTTATTTTTATGGGCACTACTGCCGTGGGGAATTTCGAGGCCAGGTAAGTAATCATTTCACTGTGAGTCTACACAGCATGTAACAAATAACTATTTTATTTGTGTAGAAATGAACCTGGGTTTAAACATTTATTTTCCCCCAAAGAGAACCAAACCAGGAATACTACTCCTGTGTCTTTATCATTAGAGACACTCTTGGCTTGCCCAGATTTCCCTTTTAGAGCCTCTGCTTACCCTGTGAGTGAAGTGCACCTTTTTGAAGTGAACTGGAAGCCCTTTTCTCCAGATTTTCTTTGTTGTACTACTCTACTCAGCCTCCCTGGCCTGTGTAGGAGGGGTCAGTTATAACATTAATGTGTGTGCTCTGTCTAGATTATCTTCACACCCCAAAGAGCACACAGACACACAGTTGGGAGGGGACCTGACCAAGATGTTGTGTAACATGTTTTACATCCTGATGGGCACATGTCTAGCAAGGGACTCTCCAGGGACTCTCCAGGGATCTGTGATGCCACAGTCCACACAGAGGAGAACACTTTGTTCACACTAAAGACCAATGGGTGGAAGTATAACAATCACTTTACTGGGCATTACTTACTCACTGCACTGACCTCAGCCTGGGCTCTGAAACGCAGACCACCGTGAAAACCCCCAGTGGGAGAAAAAACACTTGGGATTGAAAACAGTTTAGCTTACTCCTGTATTGACACTTTAATCCCCCTCCTTCTAGAACCCATGAAGGCCTTACCATGGGTAGTAACCACCCAGCCCTCTGTCACCCTGCAGTGATGAGGCCTGTTGTGTGTCTGGTCCCTGTGGCTCGGCTCAGCCCTGCTGGCCTGTCTGGGTGAGCTGAGCTGTTAGCTGGTTGTGTCATGGAAAGCTGTGAATTGGTCCAGAGCCCTGAGAGAGGATCATCAGATAAAAGCTCACTGTCTGCCCTATAGCCAAGCAGGACGCACGCATGTGTACACACTACACTTTATCTTCTTCTTCCCTTTTGATATCCTCTCAGGTTTACTATGGGCCTGTGATTTTGAAGAAAACGTGCAGGTTAAATAGACACTTACCTCTGTTCCTTCCCACGCTTTCTATCTGCCTGTTGGGTATAGACATGCAGTGAATGTTGATGGTGTGTCAGAAACTTGAGATGACCTATGTGTCACTGAGATTCATTCTGAATGGAGGGAGACGAGATGGCAGACGTGTCTATCACAGGCATGACCACTGCGTGTGTGCCTTCCCTGTAGCTCAGTTGGTAGAGCATGGTGTTTGCAACACCAGGGTTGTGGGTTCGATTCCCACGGGGGGCCGGCACAGAAAAAATGTATCCATTCACTACTGTAAGTCGCTCTGGGTAAGAGCGTCTGCTAAAAGACTAAAATGTAATGTAAATGTGAGTGCTTCCTCTACAACTGAGGCAGGTTTGGACATGCTGTTCCACTTTCTCAGAGAGGAACGTTTTCTGGAAGTTTCTTTAGTATCCTTTTTTATTCCTTTTCTATTTTGCCATATTTTTAACCGAGTTCTGAACCTACAGTGCATTCAGAAAGTATTCAGACCCCTTGACTATATCCACATTTTGTTGCAGTCTTATTTTAAAATGGATTTCAAATGAAGATCTACATTATTCTACACAGAACCCCATTATGACAAAGTGAAAACAGGTTGATTTTGTTGCACATTTTATTAATAATAAAAACCAAATTATTTACATAAGTATTCAGACTGTGAGACTTGAAATTGAGCTCAGGTGCATCTTGTTTCCATTGATCATCCTTGATGGTTCTACAACTTGATTGGAGTCCACCTGTGGTAAATTCAATTGATTGGACATGATTTGGAAGGGCACAGACCTGTCTATATAAGATCCCACAGTTGACAGTGCATGTCAGAGCAAAACCAAGCCATGAGGTCGAAGGAATTGTCCGTAGATCTCCGAGACAGGATTGTGTCGAGGCACAGATCTGGGGAATGGTACCAAAACATTTCTGCAGCATTGACGGTCCCCAAGAACACAGTGGCCTCCATCATTCTTAAATGGAAGAAGTTTGGATACACCAAGACTCTTCCTAGAGCTGGCCGCCCGGCCAAACTGAGCAATCGGGGTGAGAAGGGGCTTGGTCAGGGAGGTGACCATGAACCCGGTGGTCACTGACAGAGCTCCAGAGTTCCTCTGTGGAGATGGGAGAACCTTCCAGAAGGACAACCATCTCTGCAGCACTTCACCAATCAGGCCAGATGGAAGCCTCTCAGTAAAAGGCATATGAAAGCCCTCTTGGAGTTTGCCGAAAGGCACTTAAAGGACTGACCATGAGAAACAGGAATTCTAAAAACCTGTTTTTGCTTTGTCACAATGGGGTATTGTGTGTAGATTGAGGGGGGGAAATGTTTAAATAATTTTAGAATAAGGCTGTAAAAAAATGTCAAGGGGTGTGAATACTTTCCGAATGCATTGTATATACATTTTACATTAGTTATCTTGTTTTTAATCCCACCCTTCAGCTCCACTCAACCCCTCCCATCTACAGTGGGGAGAACAAGTATTTGATACACTGCTGATTTTTGCAGGTTTTCCTACTTACAAAGCATGTAGAGGTCTGTAATTTTTATCATAGGTACACTTCAACTGTGAGAGACGGAATCTAAAACAAAAATCCAGAAAATCACATTGTATGATTTAAGTAATTCATTTGCATTTTATTGCATGACATACGTATTTGATACATCAGAAAAGCAGAACTTAATATTTGGTACAGAAACCTGTTTGCAATTACAGAGATCATACATTTCCTGTAGTTCTTGACCAGGTTTGCACACACTGCAGCAGGGATTTTGGCCCACTCCTCCATACAGACCTTCTCCAGATCCTTCCGGTTTCGGGGCTGTCGCTGGGCAATATGGACTTTCAGCTCCCTCCAAAGATGTTCTATTGGGTTCAGGTCTGGAGACTGGCTAGGCCACTCCAGGACCTTGAGATGCTTCTTACGGAGCCACTCCTTAGTTGCCCTGGCTGTGTGTTTCGGGTCGTTGTCGTGGCTGGGTATTCCAGCATGACCCATCTTCAATGCTCTTACTGAGGGAAGGAGGTTGTTGGCCAAGATCTCGCGATACATGGCCCCATCCATCCTCAATACGGTGCAGTCGTCCTGTCCCCTTTGCAGAAAAGCATCCCCAAAGAATGATGTTTCCACCTCCATGCTTAACGGTTGGGATGGTGTTCTTGGGGTTGTACTCATCCTTCTTCCTCCTCCAAACACGGCGAGTGGAGTTTAGACCCAAAAGCTCTATTTTTGTCTCATCAGACCACATAACCTTCTCCCATTTGCCAATGACCATCTGGGTGATCCAGAGGAGGAAACTTCAGACGGGCCTGGACATGCGCTGACTTGAGCAGGGGGACCTTGCGTGCGCTGCAGGATTTTAATCCATGACGGCGTAGTGTGTTACTAATGATTTTCTTTGAGACTGTGGTCCCAGCTCTCTTCAGGTCATTGACCAGGTCCTGCCGTGTAGTTCTGGGCTGATCCTTCACCTTCCTCATGATCATTGATGCCCCACGAGGTGAGATCTTGCATGGAGCCCCAGACCGAGGGTGATTGACCGTCATCTTGAACTTCATCGTCCATTTTCTAATAATTGCGCCAACAGTTGTTACCTTCTCACCAAGCTGCTTGCCTATTGTTTTGTAGCCCATCCCAGCCTTGTGCAGGTCTACAATTTTATCCCTGATGTCCTTACACAGCTCTCTGGTCTTGGCCATTGTGGAGAGGTTGGAGTCTGTTTGATTGAGTGTGTGGACAGGTGTCTTTTATACATGTAACGAGTTCAAACAGGTGCAGTTAATACAGGTAATGAGTGGAGAACAGGTGGGTATCTTAAAGAAAAACTAACAGGTCTGTGAGAGCCGGAATTCTTACTGGTTGGTAGGTGATCAAATACTTATGTCATGCAATAAAATGAAAATTAATTACTTAAAAATCATACAATGTGATTTTCTGGATTTTTGTTTTAGATTCCTTCTCTCACAGTTGAAGTGTACCTATGATAAAGATTACAGACCTCTACATGCTTTGTAAGTAGGAAAACCTACAAAATCGGCAGTGTATCTCTGAACACCATTTTTTTAAATTTCTGTTTGCCAAATATTTTTCAACTTCTTTAGTTTCCTTTGTGTGAAAGTGGGAGGGGATGCCGGGAGACACTGGTGGAAACAATGCCATGCCTATTTAAAAAAAAAAAATTCAATAGAAATTAATGTTTGGAAGGCCATGAATCCTGTATGTACTTGTCTTCTGTGAGGAGGAAAATACATTGATACTGTGTGCGTGTGGCCCCTGGCCATGTTGCTCTGTAGGAGAGGGGGCCCAGAGAGAGGTTTGAGCAGCTCTTTCAGGGAGGGAGAGTGAGGGGATGAGAGGTGTGTAGCGGTTGAAGAGATGCAGCTGTTTGTTCAGGCCGCAGCTGTTGCTCCTCTTCCATTAGACAGTGGCTCTTACACACACACACACACACACACACACACACACACACACACACACACTCTGACAGAAGCATACAATGTAACATTGTTCTGTTCTTTGTGGGAAAGAAGAAAGGATCAATCCATCATGACTGTGTGATGGAAAAATAACAGCCCATATATACTGCCTCCCTCTGCTCTGCCTGCTTTTATTCCAATGAGCGGGGACTACTGCTCTCGCTCCTCTTCCTGTTCTCCCCTTTTCTCAGAGGTTTTATACAGATCCTCTTTCATCTGTGTGAGCATGCATGAGCATTTGGGTGTCAGGCTTTGTTCCTTTCCAGCGTGCAATGTGCACTCTGACCCAGTGAACTCTGAGAGCAAACACTTTTGTGTGTCTGTGTTCCTCTCCACTGACCAGCTTATTATTATTATTATTATTATTATTATAATAATAATAATAATAATAATAATAATAATACCCCTTTCATACACAGACCCAAATCCCAGTCATTTACCATGCCTGCTTATTTTTTGTTGTTGGTATATCTGAAAAAGGGGTCGGGGGTAAAAAAAAACATGGCAAATGAAAAGCCACCTAAAGACCTAGTCATGATTCCTTCATTTTCAGACTTGTAGCCAGAATTCAGGTATTGGGTCTGTGAATGGTTCTCTGCTTTTTTTTTTTTTGTTGCAGGTAAATTCATTAACAATTCCATTGTTAACACATCCCTAATTTAAAATGCAAAAAGCCCCCATGGTTTAACAATGGCCCCCACCCATCCCAATTTGCCAGTTATACACTGATATGGATAAAATAAGTATATCTGCAAGAAAGTGGTAAATAAAGGGGTCATTAACATTGCCTTAGGTTCTTCACAGGTAATATACCTCATCTGTCTGAAATGGGTATAGACATGGCCAGGCTAAACCATGTGGACAGTGTTGCTCCGCTGGTGTCCATTCTACCCATCGGTGAACTTGGCAGGAGTCTCCTCACCTCCCCCACTCTGTGTTTAAGCTGTAACAGGAACTCATCCATGTTGTGTGTGCTAGAGATGGAGGCCCTACTGCAGCTTTGTTATCCAATGAAATTGTTTTTGTCACATGCTTCGTAAACAACAGGTGAAGATTAATGGTGAAATACTTATAGGCTGACCACACCGCTTGCGTTAAGTGCGCGATGGTTGCAAAATAAATGTATAAATCCATGTTATTCAATTATTGCACCCACACTGCTCGCGCGTGCCAACGAGCGTCTGCGTTGCCAAGGGCTAAAATAGAAGCCATTCCTATTTCTGACGCAGATCACGCTGCAAGTCCTGCCTCTCCCATCTCCTCATTGGTTTATAGAAGCAGGTACCCACGTGCCATCTCATTGGTTATACCCACGTGGGTGATTGAAAGATGAACTGTTTTGCCGGTCGTCGTGGTAATACTATGAACGTTTAGAAGCCGATCACCATATAAGTTCAACGATGAAAAAGCCTGGAAGGAGGAGAGATGACTAGAAACGATTCGGTTGACTGTTGTGTGGATTAATTGTCGGAGTAGAGGACCTTGTTCATTTCTGGTAAATTAAAAACTCAATGTTTATATCCCAGGATAAATTTAGCTAGCAACAGCAAGCTAGCTAAATAAGGACAAATTAGCTAGCAAGTGCAAGCTAAATTGCAATGCATTTTTTTATGCTTTCCGACCTGTCCCCAAATTAATGTACCTTTTCCAACAATTAAGATCAATTGATATAGTGAGACGAGGAATAAATACACAGTGATTACCGAAATAACAAAACGAGTAAAAGTAAGATTGCTTTATTAAGGGAGAACCAGTACCGGGTCGATGTGCAGGGGTACGAGGTAACTGAGGTAGCCATGTACATATAGGTAGGGGTAAAGTGACTAGGCAACAGGCTATATATTGTGTGTGTGTGTGTGCGCACAGTCAGTGCAAGAGCGTTAGAGCAAAAAAGTGTCAATGTAGGTAGTCCGGGAAGCCATTTGATTTGCTATTTAGCAGTCTTGTTTTAGTAGTCTTATGGCTTGGGGGTAGAAGGTGTTCAGTGCTCTGTTGGTTCCAGACTTGGTGCACTGGTACTGCTTGCCGTGCGGTAGCAGAGAGAACAGTCGATGGCTTGAGTGGCTGGAGTCTGACATTTTTTTTTGGGCCTTCCTCTGACACCGCCAGGTATAGAGGTCCGGGATGGCAGGAAGTTCGGCCGTACTCAACACCTTCTGTAGCGCCTTACGGGTGCTTTGCAGTTGCTCCTGAGGGGGACGAGGCGCTGACGTGCCCTGTTCACAACTGTGTGTGTGTGGATCATGATAGATCTTTAGTGATGTAGACAAAGGAACTTGAAGCTCTCGACCCGCTCCCCTACAGCCCCGTGGATGGGGGCGTGCTGTTTCCTGTAGTCCACGATCAGCTCCTTTTGTCTTGCTGAAGTTGAGGTAGAAATTGTTGTCCTGGCACCACACTGCCAGTCCCTATAGGCTGCCTCGTGGTCAGTGATCAGTCCGACCACCATTGTCATCAGCGAACTTAATGCCGTTGGAGTCGTGCGCAGTCGTGGCTGAAGAGGGAGTACAGGAGGGGACTAAGCACACACTCCTGAGTACGCGTCCTAGTATTCCATTTGTGAATGTTAACCTGTTTCAAGGTCTCACTCACATCAGCTACAGAAAGCAAGGTCACCCAGCCGTTCGCGACCACTGGTGTTCTCATGCATGGTTCAGTGTTGCTTGCCTCGAAGCGAGTATAGAAATTTGCTAGCCCTGTTACATTTGTCGCGTGTTGGAGCTGGCGTAGTAGGACTTGTACTTAGTCTTGTATGGACGCTTTGCCTGTTTGACTCAGTATTGGTCAGGAGCCTGTGACACTGGAGCTATCCACTGCAGCGCCATCTCTCTGATCCAGAGTTTTGCTTAGTGAAGCAGCTTTAAAGAGGAGTTGCTACACATTGTAGAGTCTCTGTTCCACAGCTTTGTTCATATGCCTGACTAGTGTCAGTACTGTTACGCACAAAATAGTTGTGTATGTCAACACCGCTACACTAAGTCATCTCTGATAGTGCAATACATATGGCAGTATTTTCCTATTTTTAAAGACATGTGCAGTGCACAGAAACAAGTGCAAGTCTTAAGTTTGTTACTTAGTAGTTGTGTGTGACTAGAAGTGTAAAACATCACCCTTAGCGTTTCCAATGAATGTGTAGTTGGGACCATCTGTGGCTATTTAGCTGCTCCACTACCTCCCAACAATGTGGGATTGAAAAGAAAGAACAGAAGATGGTGCTGAGTTTCAAAGGAGCTCAGAAGGGAGGATGAGTGGTGGGTCACACACACCTCTTATCTTTCTCCAGCTCATAAAGCAGTCCTAACCCAGCTCTTATTATAGACCCATGCAGAGATGGGGCCAGCAGGATCAAAGCTCTACATGCCTCTACAGTGCTGCCTGCTTAACAGTTTCGGTCAACATGGAAAACACACAGGAGGTCATATAGGGAGTGTTAAGCTACATCTCTCTTGTTTTCCTTTGGCTTTTCCGCTGTGTTTCTGTCAAATCAAAGTTTATTGGTCATGGACACAGATTTGCAGATGTTATCGCAGGTGCAGCGAAATGCTTGTTTCTAGCTCCAACAGTGCAGTAATAACACCTAGCAATCACATAATCCAAAAAGTAAAAAATAAATTAAGAAATATCAGAATGAGGTGTGTGTGTGTGTGTGTGTGTGTGTGTGTGTGGACAGTATATGAATATAAGCAGTAGTTCTTGAGGATGAGCCATAACTCGAATACTGTGTGTATATACAGTTGAAATTGGATGTTTACATACACCTTAGCCAAATACATTTAAACTCAGTTTTTCACAGTTCCTGACATTTTAAATCTAGTAAAAATTCTGTCTTAGGCCAGTTAGGATCACCACTTTATTTTAAGAATGTGAAATGTCAGAATAATAGTAGAGAATTATTTATTTCAGCTTTTATTTCTTTCATCACATTGCCAGTGGGTCAGAAGTTTACATACACTCAATTAGTAGTTGGTTGCATTGCCTTTAAATTCTTTAACTTGGGTCAAATGTTTTGGGTAGCCTTCCGCAAGCTTCCCACAATAAGTTGGGGGAATTTTGGCCCATTCCTCCTGACAGAGCTGGTGTAATTGAGTCAGATTTTTAGGCCTCCTTGTTCACACATGCTTTTTCAGTTCTGCCCACAAATCTTCTATAGGATTGAGGTCAGGGCTTTGTGATGGCCACTCCAATACCTTGACTTTGTTGTCCTTAACCTGTCTGGGAACGTGGGACGCTTGCGAGTGGAACAGCCAGTGGAATCGCGTCGCGCAAAATACAAATACCTCTATATGCTATAACTTAAATTTCTCAAACATATGATTATTTTACAGCGTTTTATAGATGCCTCTCCTGAATCGAACCACGTTGTCCGATTTAAAAAAAAAAAAAAAAAGGCTTTACAGCAAAAGCAAAATATTAGATTGTTAGGAGAGTACCCTGCCAAAAAAAAATCACACTGCCATTTTCTAAGCAACTAGCATGCATCACAAATACCCAAAACACAGCTAAATGCAGCACTAACCTTTGACAATCTTCATCAGATGACACACCTAGGACATCATGTTACACAATACATGCATTTTTTGTTCGATAAAGTTCATATTTATATATAAAAACAGCATTTTACATCGGCGCGTGACGTTCAGAAAATATTTTCCCTCAAATGCTTCCGGTGATCAGCGCTACAATTTACAAAATTACTATTCGAAAACATTGTTAAAATGTAATATTGTCATTCAAAGAATTATAGATTAACATCTCGGGAATGCAACCGCATTGCCAGATTTAAAAATAACTTTACTGGAAAATCACACTTTGCAATAAACGACGTAGTATGCTCAGAAAAATAGGCTTTGCGATGCATGTTAGCGCCATCTTGGAACCATCTAAAATCAAATATACTATTGTAAATATTCCCTTACCTTTGATTATCTTCATCAGAAGGCACTTCCAGGAATCCCAGGTCCACAACAGGTCCACAACCAATGTAGTTTTGTTCAAACAAGTTAATAATTTATGTCCCAATAGTTCCTTCTTGTTAGCGCGTTCCGAAGGCTACTCATAATGTACTGAAGCGCGCGGGACTTGTCGTCACGAATGTGCAAAAAAATATATTTACGTTCGTTCAAACGTTGTATAACAAATCTTTAGGGCCTTTTTCAACCAGAGCTTCAATAATATTCAAGGCAGACAATTGCATTGTCTTACTAAACGTTTCGGAACAAAAGGGTTCCCATGGGCGCCCGCGTAATAGTAGTAATGGCCCTCCCCCTGTGACCAACTTCCCAAGCCTCTCTTTGGGTCAGTTTCTACCATAGAAGACTCAAACCACTTTGTAAAGACTGTTGACATCTCGTGGAAGCCTTAGCAAGTGCTAAATTATTAATAAGTCCCTGTGTGTTTCAATGGCAAAGGCTTGAAAGTGATTCCACACATCAGATTTCTACTTCCTGTTACATATTGACAATGGCAATAGAAGTTACAGTATCATTTTCATTTAGATAGAATTTTGATTAACAAAGTCTGTTTTTGATTGAGATATGAAGACTTATAAATTAAATGTTCCACAAAAATGTGCATGTGAAAATCATAATTGGCAAAAACAGACTTTGTTTACCTGCTTTTTGAGGCAAAGAGAAAATGACTTTGAGAAGTTCCACAGTGATTGTGAGTTAAGACAATCAGAAATAGTATCAGATCCCCAAATGGGCACATTTAGAAGTCTACATTTGCGCACAGACCAGGTAGCCTAGGCCTAGTTCTATGCGTAATTAGGTGCGTGTCCTTACTCAAGATTGACAGGAGCACTCCAAACTAAAGACAATTAATAATTTGAAACTCCTAAATGGAATAAACCAAAACGTTTTCCTCAAGTGTAGCCTAGGTTGTGCGCTCTGCAAACAATGTGTCCACTCCTACAATGACAACGACGGTAATACTAATAATAAGAATAGTATACTGAATTCATTAACAGAAATTATAGTAACCAAACTAACATTGTATATTATAAATGATGGTAATTAACGGTAAATGTGTTACTGGTGATACTAGTGTGCCATCCCAGCGGCCTCCGCAATGGATCAGTCCTTAATATAAATTTTTTGGTAGGGTGGTTGCTAGGGGACGAGAGCATCGTCTATGGGCAACCTCCTATGTAGTTCACTCATTTTCAGTCACCCTTTGGCCGATGGTGTTACTCATCCCTTTTTTATATATTTTTTACTTCAGCTTGAGGACAAGTGCCAAAAAGGACAAAGGGTGACTGAAAATGGACAAGTGCCAAAAAAAGTTAATGTCAAGCCCTGGTGTTTCCTACCTTCACCACTTGGGGTCGGCCCGTCAGGAAGTCCAGGACCCAGTTGCACAGGGAGTGGTATTGACACAGGACCCTGAGCTTAGTGATAATCTTGAAGGGCACTATGGTGTTGACCAGAGCTCAGCTTTCGATGAACAGCATTTTTACATGGGTATTTCTCTTGTTTAGGTGTGCAGTTCAGTGGTGATTGCGTTGTCGGTGGATCTGTTGGGGCGGTATACGTATTATCGGGTAAGATGGTGATATGATCCTTAACTAGCCTCAAAGCACTACGGGGCGATTTAGTTCAGTTACCTTCGCTTTCTTGGGTACAGGAACAATGGTGGACATCTTGAAGCAAGTGGGGACAACAGGCTGGGATATGGGGAGATTACGGACACTCAAACACTCCAGCCAGCTGGTCTGCACATACTCTGAGGAAGTGTGTGCCCAAGCTGCATTGGAAGGGAGGAAATGATACCGCTTCCACAGGCTTTACCGTGCCTGTCAGTACCAGAGCCATGGCATTGTTCTAACCCAGCCTGCGAGTATGGAGAGATGGTGAGTGTTTGAGAGAAAGGGAAAGTGTCTATTACAGAGAGAGCGGGAGTGTGTGTTTTAGACGGGTGCCTGTGCTTTCAGGTTTCAGCACGTCGGCCCTCTAAAGGCTATTCCACCCAAAAGCCCTGGGGCCCGACTGGCACCTTCTCCTGGGAAAAGAATGGTGTGTGGGTGTTAGACACAGGTAGGGTGTGTGCTGTTACACTTGGTAGCTATTTGAACGTGAAAGGCCAGGCTATGATTAGGTTATTAGAGATAAAGAAAAACCTTTTTTGCTCCAGCACCTGCGCGAAGCCCGTTGTATCTATTCCTTGACAAAACCAGACACGTGCGGTCTGTCTGTCATTTAGTTAGACACACCATAGTTAAACTGTCTGTTAGCTAGCTAGTAGTGTTGAGCTATTAGTGCTTTTTGAGGTCCATTCAGTTTGGGTTAGATTATTAGAAAATAATCGCCGGTGCCGATAATTTAAAACAATACATGAACTATGCATTATTTGGGTTGAGGGTAGTGACTGCCCATTACTGCTATTCACTTACTAGCCATCATTTATTCACATTACTTTAGTTTAATACAGTATTTTAGTTATATTACGTTGTTTGTGTGCCGTTCCGCTTTAACACATTTTTTTCACGTTAAAGTAGTTACGTTTAGGTTATGAGCCTGAGAGAAAAAAACATGTTTTGCTCCAGCACCTGTGAGAGGCCCATTGTAGCTGTTCCTTGACAAAAGCAGACACATCTGCTGTCTGTCTGTTAGCTAGCTAGTGAACCTCAGACCTGTCTGATGAGTTATCTGTATAGCTGCCAGTTTCCCCCTGTGCTTCCTAATAGTGTTTTTTTCTTCCACCTTTTGCTCCGTGTACACATGCATGTCTTTCTGAAGGAAGAGCAGCATCACAACTTTTATTCATTTGCACAATTTCTCATTTTCATTTTGCTTGAAAATGACCACACATCGAATGACATTTGGTAGCAACTAGCTATGCTTGTATAGCTTTGAGCTGGATTTGTCTGTCTTTGCTATTATTTTATATTTGTTGTCGCTCGTTAGCATTTAGCCAACAGTATCTGTGATTTCTCTACTCGTTTGTGCTCATTTTGTTAGCCTTCTGGTCAGAGGCCCATGGGCTTTTCTTGCGTTTTTAGCGCCCCCTTCTGTGCTATGCCGTTAATACAGTAAATCCCAGGATGAGAGAATGATTGTATGACGATGAAAATCTTGATACCGCCCAAGCCAAATGTTTATCACTTATTAACTATTTATTCACATTACTTTAATAAAATGTTTTAGTTGTGGATTTTTTGTTGTTGATTTCATTCCAAGTCATCATCTCATCTCTATAGAACTGCTGCATTTACATTTACGTCATTTAGCAGACGCTCTTATCCAGAGCGACTAAATTGCTGCCTATGCGCTCTGACAATTTCTGTAGTTCTGCAAAGTAAGGCATACTTTTATGATAGCTGAATACTAACTTTTGATCATATTTTCAGGTAGGGATCTCATGAACAGGGTTGCCGTGTCTTTTTTATTTATTTATTTTTTTCCCCTGCCAAATTAGGATACTTTGAAAACAATGTTGGTGAAAATGTATTGGTTGCGGGTTTTTGGGCTACTTGGGAATTGCATGGCGGCCACCATTTTCACTGTGACCTGCTGCTCCTGCCTATCAGGCAGTGACACAGCTTGTTTCTAGTGGAGTGTGTGTGGGGGAGGGGGGGTGTTGACTGAGCGATGCAGCTGAGTCTTGTGAGAGGAGACGGCAGCATGCACGTTTTTACCAGTTGTAGGTAGGCTATTTGTCATTTGCTGAATCCAAGATGGCGTAGCAGTGCAGATGTGTTTTGTTCGTCCTCTCGTGTACTTTTGTATTTTTCGTCCTTTTTTTGAAAATAAAACTGAAATGTATACAATCTCTTTTCCATTTTAATTCAATTATACCTTCTGGTAACCTGCCTCACCCAATGTGATACGGAACCGCTATTATTTTTTATTTATTTTTTAGACCTTATAGCCAGAACCACCTAGCCATCAGCAGCTAATTTAGCTACAAGCTATTTAGTCATTGTTAGCGGCCTTTACCTTCTGCACAGATACCAGCCCTTTTTTTTTATCCTAGATAATACTCGCCAGCCTATCAGTATCGGACTGTTTCTCCACTACAACGCCGGATTCTTGCCGTAAACCCTGGACTATAACTCTTGATCTTCACAGCAAGCTAGCTCCCCCCAACTGCCCCAGTACCGAAGCTATCCCTGAGGCCCACCTCCCTGCCTACTCAGTTGTTCACCCGGACTCCACCCAAACACGGCTAGAATCCACTACTACACCGGATCCTTGCCGTAAGCTTTGGACCTTGGCACCGGATCACCGCTGCTACCGAGTGGCTATAGTGGCTAACCCCCCTGCCCCGAAGCTAGCACCAGTTAGCCGTGAGCCAGGTGCATCTCCCGGCTAGCAAACTAAATTACAACAACTACAATACCTCTTTCGCCATCTGGCTTGGATCCTTTGTCGACACGGCGCCTCGCCGCACCACCAAGACTGGTCTGCCGACGAATACTCCATCCGCTGTGCCTTCAACCGGCCTCCGTCGGATGTTGGTGCAGACGCTTCTTTTAGCCCCAGGCTGCTAACTTTAAACGCCGTGTCTCCCGCGTGCCAGCGTAGTAGCGACTACTCCACGGCTTCCCTGTTCCATCTATTGCTGTCCCCTGGACCCTATAATCACTTGGCTACATAGCTGATGCCTGCTGGACTGTCCATTAATCACGGTACTCCATTTTGTTTATCTGTCGGCCCCAGCCGCGAACTCAGGCTCTGTGTGTAGTTAACCGACCCTCTGCCCATTCATTGCCATTTTACCTGTTGTTGTTTTAGCTGATTAGCTGTTGTCTTACCTGTTGTTGTCTTAGCTAGCTCTCCCAATCAACACCTGTGATTGCTTTATGCCTCGCTGTATGTCTCTCTCAAATGTCAATATGCCTTGTATACTGTTGTTTAGGTTAGTTATCATTGTTTTAGTTTACAATGGAGCCCCTAGTTCCACTCATCATGCCTCTGATACCTCCTTTGTCCCACCTCCCACACATGCGGTGACCTCACCCATTATAACCAGCATGTCCAGAGATGCAACCTCTTATCATCACTCAGTGCCTGGGCTTACCGCCGCTGTACCCGCACCCCACCATACCCGCACCCCACCATACCCCTGTCTGCACATTATGCCCTGAATCTATTCTACCACGCCCAGAAATCTGCTCCTTTTATTCTTTGTCCCCAATGCTCTAGCTGACCATTTTTGATAGCCTTTAGCCGTACCCTCATCCTACTCATCTGTTCCTCGGGTGATGTGGAGGTAAACCCAGGCCCTGCATGTCCTCAGGCACCCTCATTTGTTGACTTCTGTGATCGAAAAAGCCTTGGTTTCATGCGGCTCAGTTGGTAGAACATGGTGTTTGCAACGCCAGGGTTGTGGGTTCGATTCCCACGGGGGACCAGTACGGAGAAAGAATGTATGAAATGTATGCATTCACTACTGTAAGTCGCTCTGGATAAGAGCCTCTGCTAAATGACTAAAATGTAAAATGTAAATGCATGTTAACATCAGAAGCCTCCTCCCTAGGTTTTTTTTTTTCTTTTTTAGGGGTGGATCAGCTTAATATTGCGGAAAGAATATTGCTTCATCAATGTAATTGTCTGCATCATTTCCAATCCCCCATATATATACATGCATACATACATACATACATACATACATACATACATACATACATACATACATACATACATACATACATACATACATACATACATACATACATACATACATACATACATACATGCATACTTTTTTTAAAGAATATACGTTTATTATTATTCCCCGCAAACCCTACCACCGATCGCCCAATTGGAGTAAACTAATAAAACACTTCGGCTGTTACCTTCAATTTATTAATCTGATACACATTTTAGACAGTCTATTTTACAGTAGTTCTTTTTGTTTTTAGTCCGTCTATTTCTGATGTCCATCCAGTTTGATTTCTATTTGTAACTGTGCTATATCACAAAAGTTCTGAACCTATATACATTTTACAGACCCCGTATGTTTTACATTGTTTATCTTATTAGTCCCACCCTTCAGCTCCATTCAACCCCTCCCATCTATCTCTCAACATCATCCATTTCGGATTTCTATTTGCCATATATTTTGCAACTGTGCTGTGATGCTTCACAAAACAATTGAACCTTTCTATTCTCATAGCTTCTACAGATTGTAAATTAAAAATAAACATTTTTGCTAAAATAATTAGTATATTATTGATTGATTGACTATGGCTTTTCAAATCACCCAGTATTGCTATCTGCAGCGTTAGTTCTAGGCAAATGTTGCAATTATTCAGCCATTCCTGGACCTGTGACCAAAAACGAGCTACATATGGACAATACCAAAATAAATGATCTAATGACTGCCTCCTCACAGCAGAATCTGCAGAGCTGGGAAGATTGTATCCCCCATATATAACATTCTATTAGTTGCAAGAATTTTATATAGTAATTTCAATTGAAAAATTCGAAGTTTTGAATCCGGCGTTTTGTGTATGGAACCGGTACATCGAAAATCTCTTCCCAACTATTTTGCAATTTATATGGCACAGCTGTCAGTTTTTTGGTCCTTAAATGAAATTGGTATTTTTATTTATCACACTTTTCTTTAACCATTTATTTTCTTTAATACAGGGCCGACATACAAGTTCCTTACTTTTTCCCCTTCTACTTGCCTCTTCCATTTTTGTGGTAATGCTGCAATTAGTTGGTTGTAATTTTGGGTAGAGCAGACATTTCCATATATCTGTGTTAGCTGCATGTGTGACATCACTCCACCAGTCCTATTTATAATATCATTCACTAAAATTATACCTTTTTTAAACATTTCTTCGATTTTTTTTTATTTTTTTTTTTATCAATTACTATATTTGGATTTAGTCACTATTTGTTGTATTATTTGTTCTGTCTTTTCAGGTGGATTAAACTGAAATTGCAACCAACTTTCTATGGCTTGTTTAAAAAAATAAACATATTTTGGAGATTATTTCCTTTTCAAACAACCGAAAGTGGGCAGGTGTAATCTGAATAAAGTGAAAAAGGCCTTTCTTGAACATAGGATGAGACATTTGTACCAATTTACTAGAAAACCAGTTTGTATTTAAGTATAACTGTGATATGACTGATGCCTTTAGTGAGAGGTCTAATGCTTTAATATTTCATCATTTCTGCCCTCCGAATTCATAGTCGTTATATAAATAGGCCCTTTTAATTTTATCTGGCTTGCTGTTCCAAATAAAATTTGAATTTTTTTTCTTCATATAATTTAAAAAGCAGGTCACTAGGTGTAGGCAAAACCATAAGCAAATAGGTAAACTGTGATATGATTTAAAGAGTTAATCAGGGTGATTTTTCCACAAATAGACAGGTATTTTCCTTTCCATGGTAGCAAGATCTTATCTATTTTTGCTAACTTTCTATACAAATTTATTGGGGTGAGATCATTTCTTTTTTGGGGGTTTTGTATACCGAGTATGTCCACATCTCCGTCAGACCATTTAATTGGTAAACTACATGGTAATGTAAAATTAGCATTTTTTAAATGATCTAATACGTAATATTATCATCATTTGGTTTTAATCCAGAGGAGATAGCAAAAGTATCTAGATCCTCTATGAGGTTGTGGAGACTCTCTGATTGTGGTTTTAAAACATGAATCATCGGCGTACAATGACACCTTAGTTTTTAAGCCACGGATTTCTAATCCCTTAATATTATTGTTTGATCTAATCTTAACAGCTAACATTTCAATGGCAATAATAAATATGCCGATAGTGGACAACCTTGTTTTACTCCTCTAGATAGTTTAAAACTTTCTGAGATGTAGCCATTATTTACTATTTTACACCTAGGGTTACTATACATAACTTTAACCCATTTTATAAGAGATTCCCCAAAATTGAAATATTCTAGGCATTTATATATAAACTCCAGTTGTACTTTATCAAAAGCCTTTTCAAAATCAGCTATGAAAACCAGGCCTGGTGTCCCCGATATTTCATAGTATTCTATTGTTTCCAGTACTTGTCTTATATTATCTCCAATGTATCGACCATGTACAAACCTGTCTGCTTAGGATGAATAATATCTGACAATACTTTTTTAATTCTATGCGCCAAGCATTTTGCTAGGATTTTTGCATCACAACACTAAAGTGTAAGAGGTCTCCAATTTTTTTAAATGGACTAGATCTTTATATATACCATTTGGGTCCTGTTTCAGTAATAATGATATCAGACCTTCTTGCTGTGTGTCCGATAATCTACCATTTATATAGGAGTGGTTAAAACATGCTAATAATGGTCCTTTGAGTATTTCAAAAAAAGTTTTGTATACTTCCACTGGTATGCCATCCAGCCCTGGAGTTTTCCCGTCCTTAAAGGCCCCAATTGCATCAAGCAGTTCCTCCTCTGTAATTTGCCCTTCACATGAGTCTTTCTGTGAAGATGTTAATTTTACATTATTATTAGGAAAAAAATCCATACAATTAGTTTCAGTTAGTGGAGATAGAGGAGCCTGAAACTAAAACATATTCTTAAAGTACTTTACTTCCTCTTTCAAAATATCATTTGGTGAATAATGCATGACTCCATCATTTGTAACAAGTTTTTTAATACATTTTTTTTGGTAGCATTTCTATATTGAAGATTGAAAAATAATTTGGTGCATTTTCCCCATATTCCATCCAGTTCACTTTATTTTTTATAACATATTACACTGGCTCTTTCTTGAATAAGTTCCTCCATTTTCTTTTTGTTTTTCCTCTAACTTATTCTGTGCCTCTACGGTACCGTTTTTATTGCTATCTAACTGTACTGTTAGTCCTTCAATTTCCTTTAATATGGACTCTTTTGATCTAAATTGCTAATGTTTTATAGATGAGTACTGAATTGCATGGCCTCCAAAGGCACACTTAAGTGTCCCATAAAATAAGGGGTTCTGCTGAACCTATGTTATGTTTGAAAAAGTCAGTTATAAATTCTTCTGTCCTAGTTCTAAACAATTTATCATCTAGTAGGCTTTGATTAAATTTCCAATATCCTCACCCACGTGGAAATTCTGTAAAAGTAATATATATATATATGCCAATTATGTGATGATCCGACTGCATTCTGTCCCCTATCAACACTTTTTAAACTTTTGGTGCCAGAGAAAATGACATAAGAAAGTAATCAAGATGACTAGCTTGATTAAGCCTTCGCCATGTATATCTCACTAGGTCAGGGTATTTAAGCCTCCATATATCCACTAATTCCAATATATCCATGACATTCATGATTTCCTTATTAAGTGCCTGAGGGTGATCGTTTGTAGTGTGATTTCCTTTCCGGTCCATAGAGGTATTTAAGACTGTTTAAAAAAAATATCCCACCATAATAATAGAGTCTAGTGTTGCTTGTAGAGTTGATAAATTCTTATATTTTCAAAGAAGCTTGGATCATCATTATTCGGACCGTATAGGTTAATAAGCCATATCTGTTTATTGTCCAATAACATATTTAAAATAATCCATCTACCTTGATGATCTGTTTGGACAATTTGCACATTTGGATCAAAATTACTGTTAATTAAAACCATCACCCCTTTTGAATTTCTTTGCCCATGGGAGAAATATATTTCGCCCCCCCCCCCCCCAGTCCTTTATCCACAAAACTTCATCTAACATTGTTGAATGGGTTTCCTGTAAACAGTAGATATTATATTCCTTCTCTTTTAACCAGGTAAATACTGATTGTCTTTTCTTATCTGCTAGGCCATTACAATTGTAACTGGCTATACTTATTTCACCACTTACCACTTATGAGACACAACTTTAAATTCTATTTATGAAAATATATGTTTGTAAACGTACCATTAAAAAGTAACATGATGATTGAGTGTCTATATAGCTGTACCATGATATTTGCATTTCTACTAAGTAAACCTCCAATTGGTCCCTACTATTCCACCCGCTAAAAGCCTTCCTCATCCCTAGTTGGGTTGTCATCCCAATGCCTGGCAGACCACCCCCGATCCCCCGTATCCCATAGCCCTGAACAGACTGGGATCCATCCTTCGAAAAGAGCAAACAGTGCCATTTACCGAATTGAAGTAAATCAATTGCCAAATGCATTTCCATTGCCCTCACCTCGATTTGTATTATATATAGCTGTGGATCATCCTCTATTGTCCCTAACATCTTTTACTGCTTTGCAACAGTTGTGGGATACACGCATACACACACTCAACCCTTTCCCCCCACACAACCATAAGCTCACATTCTCAACAGTTGCACCATCCCAGAGCCCAACTCAAAGGTCTTGATTTACAAATGCATTTACAGTTGCAGCTGCATTAGAAGGCCTGCAAGACCGTGCAAATAATTGGCAGAAATTGAGAGATTTTATTAACCATTGTCACATCCTAGATGATGGAGGTCAAATGTACACCTTTTCCCTAAGTTTGTTTTACTCACTGCTTTAGCACACTCCGCCAACCCCGATGTCCTTGCCGTGTCTGAATCCTGGCTTAGGAATTCCACCAAAAATGTGGAGATTTCCATACCCAACTACAACATTTTCCGTCAAAATAGAACTGCCAAAGGGGGAGGAGATAGCTTGCAAAGTTCTGTTATACTTTCCAGGTCTATAACCAAACACTTCGAACTTCTAATTTTTTAAATTCATCTCTCCAGAAATAAGTCTCTCACTGTTGCCGCCTGTTCCCTGGATACCATATATGAATTGATCGCTCCCCATCTAGCTTCAGAGTTCGTTCTGTTAGGTGACCTAAACTGGGATATGCTTAACACCCCGGCAGTCCTACAATCTAAGCTAGATGCCCTCAATCTCACACAAATCAAGGAACCCACCAGGTACAACCCTAAATCCGTAAACATGAGACCCCGTAAACATGGGCACCCATAGACATTAATCTGACCAACCTGCCCTCCAAATACACCCCTGCTGTTTTCAATCAGGATCTCAGCGACCACTACCTCATTGTCTGTATCCGCTATGGGTCCACGGTCAAACGACCACCCCTCATCACTGTCAAACGCTCCCTAAAACACTTCTGCGAGCAGGCCTTTCTAATCGACCTGGCCCAGGTATCCTGGAAAGACATTGACCTCATCCCGTCAGTCGAGGATGCCTGGTCGTTCTTTAAAAGTAATTTTATCACCATCTTAGAGAAGCATGCCCCTTTCAAAAAATGTAGAACTAAGAACAGATATAGCCCTTGGTTCACTCCAGACCTGACTGCCCTTGACCAGCACAACAACATCCTGTGGCGGACTGCAATAGCATCGAATAGTCCCCGCGATATGCAACTGTTCAGGTAAGTCAGGAACCAATACACGCAGTCAGTCAGGAAAGCAAAGGCTAGCTTTTTCAAGCAGAAATTTGCATCCTGTAGCTCTAACTCCAAAAAGTTTTGGGACACTGTAAAGTCCATGGAGAACAAGAGCACCTCCTCCCAGCTGCCCACTGCACTGAGGCTAGGTAACACGGTCACCACCGATAAATCCATGATAATCGGCTGGCCATGCCTTCCTCCTGGCTACTCCAACCCCGGCCAACAGCTCCGCCCCCCCCCGGCAGCTACTCGCCCGAGCCTCCCCAGCTGTCGATCACCGTATTCTTATCGGCAGACTCAATAGCCTTGGTTTCTGTAATGACTGCCTCGCCTGGTTTACCAGCTACTTCGCAGATAGAGTTCAGTGTGTCAAATCGGAGGGCATGTTGTCCGGACCTCTGGCAGTCTCTGTGGGGGTACCGCAGGGTTCAATTCTCGGGCTGACTCTTTTCTCTGTATATATCAATGATGTCGCTCTTGCTGCGGGCGATTCCCTTATCCACCTCTACGCAGACGACACCATTCTGTATACTTCTGGCCCTTTCTTGGACACTGTGCTAACTAACCTCCAAACGAGCTTCAATGCCGTACAACACTCCTTCCGTGGCCTCCAACTGCTCTTAAATGCTAGTAAAACCAAATGCATGCTTTTCAACCGTTCGCTGCCCGCGCCCGCCTGCCTGACTAGCATCACCACCCTGGACGGTTCTGACCTGGAATATGTGGACAACTATAAATACCTAAGTGTCTGGTTAGACTGTAAACTCTCCTTCCAGACTCATATTAAGCATCTCAAATCCAAAATTAAATCTAGATTCGGCTTTCTATTTCGCAACAAAGCCTCCTTCACTCACGCCTGCCAAACTTACCCTAGTAAAACTGACTATCCTGCCGATCCTCGACTTCGGCGATGTCATCTACGAAATAGCTTCCAATAGTCTACTCAGCAAATTGGATGCAGTCTATCACAGTGCCATCTGTTCTGTTACCAAATCACCTTATACCACCCACCACTGCGACCTGTATGCTCTAGTCGGCTGGCCGTCGCTACATATTCGTCGCCAGACCCACTGGCTCCTGGTCATCTATAAGTCTATGCTAGGTTAAGCTCCGCCTTATCTCAGTTCACTGGTCACGATAACGACACCCAAACGCAGCACAAGTTCCAGCAGGTATATCTCATTGATCATCCCCAAAGCCAACACCTCATTTGGCCTCCTTTCCTTCCAGTTCTCTGCTGCCAGTGACTGGAACGAATTGCAAAAATCGCTGGAGAATTATTTCCCTCACCAACTTTAAACATCAGCTGTCTGAGCAGCTAACCGATCGCTGCAGCTGTACATGGTCCATCTGCAAATAGCCCACCCAAATCTTCCTACCTCATCCCCATACTGATTTTATTTATTTTTCTGCTCTTTTGCGCACCAGTATCTCTACTTGCACATCATCATTATCTGCTCATTTATCACTCCAGTGTTAATCTGCTAAATTGTAATTCTTCGCTACTATGGCCTATTTATTGCCTACCTCCTCACGCCATTTGCGCACACTTTTTTTTTTACTGTGTGGTTGACTTGTTTGTTGTGTTATTGGCTTTATTGTTTATTCCACGTGTAACTCTGTGTTGTCTGTGTCACACTGCTTTGTGTTATCTTGGCCAGGTCGCAGTTGTAAATGAGAACTTGTTCTCAACTGGCCTACCTGGTTAAATAAAGGTGAAAAAATACTAATAATAATTATGGAGACACAAATTTCCAACCTTTTCTCCATGAAACATATAAACGCACTAGAACTGGTGCGTGTCAAGAAGTGACTGACAAAGCACAGGAAAACGACTAGGAGCTCTTAGAGGGCATTACAAAAATTCCCTCGGAGGTGGATTAAACCACATTCTGTCTGTCGACTTTACTTATGGAAAACCATATCAAGTGAAGGGTTTTACACATGCTAAATTCTTGTCTCTCGAGTGCTGTGCGAGTGGAAATTTGAAATGGAAGTTATGGAGCTCCCTCGTGAACTTCTCCCTATAACAGAAGCACACAAGGAAACTGACATTAAATGTGGACAATGATACATTTGCATCTCTTGGTCATCAATTAGCATATTAATTCCTATGCAGACTACTGTAGCCTACCATTTTATACAGTACATATGTTTGAACGATATCACTGGAGTCATTGCAAATCAATTTGTGCCACTTGTGTAGCCTACCTGGAGCTGGCAAACAGATTTAATAAATAGCCTTTAACTTCAGTTCATTGTTGTTGTAGCGTTGTGTTATTATGCAATTATTAATGGCTATTTATTTAATGAAATTGGAAGTTAACTGTGACCAGGATCACAATTGATGTCGCAATTGCCGACCAGTTGTTAGAATGCATTAAATTGAAGGTAAATCAGTCAGATTAGGCTACAGGTAAAAAAAAACACTGGCTGTTGTCGACAAGCATAGGACAATTCAGTTCATATCCATATTTTTATATTTGATTAGGTGATTTGAAATTACAACCCCATCCTCAATAGTCTGTTCCAGCAGGCTATTGGGCAATGGAAGCACTTCTCACCTCGAAGTTGCCTTGCTGTTCATGTTGTAAAAATGTGTCTGTCAATTGGAACTAAGCAAGCTGCTAAGTCATTAATCTTACGTCTTGCCTAGGCTTTTGCAGGCTTTCTGACTTTTTACTATCAGGCCTATCAGGGGCACTAGGCTACCTGCATTTAGCTAACCAAATTGAACCGTTGGTCAATTTAGTAGTTTAAAACCATAGTTCCCTTTTCAAGACGATTCGATCCGTATCTAGATACATGGGCTCTGATACATACAAGAACAATACATTTCAGTTAGACATTCGGTTTGAGTAGAGGGAACGAATTGGTGCGATATAATTTGATGCACTCACATTTGTTGCTTAAACATATTATTTTCCATTCAAAAATCTGCCGCTGATGGAGCTCATAAGCTGGGCCTCTGAGTTGAGTTTTGTGTGTGTGTGTGTGTTAGGCCTGCACAATTAATCAAATTCAGATCAAAATTGCGATTTTGAGATGTGCAATATTCATATCGCAAGAGGCTGAGATGTTCTCCATTCTTTGACACTGTTAATACAACAAAAACTAGACTACGGTACCACCTCCAATGAGAGACGCTAGACTCCGTTCATTCACTATCTACATGCACAGGGATTGCTGACCAATCACAAGCGAGCTCTCTCACTTTGCATGGCATGCACATGCTGGCCAATCACAAGCGTCCCCGCTTAGTGTGCGGTGTTGCCAATTTAGTGACACTGATGCTTGATTTCGCAAGTTAAGTCTGCCCCAGCTAATTTATGTTTGATTTAGCAACATCCTTGTTTGTGTGTGTTGCCTCTCAGCGGCTCCGCCTCCACTGGCTGCTGCGTGTGTGTGCACCGCCTCTCCATGCTCCTTCCCTCACCACTCTTCCTTCTAGCCTCTGGTACTCTCCCCACTGCTGCAGAAGTGAGTGAAGTTAATTCATTAAATCAGTTCCTTGTTGTTAGTTGCAATATGTAACTTCTTCGCTGACCTGACCAAATTCGCATAGAAATGTGGGTTTTATAGATCTGTCATTCTCATTGAAAGCAAGTCTAAGAAGCGGTAGGTCTGTTCTGTGCGCTATTCCTATGCTTTCTGCATTTAAGTTTAGTTTTTGCTGCTTTTACTTTCGGGTTTTGCACACCAGCTGAAAATACAATATTTTTAGTAATTTCACAGCAGTTTAGATGGTACAATGATTCTCTACTTGATGATCTTTTTCACAAACTGAAAGTAGGCAAACTATAGACAGTGAGGCTTAATGTAAGGTTACTCCCATGTACCGTAATTTCCGGACTATTAAGCGCACCTGAATATAAGCCGCACCCACTGAATTTAAAAAATATATATTATTTTGAACATAAATAAGCCGCACATGTCTATAAGCCGCAGGTGCTTACCGGTACATTGAAACAAATTAACTTTACACAGGCTTTAACGAAACACGGCTTGTAACAAAAATAAATAGGCTTTAACGAAACACGGCTTGTAACAAAAATAAATAGGCTTTAACGAAACACGGCTTGTAACAAAAATAAAAAATTAGCAGTAAACAGTAGCCTACCAATAAAGTCATTGGTCACGATCTTCCTCCTCCTGTGCACTGAAATCATCTCCTTTGGTGTCTGAGTTGAATAGCCTCAGAATTGCTTCATCCGATATTGGATCGTCTTCATTGTCTCACTCGTCACTTTCATCCGGAGGCAAATCCCCCGCTGAGCCCTCTTCAACACGCAGCAGTCCAGCCTTTCGAAACCCGTTAATGATAGTGGATTTTTTGACAATGCTCCACGCTGTCAGGACCCACAAATTTGAAAGCGGGAAAAATCCATATATTAGCCGCGTCATTGTTTAAGCTGTGAAGTTCAAAGCGTGGGAAAAAAGTTGCGGCTTATAGTCTGGAATTTACGGTAATTTCCTAACTTTGGCAGACTACTGACACGTCGTTTCAATAAACGTTTTCAGCAGCGTCACGTGTTATTAGCATACTTAGCTGTCACAACAAATGATTTGCATGGTACTTATTCTACCACTGTTACTCAACCTGCTAACACTGCCAGTAAAGCTGTTACATTATACTTACGTCACTGTTTGTTTACCCCAAGTTTATTCACCGGTTAACTGATGCTAGCTAGAGAGGTTAATCTCGATCTAATTTGCTAGTCATAGATATGTCGCGTAACTATACAGAACGAAAATATAAACAACATGCAACAATTTCAATGATTTTACTGAGTTCATATAAGGAAATCTGTCAATTGAAATAAATTCAGTTGGCCCTGAACAATGGATTTCTGGGGAGTCGGGCACAGCCAATCAGAATGAGTTTTTCCCCACAAAGGGGCTTTAATTACAGACAGAAATACTCATCAGTTTCATCAGCTGTTCGTGTGGCTGGTCTCAGACGATCCTACAGATGAAGAAGCTGAATGTGGAGGTCCTGGGCTGGCGTGGTTACACGTGGTCTGCAGTTGAGGCCGGTTGGACATGTTGCCTAATTCTCTAAAATGACATTGGAGGCAGTTTATGGTACAACGGCCACTGTCCACAAAAGGCATGGATTTTTTTTTTAATCGGCATTACAGCCACACAAAGGGGATGCTGCCGGGAAATTAGACATTATCAAGTTCTTGTCAATTTGTGAATGAGAGGCTAAAGTGTGCATCCTGAGCAAATAACAAAGCAGAGCTCATGCCTTTCATGCAACTTTTTTCAGATCATCATTCGTCGCATCATGCATTGTTAGAATGTATTAAAAATCCAAACATATAGCTCAACATTTTTATCACAACTAAAGTTTCGTAATTAACTCTAAATTTTAGCATATATGAGGACCTGTATCCGCATTTGCGCACTCCCTCAAATCATTTGGAGAAAATATCCTTTCCATTGTATTCAGTTTTGTTCAATTGTTTTCTTCATACTATAAAATAACCCCATGGAGTTCTAAGCAAATCTTGTCTGCTAAATGTGTTACCCACAGCCATATGGCATGGCCAGATCAGGGCCTAACATAATGACAGCTCAGTATTTTAATTGTTTTAATTTTTTAATTTCACCTTTATTTAACCAGGTAGGCAAGTTGAGAACAAGTTCTCATTTACAATTGCAACCTTGCCAAGATAAAGCAAAGCAGTTCGACACATACAACAGAGTTACACATGGAGTAAAACAAACATACAGTCAATAATACAGTAGAAAAATAAGTCTATATACAATGTGAGCAAATGAGGTGAGATAAGGGACGTAAAGGCAAAAAAGGCCATGGTGGCAAAGTAAATACAATATAGCAAGTAAAACACTGGAATGGTAGATTTGCAGTGGAAGAAAGTGCAAAGTAGAAATGGAAATAATAGGGTGCAAAGGAGCAAAATAAATAAATACAGTAGGGGAAGCGGTGGTTGTATGGGCTATGTACAGGTGCAGTGAGCTGCTCTGACAGCTGGTGCTTAAAGCTAGTGAGGGAGATAAGTGTTTCCAGTTTTAGAGATTTTTGTAGTTCGTTCCAGTCATTGGCAGCAGAGAACTGGAAGGAGAGATGGCCAAAGGAGGAATTGGCTTTGGGGGTGACCAGAGAGAGAGATACCTGCTGGAGCGCGTGCTACAGGTGGGTGCTGTTATGGTGACCAGTGAGCTGAGATAAGGGGGGACTTTACCTGGCAGGGTCTTGTAGATGACGTGGATCCAGTGGGTTTGGCGACGAGTATGAAGCGAGGGCCAGCCAACGAGAGCGTACAGGTCGCAGTGGTGGGTAGTATATGGGGCTTTGGTGACAAACCGGATGGCACTGTGATAGACTGCATCCAGTTTATTGAGTAGGGTATTGGAGGCTGTCTTGTAAATGACATCGCTGAAGTTGAGGATCGGTAGGATGGTCAGTTTTACGAGGGTATGTTTGGCAGCATGACTGAAGGATGCATTGTTGCGAAATAGGAAGCCAATTCTAGATTTAACTTTGGATTGGAGATGTTTGATGTGAGTCTGGAAGGAGAGCTTACAGTCTAACCAGACACCTAGGTATTTGTAGTTGTCCACATATTCTAAGTCAGAACTGTCCAGAGTAGTGATGCTGGACAGGCGGGCAGGTGCAGGCAGCGATCGGTTGAAGAGCATGCATTTAGTTTTACTTGTATTTAAAAGCAGTTGGAGGCCACGGAAGGAGAGTTGTATGGCATTGAAGCTCGTCTGGAGGGTTGTTAAGTGTCCAAAGAAGGGCCAGAAGTATACAGAATGGTATCGTCTGCGTAGAGGTGGATCAGAGACTCACCAGCAGCAAGAGTGACATCATTGATGTATACAGAGAAAAGAGTCGGCCCAAGAATTGAACCCTGTGGCCTCCCCTGAGACTGCCAGAGGCTCGGACAACATTCCATCCGATTTGACACATTGAACTCTTATCAGAGAAGTAGTTAGTTGGTGAACCAGGCGAGGCAATCATTTGAGAAACCAAGGCTACTGAGTCTGCCGATGAGGATGTGGTTGATTGACAGAGTCGAAAGCCTTGGCCAGGTCAATGAATACGGCAGCACAGTATTAGTCCCGTGTGGCTCAGTTGGTAGAGCATGGTGTTTGCAATGCCAGGGTTGTGGGTTCGATTCCCACGGGGGACCAGTACGGAGAAAAAATGTATGAAATGTATGCATTCACTACTGTAAATCGCTCTGGATAAGAGTGTCTGCTAAATGACTAAAATGTAAAATGTAAATGTATTGTCTCTTATCGATGGCGGTTATGATATCGTTTAGGACCTTGAGCGTGGCTGAGGTGCACCCATTCTGTTTTTCTGAAATAGACTAAATTTTCTTCATGTTTCTTTAGACCTGTCTAAAATAAGTCATGGATTTATTGTGATGGTGTAGGCTTTATTACATGCATTTATTAGACAACATTTCATGACCGCCCTAGGTAGGGGACACACATTCCACACTGTCTCTGCTTTGAACTGTCAATTGATTTCACGAATCAGTCACTGATATGGTGGAACAAACTGCTTAATCTGTTGGTCTATGTTGAACAATGATATTACTGCATCTGACTATGAAGAGATGCTTACTTACTGACTGACTGACTGGCTGGATGACTGACTAATTTGTCAACTGCAGTCCAGGAGAGGTTGTTCCTAATCTATAGCACCGTAGCTCAATATGGGATCAATGATGTGTCTCACACACACACACACACACACACACACACACACACACACACACACACACACACACACACACAACTTTGTGAATTTTCAGGATGTTTTGGGAAGTAAAAATGTTTGACAATTAAGTCCTATTTTCCCTAACCGTAACCCCCTAAACCTGATGATATAGGCTAGGAACATTGAACTTGGATGCTTAAGGATCCTTGATGTCCTGTGTTTCTGCAGTGTAGACAGATTAAACCCTGTAAGACTCATAAAGGAGCAGATGGAGAGCTCAGCCAGTTTCCTATGAGTACGATTCAGTGACCGCTCTTCTGGCTATTGTTCCCCTGCCTTATTACTTCACACATTACCTGACTGACTCTCCACAACAATCTGTACTGACTGCTGCTGCACCATATTTCCTCCCTTTATTCCTAATCGTCTTTCGCTGAGCTCCGGTCTCTATTCTTCAGCAGGAGAAGCTGGGATGAGGCCAGGCTGGCTGCTCCCCTGTGGTCCACAAATCAGGCCAGACTTGTGCATATGTTACACACACACACACACACAGTGTGCACAACTCACACGTGACAGCCTTCTGCTCTGGGACCGTAACCTCTTCCTCTGTCTGTCTGTCCGTCCCTCTGCATCTATTAGTCTTCCCCTCATAGGCTCCTGGTGTCAGGATCTGTAGAAAGGACCTGGTTCTGGTCTGAGTGTTGGTTTATCATAGATGCTGCTGTGTCTGTCTCACTCACTGGGGGAATGTGCCACTGCCAGGCTAGGAGAGGTGAGGAGAACAGACTGGCTGCACAGCCTGAGCTCTAATTATCAACCGGAGAGAGGGACCGGGAGGGAATAGGGTGTGAGTGTGTGTCTGTGTGCGCATGCATGCGGCTAAAAAAAGCCAAATCGCACTACCAAGGTCAGAGCTGCTGCCAAGACACTGATTAGGGACCTGTGTATTTTTGCAAATGGGCTGGAGCCAGGCTAACAGTAACGGGTGCGCGTCTGCGCGTCTGCGGGTCTGCGTGTACGTCTGCGCGCGGGTGTGCGTCTGCGCGCGGGTGTGCGTCTGCGCGCGGGTCTACGTCTACCCGCGTGTGTGTACGTCTACCCGCGTGTGTGTACGTCTACCCGCGTGTGTGTACGTCTACGCGCGTGTGTGTGTGTACGTCTACGCCTTTGTCAACCTGTGGGTGTTTGAGTGTTGTGATAGTGTGTTTGAGAAGCAGAGAGTCTGTGCTGCTCTATCTTCATCACCATCATACTTTTCAACACCAGGGACTGAAACTTCACCGCCATGGTGATTTCTACCCAGCATTTGGCTGGTTGTAGCTTTATGCCCTGATCATTTTACCTATCAGCTGTCAATCATCCATCTCTGTTCATGTTCTCCAGTGAGCTCCTGTTACTCCCACTCATTCAATAGTAACTCTCCCCTGAGGCTGGCCTTTTTAAACCGTCTGTCTGCCCTTGGCCAGTCTGCCCTCCCATTGGCTCTTGCCGCCTGTCTGTTGCAGATTATTAATATTCACGTTTCACTGGGACGCTGAGGTTGTGTGTGTGGCAGAAAGTCGTCATTTGGTTTTCGGTCTGTAGAAAAGCACCATGGTTGCTAGGCAACCAAGATGCAGGCAGGTGGCGTGAGCTGCCTTTGCAAATGACTGGATTCCGCAAACTGTGTGTGTCTGTCCCCTCTTGCTGTGTTGCCAGAAAATGCTCACATAGATGAGACAGCCTACTTGATGAGTGTCTCTCTTGGGACCAGCAGCCCCCTTTTTCTAATGTGAGTCTGAGCTTCCTCCCCACTCAGTGAGCTTCCTTCCTCCTGGCTCAGGCTGAACCAATGGCATGTTAAGTGATGGTGTGAAGAGGCTTTCACTGTGGATGGCGTGTGCTCAGACACCGTCCTGAATAACAGGTCACTCACACTTTGCCCACTGTGCAGGATGGGACACACCTCTCTTGTGCCCCTAGCCTGCTGTGTGACAGTGTGTATCGACCTGCTTACAGTGACAGGCATGCAGCCACATGCTGTGTGTTTGAGTCATTAGTGTGTGTGACTGGCTCAGTGGCCCCTCTTAGCTCCTGTTCAATACCCTCCCCCCGACTGACAAAATGAGTTCTGAGTTCACCTAGGCTACATGTTAATGTCACTGTTACTAACTGTTCAGCAATGGCACTTGATGAAAATGGACTAATGTTGATGCTATTTGCTCTGGCTGTAAGACTATAAAAGAGATGTATGCTATCATGTGTTTCTCAGCACTGTGAGCACACTGACCCACTTTGGGCCTTAACAAGATGCTGCAGTCTGCACAGTTTATAAATGCATGAGACTGGCTGGCATAGACACACATGGTGCTGCTTGAGATGCACAACGCTTCTACAACTAGGCTTATTTGTCTGCAGAAATGAAAGCTTATTAGAGATGTATATGATTTACTGTGATCTGTTGGATTTAGCTTAGCGTGCGTGTATGAGAAAAGCCACACATTAAGGGTGTCATAGACCCAGTCCTGCACTGCTGGGTGACTACTGGCTATAAGACACTCACAGCTTTTCACTGACACACATGACCTCACACTGTCGCATGCCTGTTCATTTACTGGATGCAGCAGCTTTTGATCCTGACCCCGATCACACAGACCCACACAGCTTGTCTCATAAGCAGTGACACGGCACAGCTAACTGTCACACCAACAACACACCTATTTGTCTGTGGGGACTCGTGACTCATCACTGGGCCAGACTGACTGACTTAAATTATAGAATGTGTTTGTTGGAGAGATGAGATTATAGGACAGCTCACATTGGGTCAGTGACTGGCCTGACCCTTTCTAGAGGAATGAGTCAGTGAAGGTGGTATAATGCTGTGGCTCTGTTCTTTCCTCAGATCAGTGTTTGTGCAGTCAGTCAGTGGCAGTTCTGTGGGTGTGGGGCATCTGTCACTCTCACTCACAGGCCCCGTGTTTGTAAATACACACACCCTGAGTAGAGGCAGATGACCACATGGTTTTCATTTTCAGCTACTTTCTGTTGTAGAGGAGCTCCCTGGGGCTCAGAGGACAAGATGGGCACATGAGAAGAAGGAGGAGGGAGACCGGGCCCACTGGCAGAAGAGCTGAGGGTGAGGAGAGAAGGTTTGTTGAGTGACATGTCAACAGGAGAGGGAGGGAGTGAGGGAAGGTCGCCATTTTAAAACGTGTATTTTTCCATGTAGACACATGCACTGATATTGTCTGATGCTTTTAAATGGACTGTTTGATTAAATAATTAAGACACAAATGACGTGAGTCCGACCGCAATAGATTTGATTGTGTCGGGTCGGGCTGAAATGACACAGTGACTGACTAGCACCCATTGTCTCTCTCTCCTCCCTGCTGCAGCGACCACCACAGAACATCTACAGTGTTTATCACACTGTCCATGTTGCTGAAGCGGCAACAAAATTAAACCCATTTAACTGAAAAGTTCTGTTACCAAAATCACTCATTTGTTTAGGAAAAACATTCCCTCAACCCTTGCTCTCCTTACGTGACATGTATGCATCGCATGCATGTGACCAATAGGCTATAGGTCAGGCCCTATCATAATCACATCAATAAATTGGTTATAATAAACTCAGAACCCTAACACATTGACAGCAAAATGGATGCAGAGGACGTGACAAACTCGAAGCGGGGGAATGTTCACTGGTTGCTCAGGAGGTAATGGGGAAGTCGGATGTGTGGAATACATTTGACTAGTTGTGGAAAATACTGGAGATCAAGAAAAAGGACCAAGCACTGCGTGCATATTATGTGTTCCAAACGGGTGCTGTTAAATTATATTGTAATCTTTCTGACCATTTAGAACAATGTAAACACATTGTAAAGCCTTTATTACAGCAAAGACTAAAAACATGGCATAAATTCCTATTTATTGTTTAGGCTAATTATTCCATTTATTTTGTTTTAAAACTAAAATGCTTGATTGCATTTAAAATCATGACTGACTCGTATGCTGTGTGATGCCATGAACGAATGAATGATTGATTGGTACAGTAGCCTATATAACCATTGAAATATAGGCATAAGTGAGTTACGTTATTAAGACTAAACAGGATGTGCTCTTAGGCCTGCACCTCGATGGTGGTTATACAAGGCTACTATACTAAGCCTACTAATTATGACATTACTTATTATTGTAATGATGATCATAATAGTAATAATAACAATGAGATCAACAAAATGGAGGGTTATTATAAATACAATTTTTCTGACAATTTGGAACAGTGTAAACAACATACCAGAGAGGCTGTTCTAATGGGGGGAAAAAGATGTATAGCCTTTATTACAGCATAGCAAAGATTAAAAATAGCCCAATTTGTGAAATTGTTTATCTGACGTGTGAGGCTTGGTGCTCACAGAATCAGTAGGCTATTAAACAAACTCATTCTTTATTTATTTTATTGATTTTATATATGGATGATTTATAAAGCCAGGCATATTTTAACTTAGGCTATTGATTTTTAGACCTAATTAAGTTGGTTTCATCTCTCTTCACTTTTCTTCGACAATTAAGGCAAGGGCTGTTTTCTCGTCTCCTAACTCTGCTGCTGCCTCTGCCGCATTGTTCTCAACACCAATATGCTGGTTAACTTTGATATTATTCTCATTGCAACTTGGTTTTGGAAAAGGCGCCAATACAACAGCGCACTGATGTTTCAGAACAGCAACCGCTATCCAATGCGGGAGAAAGCGCATTTTTTATAAAATAATATAATTTTTAGTAGTGTTGCAGCATTGTTCTTACTTAATATAACCATATACAATTTCAGTAGCTCATCTCTCAGTGATGGACTGTGCCTTCCCCACGGCCTCCACAATGGATTAGTCCACTCTGACAGGCGCCAATCAAACAGGTGTCTTGTACACCACGAAGTGTCATTTTTTTGGTTACTGCTCGACTAAAGAAATCTCAGTCAACCAAACAATCGTCCAGTCGACTAAATGGGGTCAGCCCTACTGGAAAGAGAACAGGGTAGCAAAGGGTTTTGTGTGAAACAGGGCGGGAGGGCATTGAGCAGGGCCCTCGACCCTGTTCCTAGAGAGCTACCCTCCTGTAGGTTTTCACTCTAACCCCAGTTGTAACGAACCAGATTCAGTTTATCAACCAGCTAATTATTATAATGTGCTAGATTAGGGTTGGAGGGAAAACCTATAGGACAGTAGCTCTCCAGGAAGTGGGTTGGAGAGCCCTGGGATAGAGAACAGGGGAGGGGATTTAGAGGGAAACCTCTAGGCCTAGTTGTTGAGTCAGGATGATGAGTCATTGTGTTTCCAGGGACCCCGGTCTTTCTTCTTCAACACTTCCCCTGCTACATGCCCCAACATGAGGCTTCATCCCTCTCCCCTCTACCCCTCCTCTTCTCCATTCAGGAGCTGTCTGGTTCATCTCTGGATTGCTCAGAGGCAGGAACATCAGCTGATCCACACATTCCCAAATATAAAGCGCATTATCCAACTGTCTAACAGGTGTCGCTAGTCTAACTGATGTCGCTAGACCAACTGGGATCTAGGAGGGGGTGATGTGTTCATCAGAGCACTGAGATGCTGTGTTAATGTGGACTCATCTCTGTGTGTAGCTCTACTTATCAGCAGCCAGATGATAAAAAAAAAATATATATATATTACCCCTTTTTCTCCCAATCTCATGGTATCCAATTGGTAGTTAGTCTTGTCTCATCGCTGCAACTCCCGTATGGACTCGGGAGAGGCGACGGTCCAGAGCCGTGCGTCGCCCGAAATACAACCCAGCCAAGCCCCACTTCTTCTTGACACAATGCCCACTTAACCCGGAAGCCAGCCCTACCAATGTGTTGGAGGAAACACCGTACACATGGCAACCGTGTCAGCGTGGACTGCGCCTGGCTCTCCACAGGAGTCGCTAGTGCGCGATGGGACAAGGACAACCCTACCGGCCAAACCCGGATGAGACTGGGCCAGTTGTGCACCGCCCCATGGGTCTCCTGGGCGTGGCCGGCTGCGACAGAGCCTGGACTCGAACCCAGAATCTCTAGTGGCACAGCTAGCACTGCTAGCCTTAGACCACTGCACCACTCGGGAGGCCCAGCAACCATATTTGTGTTTATGACGTGTGTTATAAAATGAATTCTTTTTATGATGTCAGGAAAAGTGTATTTAATCAACAGGGTGTATTTTCTACCCATTCCTTGAGCGATGGTCTCTGTGTTTTTTTTCTGAGGGGCTGGGAGGTGTTTATTCCAGCTAGGTTTGGATCGTTAGGTCCTCAGTCTATGGGAATGCTGTGGCTTTTGGTGTGAGCACTTAAAGCCATTCACACACTTAATTCCCTCGTGTCATGTGGCCTTGGCAGTGAACTCACTGACCTCTGCTCTGGGGTCACGGTAGAAACTCTGGCCACTGCAGCGCAGGCACCCCACAGATCTGGAGGATGAGGACCTGTCTGATCCTGAACTAGTGGTTAGAGGTGGTAACTTCTTCCTACTCTGTTGGGCGGGCAGGCAGGCAGGCAGATATAATTGTGGACTTGTCTGTGAAGAGCCATCTGGTGGAATGTGGTGTAGAGAAGGAAAAATCGAATGAAATGTTATTCATCACGTGCATCATTTTACAGCAGGTATAAAAGGTGCAAAGACATGCTTGGAGCTAGCAATAGGATGACCGTTTCTGTCGGCGCCATCTTGTGTGAAGATGGTTGCATTCAGTAGACACAAAACTGAATGGAACCGGCACCACTACTACCTTACTGACCATAACCCTTGGAGAAAAGAAACGAAATGTAGAAGACACTACCTGAACTTGTTCAGTGAATGCTCACTCTGGTTTTCTCCTTTTTGTGCTTCCTGAACGTGATGTGGTGTGATGCTTGTGTTTGAAACTGTTTCTCAGCCTTGAACAAGAGAACAACATTATTTTGAGACTGAATGAGCTCTTGTAGGTAGTGTGTTAGCAGTAAGAAGCCTCTCTGTAGGGTGTGTGTGTGATATTAGAGTTGTCCAACTGTCTCTCCCTTGACTTGATGCACTGACTGAGCTCATCTATACCATAATATAACATGTATTTCTGTTTTTATGGTTCATAAAGTCCTGTTTGCAAGGTTGCATTGTAGGTGTGTGCGTGCGCGTGGATTGTGTTTCTAACATGCTCGCAGGAAAGTCTGTAAAAACACCAAGAAATCAGCACTAACAGACTGTAATTTTGGCAATCCTTTCCTAAGCATTTCCACGCATAATAGAGACGTCATCGTATACAAATGTATGCTCATTTTGAAATGATTGGTTTGTCATATTATATTTGTTTGGGCTTTTTTTACTGTCAAGTATGTTCCAGACAAAATCGGCCTGCGGGGAAATCTAGATGGTGATTCTTGGTTTATAACATTTAACGCTGCGACAGAAAGATACCTGTATTTTAAACAATTTACACTGAACAAAAATATAAATGCAACATATAAAGTGTTAGGCCCAAGTTTCATGGGCTGAAATTAAAGATCCCAGAAGTTTCCCATATGCACAAAAAGCTTATTTCTCTCATTGTGTACACATTTCCTCACATCCCTGTTAATGAGCATTTCTCCTTTGCAAGATAATCCATCCACCTGACAGGTGTGGCATATCACTAGGGTGTTATCAGACAGCTGGAGATATTAAACATTTCACTATCACAAAGGTGCACCTTGTGCAGGGGACAATAAAAGGCCACTCTAAAATGTTCCGTTTTGTCACACAACACCACAGATGTCTCAAGTTTTGAGGGAGTGTGAAATTGGCATTCGGACTGCAGGAATGTCCACCAGATCTGTTGCCAGATAAATTAACAGATTTTCTACCATAAGCTGCCTCCAACATCGTTTTAGAGGATTTGGTAGTACGTCCAACCGGCTTCACAACCGCAGATCACGTGCCCAGGGCCTACACATCCGGCTTCTTTACCTGCGGGATGGTCTGAGATGAAACTGGGTTTGCACAAACAAAGAATTTCTGCACAAACTGTCAGAAACCGTCTCAGGGAAGCTCATCTGTGTGCTCGTCGTACTCACCAGGTTCTTGACCTGACTGCAGTTTGGTGTCGTAACTGATGGCCACTGGCACGCTGGAGAAGTGTGCTCTTCACAGATGAGTCCTTGTTTCAACTGTACCGGGCAGATGGCAGACTGTATTTTCTTGTGTGGGCAAGTGGTTTTCTGATGTCAGCGTCATGAACAGAGGGCCCCATGGTGGCGGTGGGATTATAGTATGGGCAGGCATAAGCTATGGACGACGAACACAATTGCATTTTATTGATGGCATTTTCAATGCACATAGATACCGTGATGAGATCCTGAGGCCCCTTGTGCCATTCATCCCCCGCCATCACTTCATGTTCTGTACACAATTCCTGGAAGCTGAAAATGTCCGTTCCATGGCCTGCATACTCACCAGACATGTCACCCATTGAGCATGTTTGGGATTCTCTGGATCGACGTGTACGACAGTGTGTTCCAGTCCCCGCCAATATCCAGCAACTTCGCACAGCCATTGAAGAGGAGTGGGACAACATTCCACTAGCCACAATCCAACAGCTTGATCAACTCAATGCAAAGGAGATGTCTTGCTGCATCAGACACTGACTGGTTTTCTTATCCACAACCCTAGCTTTAAAAAAAAGTTATCTGACCAACAGATGCATATCTACTGGATATTCCCAGTCATGTGAAATCCATAGATGAGGGCCTAATAAATGTAATTCAATTGACTGAATTCCTTTTATATGAACTGTAACTCAGTAAAATGTTTGTAGTTGAATGTTGGTTTATATTTTTGTTCTGTGTAGTTATTTATTTATTTCTAAAGACTGATTTTAAATGTAATAGTATTTAAAATAAGTTCAGATCCATTAGTATATTGGTGTTTGGTAAAAATGTAGGCCTTTAACATTTTGCTAAATTTATATTTAACTTAATTTCAATACATACAGATGGCGAGGTGAAGTCGATGGCCAAAACACTGCAGCCTCATCCATCCATTTAGGTTGGTGGCTTTCACCACGTTTGCCCTACTGTCCGTTGTGATGCACACTAGGCTGCTAGAGTCCTCCTGGGTTATCTTCACAGTGTGGTCCTGTTGAAAGTAGGCAGTCTGCAAGCACCTGGTGTGTAGCTTCCAGTCGGCATCGATGTAGTGCAGTGTCATTGACATAAGGCTCCTTCGTCCTCCTGTTGGACCACATCAGTTGTCACACAATTGTGCACCTGTTCAGCGCCAAAGTTATTTTGGCATGAAATTAATTGTACATGGCATTTTGTATTTCTTAAACCCACTTTGTTCAACTGGTGAAATTAGGGCCATGTCTTTTGCGACGTGGTACGTTATGGCATCTTATTTCATTCCATTGGTGAGAGTGCTGTATGGGGAGTTGCATGTGCAAACAATTCCGTAATGGATTGTTGCCCTTGGGCTTTGCTCTTGCAATGACTGACGCTTGTTGGCCTCTGCCTCATTTTTCTTCGACGTGGTTTCTTCGTGCTTTCTGGGACTGCATCGTTTCGTTCATTTCCCCCGCCAATGAACGAGGCTACTCGCAACATCACTTGGAAGAACTGCCAACAACAGGTGTGGGAAGCATGAGATAGAATGCTGCTCTGATTGGCTTCTGTAGTCTGTTGGTTCAAATTAAACGACATAGATGAAAGTGTTGAGCACCAGGAACTCACTTTTTTCCTATGCCGTTTAGCTTTCATATATGCCGCGCTGCTTGTTAGGCTGTTTAATTCACGCAGGAACATTGTGTAATCAACAAATGACCCGCATACACAAAATTGCCTCGTTATGAGTTGATGTCAGTCATTTTCAGTTTATTGTCCAAGCTGTAATCACTAATTGGGTTTAGCCCCAGGCAGAATCTGAGCCACATTAACCTTGTGTGTTGTTCTGGCAGACAGACTTCTTGGCTACTCAGGATCAGGTAGTACAGTAGCCACTTAGACAGACAGGGTAATGACAGCCCAACACACAGCGGAGGGAGGGAGGGACTACTGACTAGACTGACCAGTGTAGTGGAACCAGCCCTTTGTTACTGTAGCTCAGCTTGGACACACAAACATATATTTTACATTTTAGTCATTTTAGCAGACGCTCTTATCCAGAGCGACTTACAGTAGTGAATGCATACATTTCATTTCATGCATTTTTTTTTTTTGCACTGGCACCCCGTGGGAATCGAACCCACAACCCTGGCGTTGCACACACCATGCTGGCGTTGCAAACACCATGCTCTACCAACTGAGCCACAGGGAAGGCTATATACCCTAAGGTGTATAAAGTGCCGTGGGATGGCAAAAAAACATCTGTTCTACTAGTGGTGTGAGGCAGCCGTTTAGATTAAGAGCGTTTAAGTGCAACATTAATAACAATGTTTTTGGGAACTCGCTTGGAGATTTAACAATGCTCCTACGAAGGTTCTAACAATTAATTTAGCCTTAAGATGCTTTTGGGCACTGGACTATAGGGAGACGGACTGCAGGTTGTTTTTTGGCAGTATTGTGATTTTTGGCAAGGAAGTCATATGAACTCATGGATACCATTTGTATGTCTCTGCGTGCAGTCTGAAGGAAGTTCTTAACTCGTGTTTGCTCAATGACTGGAAGTCTATGGTAACTGTTGGGATGTTAGTAGATGCCATAGACTTCCAGTAATTGAACTAACACTAGTTAACATTGGCTTGCAAAACTACCTCTAACTTCCTTCATACTGGATGCAGACATATACAAATGGTATCCATGAGTTCCATGGATAAGATGGTGCCGAAGAGGATAGCTGACATTTTACATGCTCCTGACCAATTGTGCTATTTTGTTAGTTTTTTAAAAACGTATTTTGTACATAATGTTGCTGCTACTGCCTCTTATGATCGAAAATAACTTCTGGACATCAGAAAAGCTATTATTCACCATGAACTGGAAGAATCTTTTTCCTTGAACCTTTATCAATTTTTTTCAATTTTCGCCTGAAATGACATACCCAAATCTAACTGCCTGTAGCTCAGGCCCTGAAGCAAGGATATGCATTTTCTTGGTACCATTTGAAAAGAAACACTTCGATGTTTGTGGAAATGTGAAAGGAACGCATACATTAGATCTGGTAAAAGATAATTCAAAAACACCAACCGTTTAATTTTTTATTTTTTTGTACCATCTTTGAAATGCAGGCGAGAGTCCATAATGTATTATTCCAGCCCAGGTGCAATTTAGATAATGGCCACTGGATGGCAGCGGTGTATGTGCAAAGCTTTAGCCTGATCCAATGAACCATTGCATTTCTGTTCAAAATGTTGTATCAAGACTGCGCAAATGTGCCTGATTTGTTTATTAATAACTTCATGTTCAAAACTGTGCACTCTCCTCAAACAATAGCATGCTTTCACTGTATTTGCTACTGTACATTGGACAGTGCAGTTAGATTAACAAGAATTTCATATTTTTGCCAATATCAGATATGTCTGTCCTGGGAAATGTTCTTGTTACTTACAACCTCATGCTAATCGCATTAGCCTGTGTTAGCTCAACTGTCCTGCAGGAAACCCACCAATCCTGAAGATGTTTTAACGAGTCTGACGCGAAGGATATACTGCTCCCCTGGCTACAGGCCCAAATCCCCGTCATTTGTGTGGAGGAAAAAAGGACGCAGATCGCTCTGCCTTCTGAGAATCCATAGGCGATCGAGTAAACTCCCACTGCCATCAATTCTTCTTGCTAACATGCAATCATTGGAAAATAAAATTGATGACCTACGATTATCCTACCAACAGGACATTTAAGAACTGTAATATCTTATGTTTCACCGAGTCTTGGCTGAACGATGAGACGGATATTATAGAGCTGGCGAGATTTTCCATGCACTGGCAGAACGGAGAAGCTACGTCTGGTAAGACAAGTGGTGGGAGTGTGTCTTTTTGTCAATAACAGCTGGTGCGCGATGCCGTCTAATATTAAAAAGTTTCGAGGTATTGCTTGCCTAAGTTAGAGCACCTTATGATAAGCTGTAGACCACACTATCTACCAAGAGCGTTTCTCATCTATATTTTTCGTAGCCGTCTATTTACCACCACAGACCAATGCTGGCAATAAGACCGCACTCAAGCAACTCTCTATTAGGCCATAAGCAAACAAAGTGCTCATCCAGAAGTGGCGCTCATAGTGGCCAGGGGCCTTAATGCAGGCAAACTTAAATCAGTTTTACCAAATTTTTACCAGCATGTCACATGTACAACCAGAGGGGGAAAAAAAACTCTAGAACACCTTTTTCTCCACACACAAGAGATGCATACAAAGCTCTCCCCTGCCCTCCATTTGACAAATCTGACTATAATTCTATCCTCCTAATTTCTGTTTACAAGCAAAAACTAAAGCAGGAAGTACCAGTGACTAGCTCAATACGGAAGTGGTCAGATGACGTGGATGCTACGCTACAGGACTGTTTTTCTAGCACAGACTGGGATATGTTCCGGGATTCATCCAATGGCATTGAGTACACCAGCTCAGTCATCGGCTTCATCGATAAGTGCATCAACGATGTTGTCCCCACAGTGACCGTACGTACATATCCCAACCAGAAGCTATGGATTACAGGCAACATCTGCATTGAGCTAAAGGCTAGAGCTGCCACTTTCAAGGCGTGGGACACTAATCCAGACGCTTAGAAGAAATCCCGCTATACCCTCAGACAAAAAAGCAAAGCGTCAATACAGGATTAGGATTGCATCCCACTACACCGGCTCTGACGCTCGTTGGATGTGGCAGGGCATGAAAACTATTATGGAATACAATGGGAAACCCAGACGTGAGCTTCCCAGTGACGCGTGCGTTCGTGCGTGCCTACCGTATGAGCTAAATGCCTTTTTTATGCTCGCTTCGAGGCAAGCAACACTGAAGCATCCAGCTGTTCTGGATGACTGCGTGATAACGCTCCGGTAGCCGATGTGAGCAAGACCTTAAAACAGGTCAACATTCACAAAGCCGCGGGGCCAGATGGATTACCAGGACGTGTACTCAAAGCATGCGCGGACCAACTGGCAAGTGTCTAAACTGACATTTTCAACCTCTCCCTGTCAGTCTGTAATAACTACGTTTCAAGCAGACCACCATTGTCATCCTCTGGGGTCGTAGCATAATAATGGCCTATGCAGCATTTTTATACATGACCCTTTAAGCATGATGATGTTAATTGCTTAATTAACTGAGGAATCAACCTTTGTGGAAGCACCTGCTTTCAATATACTTTGTATCGTTGATTTACTCGTGTTTCCATTATTTTGGTAGTTACCTGTACCTTAGCAACAGAATCTTTCTCGTCTCTCTCGCTCATCTTTCTCGTCTTATGTGTTTCTCTCTCGCTCTCGTCTGTCTCTCTCCACATCTGAAGTGAATTTCTTACCAGTTTCATCCACAAGGTGGCACTGTTGATCCAGGGTCTGATAAATGAAGCATTAGATTTTTACATTTTAGTCATTTAGCAGACATGGGTTTACATGTAGTTTCTCTTTGTCATTGTAATTGTTTATGTGTCCAGAGTGCACACACTGAGGATGAGGAGTGGTCTCCTGCACTAACAGACTGATGGTGTGGGAATGATGGACCTCCCCAATGGCCAATCAAGCATCACCACTGCCTCTGAGGTGAGACACACACCGTTACCCCCTAAACTCCTTACATTCTAATTATAAAAATGTTGGCAATGAGGCCCTTTATCTACTTCCCCAGAGTTAGATGAACTCGTAGATATCGTTTTTAGTACATAAAGGAAGTAGAAAAAGGGCCTCTTGCCAAAATCCTGAAGTATCCCTTAAATTTCTGTGTCCGTGCAGGGCTTGAACATAAGTGCACTGTAGTGTTCCCCCAGGAGAGGTTTGGGAAACGCTGATATAAAGAGCATTGTGGGTGTCAATCAAACCCCTATTTCTTTGAGCTTTTAGTTTCCCATGTTCCCTGTCCTAACGTGCATGTCTCCAGAAGAGCAGCAGCTCAGAGTCTCTCAGTGAGAAGGGTTCTGAACTGAAGAAGAGTTTTGATGCCGTCGTCTTCGATGTCCTGAAGGTCACCCCGGAGGAGTATGCAGTAAGTAGCTACCGATCCAACATATTGTGTTTGTGTGTGTAAGGAATAGTGCTTATGTGACAGTGAGACACTAGAGGGAAGGGGAATGACAATGATGCATCTTGGACAGTCTTTTAGAAGGAGGAGTAAGTGGGTGAGTTCAGTAATAATTGATGTGTGTTGGCAGGAGGACACACTCGCCCTAATTTCCTCTGACACGCTCAATAGAACAAGGCCTATCTAAAAGCTACAGCTCCCAGCCTCAGCTGGATCACCACAGTCCGCCTTAATATCCTAGACAGTCAGTTTCCATGACGTCAGACAACATAAACCAGCTCACTGCGTATTATAGACGATCAGTCTGTAGAGTATAACGAATGGCCTGTCATTTACCTGCTTTTCCTTGAAAAGCCAAAGCGCTGTATATTATTTATTGGAGATTTAGATCCATTGTCTGACTGGTTTTTCTGCAGGCAGTACGGTTAGAGCATTACTGTAACACAGCTGATTTTTGATGTGATTAGGGCAGCAGCTCTTTATCGCTCACACAGTTCCTCTGGTTAAGTATTTAGGAAGGTTTGGTACTCAATGTTCTAGGCTCTATGTATAACTCTAGTTTGAGCTGCTCTTCTCACTGTTGGGAGTCCTCTCCCCTGCAATACCCAGCTAGACAGACAGGGAGCACTACCCTTTCATGTTCAAAGATCAAATAGGGGGTGTTTATTTGTCCTGTTTCCCAAATGTGAGAGTGTAACCTGTACAAGTGTATGGTGTGAAATGGAAATGTGTTTTATGTATATCCCACTCTACCTGAGACACCGGAGCAATTAGGGTTAAGGGCAATTCCACGGTAGCGAAATTACGCTTTAGGAGTTCAAATGCAATAATTTTATAACCAACGTTTCGACTGCCAAACTGTCTTAATCAGGGTAATTGTTTTAAATGTATTCCAAACAAATTTCAAAGTTTAACAAACCATACAATAACTACTTTTACAATTTCCACTGAAAAATGTACATAAACTAATTTAGTGGGACATCTGTGCAGAATGAATGTAAAATCTCTCTCCAGTTTGTATGCTACCACGTTTTCCTAAAACTAAATATCCGCTCCGAATTTAGATTCATAGATGTCTGCAGAAAGAATGGGGTGTCAACTGTGACATGGCCCCTGGAGTTTGAAAAAATATATTTTGGTTTATAAGTAAGTGAAGTGAATTTACACCCGATAATGGAATTGCATCATGGGTCCCTCATCTGTACGATACCAAAATGCATAATTATGAATATCATTGGCATTCTCAAGTTTGGACAGTACAGTACAGTGCAGTACAATCAAGCAGAGTAGAGTTCAGTGCTGTAGATAATACACTTAACAAAAATATAAACGCAACATGCAACAATTTCAAAGATTTTACTGCGTTGAAGTTCATATAAGGATATTAGTCAATTGAAATAAATTAATTTGGCCCTAATCTATGGATGAGTTGGAGTACATCTGTTGGTCACTGAACCCCCCCCCCCCCCCCAAAAACAGGAAAGGACATGGATCAGGAAATCAGTCAGTATCTGCTGTGACCACCATTTGCCTCATGCAGCACCACATCGCATTCGCATGGAGTTGACCAGGCTGTTGATTGTGGCCTGTGCAATGTTGTCTCACTCTTCAATGGCTGTGTGAAGTTGCTGGATATTGGCGGGAACACGCTGTCGTATGCGTCAATCCAGAACATCCCAAACATGCTCAATGGGTGACATGTCTGAGTATGCAGGCCATGGAAGAACTGGGACATTTTCAGCTTCCAGGATTTGTGTACAGATCCTTGCGACATGGGGCTGTGCACGGTCATGCTGAAACATGAGGTGATGTCGGCGGATGAATGGCATGACAATGGGCCTCAGGATCTCGTAACGGTATCTCCGTGCATTGAAGTTGCCATTGATAAAATGCAATTGTGTTTGTTGTCCATAGCTTATGCCTGGGATGTCGTGGTTACACATTGTGTGCGGTTATGAGGCTGGTTGGACGTACTGCCACATTCTGTAAAACGACATTGGAGGCAGCTTATGGTAAAGAAATGAACGTTTACCTTCTCTGGCGACAGCGGTGGGGGACATTCCTGCAGTCAGCATGCAAATTGCGTGCTCCCTCAACTTTGCTGTGTGAAAACTGCACATTTGAGTGTTCTTTTATTGTCCCCAGCACAAGGTGCACCTGTGTAACGATCATGCTATTTAATCAGCTTCTTGATATACCATCCCGTTCAGGTGGATGGATTATCTTGGCGAAGGAGAAATGCTTACTAACAAGGATGTAAAATGAATTTCTGCACAAAATGTGAAAAATAATGTTCCATACTTTTTTTTGAGTATGGAACATTGATCTTTTATTTCAGCTCATGAAACATTGGACCAGCACTTTACATGTTGAGTTTATATTTTTGTTTACAGTACAATGTAGTGTATTTTTACTGTATTGTACTACAGTGCTTTTCAACGTCCATGAACGTTTGGTGTCGGTCAGTGCCTAGTGAGTGAGGATGCTGGTTACAGTAAATGGAGGTGTGTCGAGCTGGGAGAGATGACATTAACTGGATAGTGAGAGATGGAGGGGTTGTCTAGATTCAGACTGTAACACTTTTTAGTTTGACAGGCAGACAACAAAGACAAAACAATTATGAGCTGAACATAACAGTATGTCAGTGGGAGGACAGTAGCAGGTGACCCAACTGGTTTGTGATTGTGACAACTATAATATCTCTTTGTAGCTGGTTCAGTTGCACTATTTCCGTTACTGGTTTTTGGGTAATTCCGTTACCAATTTGGTAACTGAATTAGGAATTTTAATCACCTTAAAATTCATAAACAAAATTGAAATCAGTAAAATCACTAACTAATTGGTCAGTCAACCATTACTTGTTACTTCTGTAAACTTTCATTAACCTCTCATGAGAGAGAAATTAGAAAATATCTCAGATGCTAACGGAATTACAAGGCAATCTTTCTTAATCTTAAAGAATGTAAACAATTTCTCAAACTAAATATAAGTGTTGATAATAGTAAGTAGGGATTTCACTTCATAATTATTGTTTTGATGTATTTCTGATAGCCTTTGGCTTTATCTGGTAGATGTTTTCTAAGACCCCTTTTCCATCTGTTTATCCTAAAATCCAAGTCTTTGTTGACCTCCACAAGTCTGGTTCATCCTTGGGAGCAATTTCCAAACGTCTGAAGGTACCACGTTCATCTGTACAAACAATAGTACGCAAGTATAAACACCATGGGACCACGCAGCCGTCATACCTCTCAGAAAGGAGACGCGTTCTGCCAACGTACTTTGGTGCAAAAAGTGCAAATCAATCGCAGAACAACAGCAAAAGTACTTGTGAAGATACTGGAGGAAACAGGTACAAAAGTATCTATATCCACAGTAAAACAAGTCTTATATCGACATGACATAACCTGAAAGGTCGCTCAGCAAGGAAGATGCCACTGCTCCAAACCGCCATATAAAAGACAGACTACGGTTTGCAACTGCACATGGGGACAAAGATCGTACTTTTTGGAGAAATGTTCTCTGGTCTGATGAAACAAAAATAGAACTGTTTGGCCATAATGACCATTGTTATGTTTGGAAGAAAAAGGGGGAGGCTTGCAAGCCGAAAAACACCATCCCAACTGTGAAGCACGGGGGTGGCAGCATCATGTTGTGGGGGTGCTTTGCTGCAGGAGGGACTGGTGCACTTCACAAAATAGATGGCTTCATGAGGGAGGAAAATTATGTAGATATATTGAAGCAACATCTCAAGACATCAGTCAGGAAGTTAAAGCTTGGTCGCAGATCTTCCAAACGGACAGTGACCCCAAGCATACTTCAAAAGTTGTGGCAAAATAGCTTAAGGACAGCAAAATCAAGGTATTGGAGTGGCCATCACAAAGCCCTGACCTCAATCCTATAGAGAATTTGTGGGCAGAACTGAAAAAGCATGTGTGAACAAGGAGGCCTACAAACCTGACTCAGTTACACCAGCTCTGTCAGGAGGAATGTGCCAAAATTCACCCAACTTATTGTGGGAAGCTTGTGGAAGGCTACCCAAAACGTTTGACCCAAGTTAAACAATTTAAAGGCAATGCTATCAAATACTAATTGAGTATGTAAACTTCTGTCCCACTGGGAATATGATGAAAGAAATAAAAGCTGAAATAAATAATTCTCTCTACTATTATTCTGACATTGCACATTCTTAAAATAAAGTGGTGATCCTAACTGACCTAAGACAAGGAATTTTTACTACGATTAAATGTCAGGAAATGTGAAAAACTGAGTTTAAATGTATTTGCTTAAGGTGTATGTAAACTTCCGACTTCAACTGTATGCCTTCATTTCCCCAAAATATGGTCTCTTAGCATGCATTTGACACCCAATTTGATATGCCCTTATTAAATTCACGTGTTGGTGCTCGTGGGTCCTTTTCGATGAAAATGCCCTTGAGTGCCTTTCTCAAGGGCAGATGGACAGATTTTTGAACTGGCAACCTTTCAGTTACTAGTCCAACGCTGTAACCGCTATGCTACTTCTCCCCAAAATATGGGATTTCTCTTGGTTATTTTGGAAGTATTGAATAAAGTTTGGAAAACACTGCAATGATGTCTGGTCAACTCTTCATTCCTAATCTGTGGCCCAAATTACAGCTCCGCACCTCCCATTCTCCCCTCTCTCCCTCTCTCTCTGTCTCTTTCTCCAGGGTCAGATCACACTCATGGACGCTCCAGTGTTCAAAGCCATCCAGCCTGAGGTGCGTTACAGTACGGGACCGTCTGTTTTTTCCTGCTTCTCCTCTTACACACACACACACACACACACACACAGCATATGTTTTACTATCCTTGTGGGGACCTGTTTTCCCTAAACCTAATCCTAACTTTACCCCTAAACTTAAATAGCCTTTGTCCTCGCGAGGACGTGCAAAATGTTTAACTATCCTTGCGGGGACTTCTGGGGATTTCCAGTACCCACGAGGATAGTGCCCACACACACACACACACACACACACACACACACACACACACACACACACACACCAACTCTCTCACCCTTTTAATGGTCTCTGTGAAAGTCAGTGTATGCGCTTCCTCTCTGTAGCCTTGTTAAGGGAGTTGACAGGCCTCAGGGCTAACATGTGTTTAGGGTTGGCCACAGCTGACCAGTTGAAGCAGCGACCACACCACCACCCCTGTGGCCAGATACAACACAGGCCCGATGCAACTAGGAATCACTCTTGGTTCTGATTGGTTAGCTGTGTAGGCCTATTCATTCTACCTATGCTCAAACTACATTTGGCCCTTGTTTAAGTTAGAAATTGAAGTAAGGATTTATTTTAATCCTTAAGAGTCTATGCTGGCAGGGGGGCGGTTCTACTAAGCTAACATATGGAATAGTTTTAAGATGGTCATACCAAGGATCATTTAGCCATTCTTCGGGATCGGTGTCCCGTCCATGGGACGGTTGAGCTGATGTAGGCTAATGCGATTTAGCATGAGGTTGTCAGTAACAAGAACATTTCCCAGGACATAGACATATCTGATATGGGCAGAAAGCTAATATTCGTGTTAGTCTAACTGCATTGTCCAATTTACAGTAGCTATTACAGTGAAAGAATACCATGCTATTGTTTGAGGAGAGTGCACAATTTTGAACATGAAAAGTTATTAATAAACAAATTAGGCACATTTGGGCAGTCTTGATACAACATTTTTAACAGAAATGCAATGGTTCATTGGATCAGTCTAAAACTTTGCACATGCACTGCTGCCATCTAGTTGCCAAAATCTAAATTGCACCTGGCCTGGAATAATACATTATGGCCTTTCTCTTGCATTTCAAAAATGATGGTACAGAAAAAAATACGAAATAACATTAATTATTTTTCTTTTACCAGAACTGTTGTGTTATTCTCCTACGTTCCTTTCACATTTCCACAAACTTCAAAGTGTTTCCTTTCAAATGGTACCAAGAATATGCATATCCTTGCGGATCTTAAGAGGTTTTACATCTGCAAGACTTGAACATGGTTGTTTAGCAATGATCAACAACCAGTTTGACAGAGTTTGGAGAATTTTGAAAAGAATAATGGGCAAATATTGTACAATCCAGTGTGCAAAGCTCTTAGACTTAAACAGAATTCCTCACAGCTGTAACCACTGCCAAAGGTGATTCAAACATGTATTGACTCAGGGGTGTGAATACTTATGTAAATGAGATATTTCTGTATTTCATTTTCAATACATTTGCAAACATTTCACAAAAAAAAAATGGTTTTGCTTTGTCATTTTGGGGTATTGTGTGTCGATGGGTTAGTGAAAAAAATCTAATTTTGAATGTGTGGAATAAGTCAAGGGGTATGAATAGTTTCTGAAGGCACTGTACATTTACTGTTCTTTTCGACACATCTGTTGATAACGAAATCTGACAATACTTTGGATACGTTCAGTAACATGATAAGAATATTCCTGGAAAGTGTGGAGTAGGTGCAACATAAGCCAACAAATTGGCTAGTTTGATTGAGAGGACTAACTGATTTCCCCAAATGGCCACAGGTATGCACTGTTCCTAAGTAATTTCAATGCACTTTTATGACTCAGAGGAGTCTTCAACTTTAAGGTGCTTTGTGGAGCTCTCCAAGCTGTGCTGTTGAGGAACTAGAGCAAGCGCACTTGTAGTTCTTTTGTTTGGAACACTACACTCTATCCCACCCTCACACAACTACTGTAGTTTGCGCAATCCAAAAAATAGTCAATTATCAATTGCAATCTGGGTCAGGTGGGGATCATTTGAAATCCTATTCCATTGCCAACATGACTAGCTAACTTATAAAATACAACATTAGTTTAAGGCTTTCACAATGCAATTTAGGGAAACCCATCGTAGTTTTGGTGCGCATAGAAATGCGTCATGAGTGCATTCAGGTGTGTGTGGCGTGCCAAATTTTCTTCACAATAGACAAACCGTCTCTTTCTGTTCAGAACAACCCAGGGTATGAGGCCATGACATCTTGTAACTGTACATCAAGCATAGTGATCATAAACATTGATTGTAAAGATATGGAAACGTGAAGTGCACATTTGGACTCACAGGTGTTTGGTTTGCTTGTATGACATCAAAGCGGTATTTATTATAATCCTCAACATCTCATCTTTCAAAATACATGGAGTACTCTAAATTTACAGAATTTCCCTTAATCAGGCAACCAAAAATGTGCTGAAGTTGCCCAATTAGCGTGAGGGATTGGGGCAACTTGTCACGCGAGGTACTCAAGTTCAGTTCGACTGTTAGTCAAATCCCATAAAGCACTGTGAAGCGCAAAGCCAGAGCTCTAATGTCATGTATAGCATGTTACTGTACTGCGTTCCAATTTAGGCATTTGTTAGTGCCTAAATCTGCAATTTTCAACCCATACACGAGTAAAAGGTTAAGAATATGATCATGGTTAAGGTTGGTGGTCAAAAATGGATTTGTTGCTAGCCTGTATGGTGGGACTTTTCTGGCTGCCTGAGCCCTCCTTTGAATCAACTTCCAATGAAAGGCAGTTTTACTGTTGTCTTTGTTGGGGCCTTTCCAAAGCTCTGCTACCGAAGGATTTATAGAGACTAACATGCCCTTGTTTTCTGTTCTGCTTGACTGCACACAGACTGACTGAGCTTTATAAGGCATTTGATGATCTCTCCTCACATTGAAACCCAATGTAGTGTTCTGGGCCCTTCGCTTTTATGAGTGCTGGAAGGAGGGGAGAACAGTAGAGGGAGATGGGGAATATGAGGAAAAGAGAAAGGATGGAGGGAGAGCAGAAGTGACATTAAATAAGGTCAAAGGTGGGGGGCAGGGAAGAGGGTGACAGTAGAGGTAAGTGGGATGGATGGGAAGAAGAGAGCAGAGTGACCCTGTGTGTGTTGGCACAGACCGAAGGCTCTTCCTGCTATGTGTTTCTCTGATCGTGTGTGAAATAGCTCTGTAATACAGAGCCATCACTGAGCTGACATCAGCTGGAATTTGTACTCCTGTCACTCCTTCTACTCACATCTAGAATGGGGGAAAAAATGTGTCTGTGTCCATGGTATGGATGTCTGTGTGTCCTGTTATATCACTCAGTGGGTTTAACTGAATGTATGAATGTGAATGGGATGTAGTTTGTCTGTCACAGTAAAATACTGAGTTTATCTTTTAGTGTCCTCTAAAGCATGTCCTGTTATCATACTGAAATGTATTGTCCTTCTGCTACCACTCTGGAAACTCGACACGACTAGAGCCTGATCTCTGACTGTCTCTCACAGCGGCCAAATCCTTACTGGAGATGTCTAACTCATTTTTGGGGGAACTCTCTCATTGACGGCAGTACAAATAAGTCAGTTACGCAAGTTTGGGTTGCAATTCTCATTGCAGAGTTTTAATGGTACGTGACATGGCACGTTTTATGTAGTAATGAAAGTAGGACTGTGCTGATAGCAGTATCAATTGTATTTTCTTGTCAAAAATGAAAACCTTAACTCTTTGGTCCTTGTAAAAACCTAGTGTATGTGAAATATTGTGTGCTATAGCTTGGAAAATAAATGAATATGACTCTGGATGACATGTTTGTTTCCAACATTAGGGCTGTTTTCTGAAAGAAGTTAAATCAGCGTAGTGTTTTGTTTCCTTGCCACCATACTAACGAGTATCGCAATACTGGTATCGTCCCTGCCCTAAATGAAAGCTGATACTACTAATATTAATAACTTTTTCCAAAATAAGACTTGGCACACTACATGGAAGTCTGTTTTCCATGAAGTAATGCCTTGAAAGTCTTATCCATACCAGTGATGCAGTAGTTTAACCGTTTAACCGTGGATCTTCTTTAGAGTCCATCTCAACTGTACATTTTTCTCACAAACCAGACCCTCATAAAGACAATGTTGACGTCTTGCATGAACTCAGCAAAAAAAGTAACGCCCTCTCATTGTCAACTGCGTTTACTTAACCTCGCTGGGCTAAACGTCCCACCCTAGTCAACAGCCAGTGGAATCCCGTGGTGCGATATTCAAATACCTTAGAAATGCTATTACTTCAATTTCTCAAACATATGACTATTTTACACCATTTTATAGACAACACTCTCGTTAATCTAACCACACTGTCCGATTTCAAAAAGGCTTTACAGTGAAAGCAAAACATTAGATTATGTCAGCACCCAGCCAGAAATAATCAGACACCCATTTTTCAAGCTAGCATATAATGTCACAAAAAACAAAACCACAGCTAAATGCAGCACTAACCTTTGATGATCTTCATCAGATGACAACCCTAGGACATTATGTTATACAATGAATGCATGTTTTGTTCAATCAAGTTCATATTTATATCAAAAACCAGCTTTTTTTACATTAGCATGTGACGTTCAGAACTAGCATACCCCCCGCAAACCTCCGGAGAATTTACTAAATTACTCACGATAAACGTTCACAAAATACATAACATTTATTTTAAGAATTATAGATACAGAACTCCTCTATGCACTCGATATGCCCGATTTTAAAATAGCTTTTCGGTGAAAGCACATTTTGCAATATTCTCAGTAGATAGCCCGGCATCACAGGGCTAGCTATTTAGACACCCAGCAAGTTTAGCCTTCACCAAACTCCGATTTACTATTAGAAAAGTTTGATTACCTTTGGTGTTCTTCGTCAGAATGCACTCCCAGGACTTCTACTTAAATAACAAATGTTGGTTTGGTCCAAAATAACCCATAGTTATATCCAAACGGTGGCGTTTTGTTCGTGCGTTCAAGACACTATCCGAAGTGTAAATAAGGGTCACGAGCATGGCGCATTTCGTGACAAAAGATTTCTAAATATTTCATTACCGTACTTCGAAGCATGTCAACCGCTGTTTAAAATCAATTTTTATGCCATTTTTCTCGTAAAAAAACGATAATATTCCGACCGGGAAAGCGTGTAAACGTACAAAGAGAGAAAATAAAAGCATGCTATCCTCTCGTGCACGAGCCTGAGTCTCATAGTACTGTTACTGGCCACTATCCAAACGCGCTAATGTTTTTCAGCCAGAGCCTGCAAAGCCACGATTCAGCTTTTTGCCGCCTTCTGAGATCCCATGGGAGCCGTAGGAAGTGTCACGTAACAGCAGAGATCCTCTGTAATGGATAGAGATAATCAAGAAGGGCAAGAAATGGTCAGACAGGGTACTTCCTGTACAGAATCTTCTCAGGTTTTGGCCTGCCAAATGAGTTCTGTTATACTCACAGACACCATTCAAACAGTTTTAGAAATGTTGGAGTGTTTTCTATCCAAAGCTAATAATTATATGCATATTCTAGTTTCTGGGCAGGAGTAATAATCAGATTAAATCGGGTACGTTTTTTATCCGGCCGTGAAAATACTGCCCCCTAGCCATAACAGGTTAAAGAATTAGAGATAATCTACTCCTTTATGCAACCACTTTGTCAGATTTCAAAATAACTTTACGGAAAAAGCACATTGCTCAATATTCTGAGTACAGAACTTAGCCTTCAATGCTAAGCTATACAGTTAGCCTACAACCACGACGTCGACAAATCTCTAAAAATATGTTTTAAATATTTACTTACCTTTGCTGATCTTCGGCGGAATGCACTCGGATGGGCACCCACTTCCACAAGAAATGTTCATTTGTTCTGCAAAGTCCATCATTTATGTCCAAATACGTCTGTTTTGTTGACCCATCCAGAACACTTTACAATGCCATGTGGCGTGGACGCAAATCCATAGACGAATTGTTCAAAGTTCCATTACCGTTTGTAGAAACACATCAAATGATGTTTACAATCAATCCTTTAGGGTATTTTTTAACGTAAAATTGCGATAATTTTACAACCGGGCAATAGGTATTCATCCCAGAAGAAAAATAAAAAACAACGAAGTCACGTGCATGCGCATCATAAGACACCTGTCCTCAGACTGGCCAGTGATTGACTGAGCCATAATGTTCTGCCCGGTAACAGGTGACGGATGAAACCAGTTCCTAAAGATTGTTGACAGCCAATGGAAGAGTTAGGAGGTGCAACGTAAATCCTATGTCACTGTAGTTTTTCAAGGGATTCAAAAGAATAACTACATTTCTAATTTCCCCCACTTCCTGATTCAATTTTTCTCTGTTTTTTTTTGCCTGCCATATGCGTTCTGTTATACTCACAGACACCATTAAACAGTTTTAGAAACTTCAGAGTGTTTTCTATCCAAATCTACTAATAATATGCATATTCTATTTTCTGGGCCAGAGTAGTAACCTGTTTAAATTGGGTACGTTTTTCATCCGGCCGTGAAAATACTGCCCCCTAGCCCCAACAGGTTAATTGTTTATGGTTCATTGAACAAGCATTGGAAACAGTGTTTAAACCCTTTACAAAGAAGCTCTGTGAAGTCATTTGGATTTTTACGAATTATCTTTGAAAGACAGGGTCCTGAAAATGGGCAGTTTTCGTTTTTTTGCTGAGTTTATTATTAGTAATGAACAAATATGTCACTTTTTCCTACCAATAATTTAAGCTGTCCTAGTCATTGGTTACGTTGCAATAATGATTTTATAACAGGGTTTATGAATTCTATGACCCTTATTGGGAAAGCAGGCAGCAGAGCTATCTAGCCGTTAGTTAGAATATTGCGTCATGGAAAAAATGTAATCTGCTGGACTGTAAGTAGAAGGCAGCAGTATATCTGTATCAGCAGTCTGATATGTTTAAGCTCGTGTTATGGCGTAATATTCTCACTGTGCCGTCTAACTTCTTAACTGTAAATAGCTCTGTATCCTGAGATATGACCCGAGGCTTAATATTGGTATTGCTGTTTTAGAATCTACTTCTCTAATCGGCATAAAACACATTGTAACTGTGTGTGCACGCTGGTTGCATTGAAGAGCAGACCGCTTGGGATCAGCCTCATCTCATAGAGTGATTAAATCCAACATTATTGCTTTTATTCAAGGACACCGTGGCCCGTTAACAAGAATGTTTTTTCCATAACTGCCGTGTCTGTCTTTGTGGGATTACAGCAGACATGACTATTATGGTTGTGATGCAATATGCATGAACTGACATGGAACAGGTGGATGGAGGTGAGCCTAGAACGAAGGCTTCTCCCTAGAGGCGGAGATAGATGGTGCTACTCACAGCCGTTATAGTGCTACTCACAACCAAGCCACCGAGAGAAGAATGTAATGGACTGACTGTTTTATCTGTAGTACTGTGTGTCTTCTCTTAGATGGCCATGTCTACATGTCCAGTAGAACAGGGAATCATCTTCATCTGTTCATCATGTGTCATGCTCTGAATGATTCACCTCATGGTGTTCTCCCCCGGTAACAGTGGTAGCTGGTAGGCCATAGGAGGCAGAAGAAGAAAATGACAGCAACATCCAGGTCCGTCTCCAACAGCTTCTGGCTGCTGGAGCTGTTTTCTGGGAAATGGAAAAATGTTACAGAAAGAAAGACTGGTTCATAGAGAGGGAGGAAAGGGGAGAGGGATGGAGAGAAGAGGGAAAGAAAAGTTGTTGAGCTGCTGAAAACATGTAACTGAAGCAATGTATTTCTAGTCAAGTTTTACAAGTGTTGTTAAATTCAAAGTTAGTTCTAGCAGAGGCCCATATTTGGTTCTGCTTAGAGAAGTGTGACGTGGGTCCGACTGGATCCTGGCTGGAGAACGGGCAATGATGGAGAGGGGAGAGGATATACGCGGGAGAGGAGACTCCTTTAGAGCCTGCAGACAGAATGGCTAAGACCCCTGGCTCTGGAGATGGGCGATGCCCCACTCTAGACCCTGTCACCTGCAGATATCACCTTATCCTCTTGTCTCTCTGTCCTCTATCTCCCCCACCCCTCCGTCTCTGTAGCTCCATCTCTCCATATGCTCAGTGATGGCTGTCTGCTCTGGGGCTGAAACATGAACAGAGGAAGAGAGGAAAAGAGTAATGTTTTTACCCTGTGGTTACATAAACAGCATTAGAAGTAAATTAGGTTTTTGCAGGAAGAGATTGTTTTGGCTTGTATGGAAGCGGCATCACTGACATTGTAATACGTACCACTGAGAAGTATGCCACTTCTCTTAGAAGTCTGTACCCACCACACACAGTCAGACACTCACTGGAAATAGAAAACACACTCAACTTCTACTTTAACATGACACACACACAGGCAGTGTGTTGCTTTTAAAAACAGAGTTTATTTGAATCGAGCATTTCAGCTTACTGTGTGTGTGTTTGTGTCCAATCAAGTTGTTCCTCTCCTACCATTTTATGAGCCATGACATTACCTGTGTGGAAAAGTGAACAGGGCCTGGTTTCCCTATGGCGATGCAACTTTCCTTCAATATGATTGAAATAGGCCTTTAGCCTACTGTTTATAAACTGAGTGTACAAAACATTATGAACATTCTTTCCGTGACGTAGACTGACCAGGTGAAAGCTATGATCCCTTACTTTTGTCACTTGTTAAATCCACTTAATCAGTGTAGATGAAGGGGAGAAGACCGGGTTAAAGAAGGGTTGAGACATGCATTGTGTGTGTGTGCCATTCAGAGGGCGAATGGGCAAGATAAAATATTCAAGTGCCTTTGAACGGGGTATGGTTGTAAGCTGTGGCGTAAAGTACTTCAGTAAAAATACTTGAAAGTACTACTTGAACCTGTTGGGGATCCCTGCCCGGTATTGGGATTCATTGTCATGTGACCATGGTGGGGAATTCAAAACTGCAAGAGTCTAATCATTTCAAATACTCAAATAATCAACTATTTTCCTCCATTTGAAAGATGCACATCTCCTAAATCTAACCACGTTGTCCGATTTTCAAAGAGGCTTTACGGAGAATGCATAAAGTTAGGTTATGTTAGGAGAGTACATTGACAATAGCTGTGTGTAATGTTTAGCCAATTCAAAGAAGGGCATCAACAGAGACAGAAAACCAGCTAGAATTATGCACTTACCTTTGACAATCTGCATCAGATGACACTCATAGGACATTATGTTATACAATACATGCATTTTTAGTTCCATCAAGTTCATATTTATATCCAAAAACAGCATTTACAGTCGCGGTGAAATTCAGAATTTTTTTCGGCTCGAATGCTCCCAGTGAATCCAGCGTTACAAATCACGGAATTACTATTCGAAAACATTGGTAAATTATAATATTGTCATTCAAAGAATAATATATTATCATCTCGTAATTGCTACCGAATGGCCAGATCTCAAAATAACTTTACTGGGAAATCACATTTTGCAATAAACGGGGTACTATGCTAAGAACAATAGGCTAGGCTATACAGGTTAGCAGCATCTAATATCATAATAACATTGTAAATATCCCCTTACCTTTGATTATCTCCATCAGAAGGCACTGCCAGGAATCCCAGGTCCAGAACAAATGTGGTTTCTTTTGACAAAGTTCATAATTTATGTCCAAATAACACCAAGTAGTTAGCGTTCAGTAGGCTCCCACAAAACGTGGTGGGGGGGTGTAAAATCACGCCGAAAAGCTAAAAAAACCTAGTAAATAATCTATTTACGTTCGTTCAAACATGTCAAACGTTGTTTAGCATCAATCTTTTGGTCCATTTTTAACGTGAAACATCAGTAAACATCAGTAATATTTTCACACGACCTATCCTGTGTCTAGAAAAATGATTATGACAAATTCACTCTTCTCAGATTTATGCGCAGGCGCGAAAAAATGAAGTGACGACATGTCAACTTCCCTGCATTCTAATTTGCTCTCTGTTAATCATAGACGCTTCAAACAACTTTATAAAGATCGTTGACATCTAGTGGAAGCCGTAGGAGTTGCGAAATGAATCCTTTCTCACTGTGGTATCTATAAAACAATGACACTATATAGTACAGTCACAAAATTCACTTTTTTTTTAAATCTATTTTTCACAGGTTTTTGCCTGCAATATGAGTTTTGTTATACTTACAGACACCATTCAAACTGTTTTAGAAAATTCAGAGTGTTTTCTATCCGAATGTGTTAATAATATGCATATCCTAGCTTCTGAGTTGGTGTAGGAGGCAGTTAAAAATGGGCACATATTTTTTCCAAAATTCTCAAAGCTGCCCCCTAGCCCGTAGAGGTTTAAGTTGTTTTTGGGGCTATCTGTACTTTAATTTACTATTTATATTTTTGCCAACTTTTACTCCAGTGCTTTCCTGAAGAAATATACTTTTTCCACCATACATTGTCCCTGACACTTAAAAGTACCAGTTACATCTTGAATGCTTAGCAGGACAGGAACATTGTCTAATTTACGCACTTCTCAAGAGAACATCTGTGGTCATCTGATGTGGTGGACTCACTAAACATAAATACTTTGTTTGTAAATTGAGTGTTGGCGTGTCCCTGGCTACCAGTAAAAAAGCATCTAACGACACCCTTAATTGTTCTACTAGTGGTGTGAGGCAGCCGTTTAGATTAAGAGCGTTTAAGTGCAACATTAATAACAATGGTTTTGGGAACTCGCTTGGAGATTTAACAATGCTCCTTCGAAGGTTCTAACAATGAATTTAGCCTTAAGATGCTTTTGGGAAACCGGCCCAGGACAGTAGTAGAACATGCACTACAGGCATTATAGACGGAGTGTCTCTGGAAAACGAATCTCCTACACATCACATAAAACTAGGCATGTTGGGATGCATACATATTCGCAGGATATGAGCTAACTACCTAACATAAAACTAGCAAATGGGGGGCTGGAATGTAGGGCTAGGGAATGAGGCACTGTCTAAGAGATGTATTTTCATAGGCTTTCAATGAGGGGAATGTACAACATACACACACCGATACATAGGGCTTCCTAAAGGCAGGTAAGGTAATGGTCTGAATGCCAATCAGGTCAGTGCTGTAGGTAATGTTGCCGTGGTATTGAGGCACTCGGCTCAGGCAATTAGGAGGGTCTCCTACTGCCTTTCTCTCTCCTGGCCTTACAGCACAGACCTGGACCCCTCCATGTAATATTACCTCACACTAACTTCCCATCATGCCTGCTGTCAACCTCTCTCTCTCTTTCCCCTCCCCATCTCTCCACAAGCTGTAGCTGATGCCCCCCTCCTCACTCTCTCTCTAACCCTCTCTCTCCCTCATCCCACTCTTCTCAGCTGTAGCTAATGCCCCCTCTCTCTCTCTAACCCTCTCTCCCTCATCCCACTCTTCTCAGCTGTAGCTAATGCCCCCTCTCTCTCTCTAACCCTCTCTCTCCCTCATCCCACTCTTCTCAGCTGTAGCTAATGCCCCCTCTCTCTCTCTCTAACCCTCTCTCTCCCTCATCCCACTCTTCTCAGCTGTAGCTAATGCCCCCTCTCTCTCTCTCTAACCCTCTCTCTCCCTCATCCCACTCTTCTCAGCTGTAGCTAATGCCCCCTCTCTCTCTCTAACCCCCTCTCTCTCCCTCATCCCACTCTTCTCAGCTGTAGCTAATGCCCCCTCTCTCTCTAACCCTCTCTCTCCCTCATCCCACTCTTCTCAGCTGTAGCTAATGCCCCCTCTCTCTCTCTAACCCTCTCTCCCTCATCCCACTCTTCTCAGCTGTAGCTAATGCCCCCTCTCTCTCTCTAACCCCCTCTCTCTTCCTCATCCCACTCTTCTCAGCTGTAGATAATGCCCCCTCTCTCTAACCCTCTCTCTCTCTAACCCTCTCTCCCTCATCCCACTCTTCTCAGCTGTAGCTAATGCCCCCTCTCTCTCTCTAACCCTCTCTCTCCCTCATCCCACTCTTCTCAGCTGTAGCTAATGCCCCCTCTCTCTCTCTAACCCTCTCTCTCCCTCATCCCACTCTTCTCAGCTGTAGCTAATGCCCCCTCTCTCTCTTACCCCCTCTCTCTCCCTCATCCCACTCTTCTCAGCTGTAGCTAATGCCCCCTCTCTCTCTCTAACCCTCTCTCTCCCTCATCCCACTCTTCTCAGCTGTAGCTAATGCCCCTCTCTCTCTCTAACCCTCTCTCTCTCTAACCCTCTCTCTCTCTAACCCTCTCTCCCTCATCCCACTCTTCTCAGCTGTAGCTAATGCCCCCTCTCTCTCTCTAACCCTCTCTCTCCCTCATCCCACTCTTCTCAGCTGTAGCTAATGCCCCCTCTCTCTCTCTAACCCTCTCTCTCCCTCATCCCACTCTTCTCAGCTGTAGCTAATGCCCCCTCTCTCTCTCTAACCCTCTCTCTCCCTCATCCCACTCTTCTCAGCTGTAGCTAATGCTCTTTAGGTCCACAGGGTGTGTGGAGCTCCAGGTTTCCACTGTGTTGACTGAAACAAGGCCCAGAGCAGAGAAGTGGTGGTGGTATCTCACATTAGCTCAGCTCTGTTAGTGGTTTGGCAAGAGTTGATTTCGCCGTGTGTGTGTACTTGAAAACGCATGCTGTGGACTCATCTGTGTTAGCCAGGGCAGTGTACTTCACTGTGTGTCTGATTTAGCAATAGAAAGCTTTGAGATGAAGGTAGGGCTGGGACCAACGTCAACTGCCAAGGCAACCAGTGCCTTTCAAGTAATGATCCCGAATTTGTTGTAAAATACCATTTTTCTGCTTTACGCTCAAAGGCATTGGCACCAATTCGACAATGGTATGGCACAGACATGACCAAGTGACAATTGCAAGTAACGCAACAGCTATGTGGTAGGTTAATATCATTGATTTGATTCTGGTACTAACGAAACCCATCTAAGAAGGTTTTTACAGAGGAGATTTTAGTCGCACAATTTTACGCCTAACTATATTTGGTGTAGTATTTCTCAATGAAAAAATTTGCATTAAAATGAGTCATCTCATCATTACTGAAGAATCCCTGCTGTTGAACAATCACAGATGAAGGGGCGTAGACTTGTTCGGCAGCCAAAAAGGTTGTCTGCCCGAACAACCGAAAAAACCCTTAATAACCTCTTACATCTAGACGTTCCGCTAGCGGAACACCTGCTCCAATAGCCAATGATGGGCGTGGCGCGAATTACAAATTCCTCAAAAATACAAAAACTTCAATTTTTCAAACATATGACTATTTTACACCATTTTAAAGACAAGACTCTCCTTTATCTAACCACACTGTCCGATTTCAAAAAGGCTTTACAACGAAAGCAAAACATTAGATTATGTCAGCAGAGTACCCAGCCAGAACAAATCAGACACCCATTTTTCAAGCTAGCATATAATGTCACAAAAAACAAAACCACAGCTAAATGCAGCACTAACCTTTTGATGATCTTCATCAGATGACACCCCTAGGACATTATGTTATACAATACATGCATGTTTTGTTCAATCAAGTTCATATTTATATCAAAAACCAGCTTTTTACATTAGCATGTGACGTTCAGAACTAGCATACCCCCCGCAAACTTCCGGTGAATTTACTAAATTACTCACGATAAACGTTCACAAAAAACATAATTATTTTAAGAATTATAGATACAGAACTCTATGCACTCGCTATGTCCGATTTTAAAATAGCTTTTCGGTGAAAGCACATTTTGCAATATTCTCAGTAGATAGCCCAGCCATCACGGCTAGCTATTTAGACACCCAGCAAGTTTAGCACTCACCAAAGTCAGATTTACTATAAGAAAAATGTTATTACCTTTGCTGTTCTTCGTCAGAATGCACTCCCAGGACTTCTACTTCAATAACAAATGTTGGTTTGGTCCCAAATAATCTATAGTTATATCCAAACAGCGGCGTTTTGTTCGTGCGTTCAAGACACTATCCGAATGGTAAAGAAGGGTGACGAGCATGACGCATTTCGTGACCAAAAATGTCTAAATATTCCATTACCGTACTTCGAAGCATGTCAACCGCTGTTTAAAATCAATTTTTATGCCATTTTTCTCGTAAAAAAGCGATAATATTCCGACCGGAAGTGGTGGTTTTCGTTCAAAGAGAGAGAGAAAGTAAACATGGAGTCGACTCGTGCACGAGCCTTAGTCTCATAGTACTCTGACCGGCCACTATCCAAACGCGCTAATGTTTTTCAGCCAGGGCCTGCAAAGCCACGATTCAGCTTTTTGCCGCCTTCTGAGAGCCCATGGGAGCCGTAGGAAGTGTCACGTAACAGCAGAGATCCCCTGTATTGGATAGAGATAATCAAGAAGGCCAAGAAATGGTCAGACAGGGTACTTCCTGTTTGGAATCTTCTCAGGTTTTGGCCTGCCAAATGAGTTCTGTTATACACAGACACCATTCAAACAGTTTTAGAAACGTTGGAGTGTTTTCTATCCAAAGCTAATAATTATATGCATATTCTAGTTTCTGGGCAGGAGTAATAATCAGATTAAATCGGGTACGTTTTTTATCCGGCCGTGAAAATACTGCCCCCTAGTCATAACAGGTTAACGAAGTCCAAAACTAATAAAAACATCACGTCGTCATAATATATGCACAAACTCATCCGAACTCTTTCGGCTGGGAAGCATGCGGACGCCTTTAGTCAGTCTCCCAATGGCATATTCCAATGTGGGAGCCTTTATTAGGAGATGGGGAAGGAGAACATTGGAGACGTGAATAACAAGTGCAGAATAGAGGGGTTGAGAGACAGGTAGAGGGGAGCGCATGTTTAAAGAGGAGTGTAGGTTAGATAAGTGACTTAACTACTGGGCTAACACCACACACACACACACACACACACACAGTTGGTTCTCTCTTAGTGGTGTAGAGTGTCTGTCATGGCAGCAGTGTAACAGTTTACTGAGGCCTGCTGAAAGCTGCTGTCAGGAGGCTCTGGACTCCTCACCACCTCCTCGCTCTCTCTCTCCACTCCGACCCGCCAACTCCCACTTGTTCCCCTTCAAACACACACAGGGACATTGCGTAGGTTTCTTTGCGAGGGCTCACTGGGCCGGGGGGTGGTGGAGGAGGTTACCTCCAGACAGCCAGTGTCAGAGGAGGTCATCAGGAGAGTAGTTCAGCTGATTAGTAGAGATTACACCACATTTTCCTACTCTTCAATCAATGTGTCCCTGATAATATCCCTGGCCCATGATCCAGTCTGCTGTGCCCAGAGAAGTCTCTCCTCCCCTGCTGTCTGTGTGTGTGGTCTCACCCCTCTCAGGGCTGGTACAGGGTCTGTCCAAGGGCACTAGTATCTGACTGATCCCCTCTGATTACTGGGATGATTGTTCACCCTCTGCTCTGAGGAAGCACAAGGTGGTGCAGAGTTTGATATATTTGATTTTAATTTATTCGATAGTTAAAGGTAGTATGCTGCTCAGCCGGAGGGAACATTGGTGTTCCTATATGCCCTGTATCCCTTCTCTCTCTGAACTGTTAAGAACAAACTGGGTTTGTCTTTTGTGGAAAACACTAACTCTTTACTACTTTCAAGACCGACTGTGTAAGTTGCTGTGTGTGTGACTGCTTTAGGATCTATTGTGTGTTTGGGTGTGTGTCATGTCAATCTGACACACACACACAATCTCTTATCTGGCTGTGTGTGTGTTTGTGTCTATCTCTTAACTGAGTGTGTGTGTGTTTAGGAGCTGTCGAGTTGTGGCTGGAACAAGAAGGAGAAGCACAGCTCTGCCCCCAATGCTGTGGCCTTCACCCGCAGATTCAACCAGGTAACACACACACACACACACACACACACACACACACAGAAAAGCGGGGGGTGAATAGGGGGAGAAATGTACCCCTAGAGCTGAGTTATGAGCCTTCAGTCTTGGCTAGCAGGTAATGGAGCGATTTACATCCTCTTCACCACATCTCAATTCATCCCCTCTTCCAGAATCCTTTGTTTTGGAGCTTGGAGGATGTCATGGTAACAAAACCTACCTTCTGCTGACTTGTTAACTCATCTCCTATAGGGAACACACACTCAAACCCAGTCTGTCTCATTGTTTAGCCCCATCAGACTGATATGGCTAATGAAGGCTCAGAAGAGACCTTAGACTCCTTCCCTCACTGTCTCTGGTGTTTAACTGTTTGGACACATTTCTCTGTGGTCTGCGAATGTGTTTGCATGGTTTTAGTATATATGTGTGTGTGTGTGTGTGTGTGTGTGTGTGTGTGTGTGTGTGTGGCCCGCACTCTCAGTGCCCTGTGACGTCATCCTCAGGAAGCCCTCTCATGACGCACAGGCGGCCTTCACCTTTAATCCTGCTCTTTCTGCCCCTTCCCTCTCTCCAATCTCCCCAGTCTCTCCCTGCCCATTTACGTGTCTTTAAGACCTTGCGGTCTCCTTATGAGATTATGTTAGAGGAATGTGTTTCTGTGGAAACTTCCCCACTTCTAGGCTAGCCCAAACAGCCGTTACAGATGTTAGTTCGCTGTACAACACAGGGCTGGCCGACAAGCAGCAGGCAGATGGGCATCAGCGAAGGAAAGTGAGCCTTGTGAATAATGGGGCTTGGACAGGGACAAGAGGCAGTCCCTGAGATGTTCCAGTCTTTGTACTCTTCCTTTTAACTGTTATTGGCAGCAGTCTTTGGACGACAAGGGGAAGTCTGCATTCTTTCAGTCTAGTACTGCTCAAGTCGAAATCAACCCTTAGCTAGCTCCATACTGCTTCGGTATGACTTCATGTTTATCTGAAAACACTGGATTAATGGAAGCAGTAAGGTAATTGTTCAACCTTGCACTTTGATAAAGGTTTTGGATTGAGTGTATAGGTTGGTATGACTGGAGAGGGGTAGCTGTTGAGTGGGATGTAGTGGAGAGGTGGGTACAGGGATGGAGAGGGGTGAACAGGGTAATGGGGGTGTTAGGGTTAGAGCTAACGAAGGTTGAAGAGGGGTAGAGTAAGTTCTGGGTGGATGGGGCCTGAGAGGAGGCTGTTTCCTAAACCTAGTCCAGTTTCCCATAATGTAGAATCAGAGACTCTACGTGGGTCACAGCCAGTACTACCGGGTGGCTACTTTAGACGGGGTCATGGTTTGAATTACACTTCTGTTTGTTTAGTGAGTCACTAGTAGTAGTTGAAGGCATCAGCCACTAACCGAACCCTAGCCAGGCCCAGCTGTAGCCTCTTCAACACTCCTTACCCAGGCAGTGAGAGAGGGAGCTATCGTGAACTGCTTTTATGAGGGACTCAGCCACATTAGAGATAATCCACAGCTATCAGCTGGTATCTCTATGTTCCATACTATTTATGATGAAACAGCAGAGCTTTATAAGACCATAAACACTACAGGAAAGACAACTAAGAGCCTCTGCTTTTTCCTCTGGCCTGTAGAGTGCACACACATAGACATTCGCAGAGAGAGAGAGATAGACACAGAGCATCTGTGTTGTAACAGCTGCCAGAAGCAGCGGGGTGATTTACAGTGACATGCGGACAGTGTAGTGGCCATATTGGACAGGCTTATAAACCTTCTCTGCTGGGAGTAGTATTACAAGGCTGCTGCAGCTTTAGTTGGATATTATATGAGACTTTAGTGGCTTATAATGTCACCACTGTGTCTGCACTGCACCTGTGGCTGAGGGCAGGTGTGTGTGTGCTAGAGGGAAGAGCTTGTTCAGGTGAACAGTACTGCCTCACTGGATTATGGGATTAGTTTTATTAGTGGATCTCCATTCTCTCCTCTGTCTCTCTCTCTGTCTGCTGGTCTCTCTCTCTCTGTTATTTAGTGCAGTGTTTTAGATTCTAGCCTGTGCCCCCTCCTGTTTACTATTTCCTTCGTCTTGACTTCCATGGAGCAAAAACACTGACTTTTCTGAGAAGAGGCACTCAAACCAGATGCAGGCCAGTGAATAACTTGACATTTTGAAAGAGAGTCGAGGTGCATGGACATCTCCTGAGCCAGAGGGTAGTGTAGTGGTGTGACTGTCGCACCCTTGGTCTGGTTCATAGCGTAGGAGCCTTTTGGTGTAGCATGCCAGGATTTAGAGTCTCTAGGCTGTTAGAGAAAAAAAGTGATTTCGCTACCCTGCAACTCTTCAACCACTCTATTTTACGTGACTGTGGGTTTCTATACAGAGCCACCTGCAGTTAGCTAATATCGCACACTGTCCCTCTGGGGGGGGGGGGGGGGGGGAGTTTTGTTAACTAGAGCAGCCCCCCTCTCCCCCTTCTCATCTTCAGCACAACCCTGCTCCGTACAGTAGAACCATAGTCACACACACACACACTCTCTCTAAAGGTTTGGAGATGGGAAGAGGGAAAGTGAGTGGGAGGAGAGCGCGACTCCTGGAGAGATGGAGATAAAGCCAGTGAGTGGGAGAGGGTGATAGAGAGTGAGATAAGGGGAGCGATGGTTGCAGAGAAAGACTTCAGGGACCATCGGTACTGTGTGTGTAGTTGATGACATTGATGTCTTCGTCTATTACACAGACAGACTGGATCTATTTCCTTTGTTTGTCCTGTGGTTAGGTGACATCAGCACTCTAGATCTCATCTTGGATCTGCCCTGATCTCTCTCTCTCTCTCTCTCTCTCTCTCTCTCTCGAACAGTGTACAAACAGCTGTAGACTATAAAAGACTCAGGAGGCCTGATATCAGCTTATTCTTTCCCCATTACTTCTCATCTTTCTTTCCTCTCTCATGAGGGCTGTTGGACCAGATGCTGACTGATTTATTGACCTTATTTGCTATGAGAGGAGATCCGTGCATGTGTGAGAGAGAGCTCTTGGCCAATGGCCATTGATGTCTCGGTCCGATCACTTTGTTCTGTCTGGGGGTTCACACACACACACACACACACACACACACACACACAGAGAGACCTCATTCACTCACAACGTGTCAGGAACCATGGCAGGAACATTGTACGGTACCTGATGTTAAATGGCTATTATGGTTAGGTCTCAGCCACCAATCACATGTGAGTGTGTGTGTGTGTGTGTGTGTGTGTGTGTGTGTGTGTGTGTGTGTGTCTTCTCTGTCTTAACCATCTGTCTGCTTGTTGTTGAGCACTTTGTGCTATGCATTTATTGCCGTTGGTTGATTGTTTTGTGTCCAGACGACTTTCTGGGTGGTGAGGGAGATTCTGCATGCTCAGACCCTGAAGATCAGAGCTGAGGTACTCAGTCTCTACATCAGAACTGCCAAGGTAAACACACTGTACTCTACTGCGTATGCTCTACAGTAGTACTTTGTGAAGCAAGAACCACAGATTCTTGATTCATATTCACGAGTGGACAATAAATATATTGTAATGTGAAGGTGTGTGTATTCATCCTTGTTCTCTGTTCCCAACAGAAACTGTGTGACATAAACAACCTGCATGCAGTGATGGCTGTGGTGTCAGGCCTACAAAGCGCTCCCATCTATAGACTCTCCAAGACATGGGCGGTGAGTTACTGTGTCCCTGCAGCTCAAAACAATCATCCTTCTCAACTGAGATGTGTTGACGGTGTGAAGAGCAGTCGCATATGTAAATGGTCCTTCTCTATTTCACCAGTTATTACACTGTCAATACATTGCTGGAATATGTAATGGTCTTGTGTATTGGAAGCATCTGTGCAGAAACCTCAGAACAGAGAAAACCGCGAGAGGGAACGGTCTGATTCTGATCCATCCTCACAGACGGACAGAGCCTTGGAGATTAGGGCTGACATAATGACATACTGACGCGGTGATGTCATGGTGGAAATGTAATATTAATGTGAGTGATATAAACCCCAGTAGTCAGCAGTACACACAGCAGACAGCCAGAAAATCCCCTGGACCACTAGACCTGCCTGGCCAGAGAGACCGGCACACCTGCTCCTAGTCAACACACACACACACTCTCTCACACACACACTGTGGATAACATTAGGCCGTGGCCAGCGTAGAGCTTATCCCTCACCCAGAGCTCCTGTGGATATCATCAGTAGTGTTATCACGACGTCTCCCGAGACCCTGCTGAGTTGTTATGACAACTGTTGCATTACCACACTGTTGCAATGTGACTTAAGCATTACGATGATCATACCAGATGCATCGTTATTTACCAGCCACATTTGTAAGTGTTTTCCAAACAAGCACGTAGAGAGAAAGTTAGCCAAGTGCGAAAGAAAAGCAGTGCTGCTCTCGGATCAGCTTTTGCCATTCAAATCTTACCTGAACATTGGAATTATTCCACAATACTGACGACGGATCAGCTCCTAGAGCGATATTACCACCTATGACTGCAAATAGGCTATTGAGGCAGCTTATCGTGCTTACCCGATAATAATGCACTAAATCAGTGTGCACGTTATTGTGTTCATGTTGTCCCTCATGAAACACATTGAGGCAAAAATTAGACAGTAGTCTTGTCGCAAAATATAACTCAATTGATTGAACATGAAATTGATTTCAATATGATTGAACTTGTAGATACTCGCTAGTATCGTGGCAAAGTAACAAAACCCAAAGCTAATTTAACTTCTATAGGAAAACAGCCCTAATGTTGGAAATAAACATCATTGTTGTTATCCAGAGTCATATTAATTTATTGTTTAAGCTACAGCACATAATATTTTAAAGAACCAAAAAGTTTGGTCTGCTTCGTGTTTTCAGTTTTGTCATGGTAAAAATATTGCGATACTGGTATTGTCACGGCCCTAGTATGTGTACAATAACTCAAACATATTTCTCTGTCTGTCTCTCTAGTTGTTGAGTCGGAAGGACAAAGCAACGTTTGAGCGGTTGGAGTATCTCATGGCCAAAGAAGACAACTACAAGCGTCTCAGAGACTACATACGCAGCCAGAGCATGAACTCCTGCATACCGTACCTGGGTAAGAAGACAAACACACTTCCTATTTTAAAGTGACGTTTTCATGAGTCCCCCATATTATGCCCCCAGCAATCACCAATAACCATAATCAGCTGCACCCACTGGTAAAAGTCATCACAATTTACAGTATACCTGTTTCCCATTCGTCAGTCTGACCTCTGAGGGGCAGAGTGAGAGAAAGCGGGGCAGAGATAATGGTGAGAATGAAAGGAGTGAAAGAGAGAAGTCCTTGTCAGGTCTCTGCATGAGGAGTATGTGACCATGTGGTGTTTAGAGCTGGACAAACACATGAGTCATGGAGAAATCATTAAAATCACATTCTAGATTTCCTCTGCTCCATCCTTTTTATGTTTAGATTTCCTCTGCTCCATCCTTTTTATGTTTAGATTTCCTCTGCTCCATCCTTTTTATGTTTAGATTTCCTCTGCTCCATCCTTTTTATGTTTAGATTTCCTCTGCTCCATCCTTTTTATGTTTATATTTCCTCTGCTCCATCCTTTTTATGTTTATATTTCCTCTGCTCCATCCTTTTTATGTTTATATTTCCTCTGCTCCATCCTTTTTATGTTTATATTTCCTCTGCTCCATCCTTTTTATGTTTATATTTCCTCTGCTCCATCCTTTTTATGTTTATATTTCCTCTGCTCCATCCTTTTTATGTTTATATTTCCTCTGCTCCATCCTTTTTATGTTTATATTTCCTCTGCTCCAGCCTTTTTATATTTCTTCCCCCTTTCCTTCCTTTCCTCTCTGGAAGCTGAGCACTAACAAAGCCCAGGAATCCCCTATGAACTACAGCACCATCCATCTTTCTCTCTCTCTTTCTTGCTCGCTCTCTCTCGGTCTTTCTCTCACTCGGTCTTTCTCTTGCGCTCTTCCTTTCTTTCTCTCTGTGTGGTTGTTTTATTGGATTTTATTGTAGGCCTGTTTTTTCTACCTGTGTTCTTTGAGGGCTAGATTGAAGGTTTCCTATTTTATTAAAGCTAGTGAAACCAGACTTCACTCATGTTTTTGGTTCCTGTTGTGGTTCATACAGGATGAATGTGAAAGGCAGGAATCTCACACACACCACACACACACAGGTGTTAGGGATTTCTCAGCTCTGTAAAGACAAGAAGTCAGATTGGTGCATGCTATTTCACAGCATTATATATTTGCATGTATCTTCACTGTGTGTGTGTGTGTGGGGAGAGATCCAGTTGTGCAGGTGTCATTTCTGAGCACATTGCATTACGTTTCTCTTTATATCCTGGCCAGCATCCCTGTCAGAGGCTTTATAGAAGAGAGGAAAGTAATAAAACAGAGAGCTAAAACACAAAGTGTGTGTGCACAGGCACATGTGTTTCAGAGTACAGATCTATTTTTTAGGTTTTGTGTGAAAGTTGTGTAGGGTGCTGGGCTGAGCTGCTCTGGCAGACTGGGGGGAAAATGCTGCTGTGTGTGTTGTACAGCAGATCTGAAACGCATTAATACTCGGTCATTCTCTACTGCCATAAATCTACCACGTCGTTAGAGAAAGAAACTGAGGGAGAGGATGAGAGAGCGAGGGAGGCACAGTGCTGGCATAGAAGCAGCCATATCCTAAAGTGTGTGTGTGTGTGTGTGTGTGTGTGTGTGTGTGTGTGTGTGTGTGCAGTGATTGATTGACTTCCCCCTCTGATTTGTTATCATAGGCTGCGTTCACACAGGCAGCACAATTCTGATCTTTTTTCCACTTAGGTTAAAAAAATTATCAGATATTTTCAAATCAGCTCTTTTTCAGAGCTGATCTGAATGGTCAAAAGACAGATTAGTGAAAAGTGTGTGTTTGTGTGCGCGTTGTTCCGTTTCTGTGTTCTTCAGTGGAACCCTGATCCTCTTTGTCCACCTGTGATTGTCTCTTAAACAGGCAGTAAAGTAGAGGTTTGTTCATCTGAGTGTGTGCAAATCAGAGATGTGTAATAATCATGGTACAAACAGGCAAACAAGCTTGCTCTGTTAACAAGAGGCTGTTCTTATTTGAGGTAGCTACTGTACCTTACAAAACCCCTCCAGTCAAATGTTTTTAACTTTTGTACCTCTTTCCTCCAGCATCTTCACAAGGTCCTTTGCTGTTGTTCTGGGATTGATTTGTACTTTTCGCACCGAAGTATGTTCATCTCTAGGAGACAGAACGCGTCTCCTTCCTGAGCGGTATGACGGCTGTGTGGTCCCATGGTGTTTATACTTGCGTACTATTTATTGTTTTTACAGATGAACGTGGTACCTTCAGGCATTTAGAAATTGCTCCCAAGGATGAACCAGACTTGTGGAGGTCTACAATTTTTTTCTGAGGTCTTGGCTGATTTCTTTAGATTTTTCCATGATGTCAAGCAAAGAGTCGCTGAGTTTGAAGGTAGGCCTTGAAATACGTCCACAGGTACACCTCCAATTGACTCAAATGGTGTCAATTAGCCTATCCAGAAGCTTCTAAAGCCATGACATAATTTTCTGGAATTTTCCAAGCTGTTTAAAGGCACAGTCAACTTAGTGTATGTAAACTTCTGACCCACTGGAATTGTGATACAGTGAATTATAAGTGAAATAATCTTTCTGTGAAATTTTTTGGGAAAAATTACTTGTCATGCACAAAGTAGATGTCCTAACCGACTTGCCAAAACTATAGTTTGTTAACAAGAAATTTGTGGAGTGGTTGAAAAACGCGTTTTAATGACTCCAACCGAAGTGTATGTAAACTTCCGACTTCAACTGTATGTCTTTGTAAAACTGAAAATCTAGCATTTTACATGGAATGAATGTCCCCCTCCTTCCTCCTGTCTTTTTTCACCTCCCCCTTACCCTTTTCTCTTCCTTGTCGTTTTTGTCTTCCATCTAGCCGCTATGTTCATGCCCTCTCTATGTTGATCTGTCTGTTAATCTTTCGTTTCCCCTCTACTTCAGTATCATCTTTCCCTATTTTCTCTCTCCCTCCATTTCTACATCTTTGTAGCCCTGACTACCAGCTCTTTTGCTCTCTCTCTCTGAACTACAATAAATCAAATGTGTTTAAAGCCCTTTTTACATCAGCAGATGTCAGAGTGCTATACAGAAACCCAGCCAAAACCCCCAAATGCAGATGTAGAACTACAGAAATGTGGTTCTCATTGTTCCTCCTCTCCTTGTCTTTAGAAAAGCGTTCCTCTCCTCCTCTTCTCTCCCCCTCACTTCACCTCTTCTACTCTCCACGGCTGCATTTTTTCATTATGAACTCCTCCATAGAAGACCCATCATCCTCCATTTTTACTACTTCTCTGTTCCTGACAGCTCATTCATACAGCGCTGTAATCAAACGTATCATGTAAATGCCAGCTGTGACCGAGCAGACTTAGTTTGACTGACTGTGCACCATGTTCACTCAATGTCCTGGATGTTATTGTCTGTTTGCCATGGTGTGGTTGAAGGATAGACAGAAACCAGGTGAGTGAGGTGGGGTGAGAACAGAGGGTATTTAGAAACCGTTTTATTTAGTATTTAACTACATGGAAAGTGATGGCAGAGCGTGGCAGGTATTTACCTCCGTCAACTTGACGTTTGTCTGTACTGATGGGTGTTTGAATTTTTGTATTATTTTTTTTTACTGGAATGAACAGAAAGGCCATACCAGGGCTAACTTGAGCAGGGCGTGACTGACTATACTCATTATAAATACGTTGATAAATAACAGAAGGGAGAGACCATGGAGGAAACATTTGGCTTCAGCAGAATCATACGTCTTAAATTAACTCTCGCAAATAAAACCAAATATATTTACATACCAAAGCGAGCTGGGCTGTTTCCACATCACAAAGCACATTGTTACAATCCGTTTCCTCTCTGTGGGAACCCCGAAACAACAAGCCCAAACAAAGCAAGAGCGAGAGGGGGGGAGAGTTAAGTGTACATGAAGACCGTACCAAGTCTTGTAAGCCTGGGGGCGGCCTCTCAACCCTCTGACTGTGGAACGTTTTTAACTGATGACATCATAAGGAACTTCTTATTAAATCTTTAGTACGCGGTGAAGAAAGGCATTCACTAGCAACAGACCCAGCTAGAGACGAGCAAAATAAAACGGCAAAATGAACCATTTATTTTCCAGTCAACATTTGTGAAATAAGCATCTGAAATTCCTAATGTAACCACCTTCATAGCGTATTAAAGTGTAACATGGTGGAGGACCATACAGAGTATAACATAGTGACTGTTGTAGAAGGCCGTGGCAGCTAGCTCTGTGTTAGAGTTCATACTTTGTCTGTCCACTGCTGTCTTTCACAGCACTATCATATGGCTGTCTGGCCATGCTAGAGAGGACTCGATAGAAGCACAGCTGAAACAATAGCAGAATGCTGTGCCATCTTCCCTTCAGAGAGGCTGAAGAAGAACCAGGGTTTCCATGAAGCAGTTTGATTTGGGATTTGGGCCTCGACAGTTGAAAACAGCTTCTCTGCTCCGCTTAAAAATGTAAGAAAGGAAAAGAATGTGAAGATGGGTGGCTTGGTGGAGAAGTTGAGCCGTCACTGGGTGGGAGGGTAGGGATAGGATGGGTCAAAGGTCATGGGCATAGATAGTGGGGTGGAGACTGTTCCAGGCTCAGTCGATAGGTCGTATCATTATGCGGACAGACTTGAGGGAGTACGATCCTCCTCCGTACTCGGCCCAGAAGATTCCATCCTGGAACTTACTGCGGTAAACCCCTCCGCTGTACCACACTCCATTCAGGTTGGTCTGACCACAGGCGTTGTACCACCAGCCGCCCTTATGGAAGTGGGCACAGTTACCTAGCGATGGGAGAGAAGGGCTTAGTGGTACAGAATATTCTAGTGGTAGTTGTCACTTGAGCAGAGATGTTACAGAGATAGACCACAGTAAAGAGAAGCTTGAGCAACAGTGTACTTGGGAAACTGTAGCATAGTATTGTACTCGTATTCTAGCGTACACTGTTTTTCCCTTGTTTTACCTGAGAAAGCATCCTTGTCCCTGTCCAGCGTGGTGAACATTTTCCCATTGTGGCTGCTGAGGGAGTCTCCAGCGTTTCCCTGGTAGGTGCCCAGTCTCAGGCGGTAGCCCTCACTCTCAGGCTCCAGGTGGAAGCTGCTGTACTCAGCATACACCTTCTTCCCCACCCAGTCCTCCAGCTCTACCAGCAGCCTGTAGTCCCCCTGCTTTCCCAGGTTAAAGATGTTCTCCAGACCCAGCCAGTATTCACCGTCTATGTTCCCAAAGCCTTTCTGTAGGGGGAGAGACACACAGCAGGTTATATTATATATGCTTTCCAGGTTCCAAGGGTTTCTAGTAAATGGTTAAAGGTCTGTGAGTTGTGTGGTGGTTGTGTAGTTTCACACCTAAAGCATTTAGAATGTTCCGGTCATCCACCAACTAGCCTAAACGGCAGCAGTTTTTCTAGTCAGGAGCAGAAGGAACCACACCTCTATCTGCAGACAGTAGATACAGTCACGCTCAGAGGACAAAGAAATGGTTAGTCAGACGGTAGACTCCACTAATGTGATTTCTCGCCACATCATGTTAAAGGAAGCCAAACCTTCAGAATCAATGGAACATGTTGAATCTCAGTTGGAGACGATAATGTGTCAAAGTTCTGCCTCTGCTTTCCCAGTCAAGGTGAATTAACTGGCTGTGGCAGGGGAGAAAGACTATGGGGGCTGCACAGACACCACACACACAGACACACATTGGCAGGGCCAGGGCTTTCTTCAGAGTGATGGCGTGTGTTAGCAGCCCAGAGTGTGTTGGCGGAATGGTGTTGGTTATGTAACAAAGGAGGGGAGATTAGGGGGACGTGGAGCTTCCTACATCAGCCCCTCCCTGTCCCTGCTGGGGTCACAGCTGATTGGAAGTTTTAGGGAGAGGGCTGGACTTTACATGCCATGGGTTAGCGCCAATGGCTCAGTGGTTAACAATAGGCCGATGGATGTAGATACATTTTGTTCTCTCGGTGTGTGTCAGTGTGTGATCGTCTGCGCTACACTACCTTGTAGTTCTCCCAGTTCCTGAAGAAGTTGACCGATCCATCCTTCCTCCTCTGTAGCACGGTCCAGCCTCCGTTGTCTAGGCTGTGTTCACACCAGGCCTGGATCAGCTGTTTATTACTCTCTGCCTTCAGCAGGTACATCCCACTGGTGCTGTGGCCCGCCTGGCGCACCTGGTAGCAGTCCTTAAACGGACCTGAGAGGAGGAGGGAGGAATGGGTCAGTGGCTGCGTCATCATGGCACCCTATTCCCTATGTAATGCACTCCTTTTGACCAGGGCCCAAAGCCAATGTCTCTACTCTGTTAGTCCTTCAGTGCTGCCTCTATGACATAACATCCTCTTCACTAATCGCCAAACCATGTCCTGCCTCAGGTGAACAAGATGTCTTCTTTCATCACAGACACAAAATACATTATGTAGCGTTCGCTGGGGAGAAGAGGCCGGGGGGGGAAAAGAGGCCGGGGGGGGAAAAGAGGCCGGGGGGGAGAAGAGAGGCCGGGGGGGAGAAGAGAGGCCGGGGGGGAGAAGAGAGGCCGGGGGGGAGAAGAGAGGCATTTTTTGTCAGGGACATATACAGGATGCTACCCTGTACAACTAGAGTCACACAGTCTACTCCAACCAAATGGAGAAGCCTTAGAAGCTGCCTCCCGCTGTTCAGCGGTAATTAAGATAGTGCCCTGTGTATGTAAAGAATGATAAGACATGAAAAGAGAACAAAATGAAGTTCCTTATGGAAAATCAAGACTTTTTGCTGACTATTATAAAAATGGAAACATCAGCAACCTCATCTTCCACACAGACCATCCCCTGGCATGGCACAGTGCTATATTAGCACAGATCATCCCCTGGCATGGCACAGTGCTATATTAGCACAGACTATCCCCTGGCATGGCACAGTGCTATATTAGCACAGACCATCCCCTGGCATGGCACAGTGCTATATTAGCACAGACTATCCCCTGGCATGGCACAGTGCTATATTAACACAGATCATCCCCTGGCATGGCACAGTGCTATATTAGCACAGACCATCCCCTGGCATGGCACAGTGCTATATTAACACAGATCATCCCCTGGCATGGCACAGTGCTATATTAACACAGATCATCCCCTGGCATGGCACAGTGCTATATTAAAACAGACCATCCCCTGGCATGGCACAGTGCTATATTTGCTATATTAGCACAGACCATCCCCTGGCATGGCACAGTGCTATATTAGCACAGACCATCCCCTGGCATGGCACAGTGCTATATTAACACAGATCATCCCCTGGCATGGCACAGTGCTATATTAACACAGATCATCCCCTGGCATGGCACAGTGCTATATTAGCATAGACCATCCCCTGGCATGGCACAGTGCTATATTTGCTATATTAGCACAGACCATCCCCTGGCATGGCACAGTGCTATATTAGCACAGACCATCCCCTGGCATGGCACAGTGCTATATTAACACAGATCATCCCCTGGCATGGCACAGTGCTATATTAACACAGACCATCCCCTGGCATGACACAGTGCTATATTAGCACAGACCATCCCCTGGCATGGCACAGTGCTATATTAACACAGATCATCCCCTGGCATGGCACAGTGCTATATTAACACAGACCATCCCCTGGCATGACACAGTGCTATATTAGCACACTGCCCCTCTGTTGGGGGGGGGGTGTTACCAAGGGGTGGAAACTCAGGATAATAGACAACGAGGACTCTGAGTCAGCGAATATAAATATCTGTAAGTCTGGAACAGTATTGGTACAGGGCAACCCCAAACAGTTTCAGCTGGACTTTAACCTAATCAAAGAATTAGCTCAGCAGGAGAAGCTCTCCCTGGAGAAAGATACCCCCACCCCGAGCGGGTCAGACCTCTTCATTATATAACCCCACAGATGAGCAACCCCAAGCGGAAAGTCAACCTCCCAGCACAGAGTACTACTCCCTCGTTGAAATGAAGGATACGTTTACCCAGCTGGAGGTAAGGCAGGTGGAGCTGGAACAGCAGGTGATTACACTCCAGTCAGCACAGACCCAGACAACAGTCCAGCACAACAACACCCCCTTAACCAGACCCGGAGAGCTGGAGGTGGAGACATATCTGTACTCTGGACTAGAGGTCGACCGATTATGATTTTTCAACGCCGATATCGATTATTGGAGGACCAAAAAAAGACTATACCTATTAATCGGCCGATTCCTATTTTTTCTTCTTTAATGAACATGGTTCATTATTTGAGACTAAATTGATTTTATTATATTAAGTTTAAATAAAAGTGGCCGTTGTTCATTCAGTATTGTTGTAATTGTCATTATATATATATTTGTAATAATGACAATTACAACAATACTGAATGAACAATGGACACTTTTTTATTTTAACTTAATATAATACATCAATAAATTCAATTTAGTCTCAAATAATGAAACATGTTCAATTTGGTTTAAATAATGCAAAAACAAAGTGTTGGAGAAGAAAGTAAAAGTGCAATATGTGCCATGTAAAAAAGCTAACATTTAAGTTCCTTGCTCAGAACATGAGAACATATGAAAGCTGGTGGTTCATTTTAATGTGAGTCTTCAATATTCCCAGGTAAGAAGTTTTAGGTTGTAGTTATTATAGGACTATTTCTCTCTATACCATTTGTATTTCATATACCTTTGACTATTGGATGTTCTAATAGGTACTTTAGTATTGCCAGCCTAATCTCGGGAGTTGATAGACTTGAAGTCATAAACAGTGCAATGCTTGAAGCATTGCGAAGAGTGCTGTTTGAATGAATGCTTACGAGCCTGCTGCTGCCTACCACCGCTCAGTCAGACTGCTCTATCAAATCATAGACTTAATTACAATATATTAACACACAGAAATACAAGCCATAGGTCATGAATATGGTAAAATCCGGAAACTATCATTTAGAAAACAAAAAGTTTATTCCATAAAGTGAAATACGGAACCGTTCCATATTTTATCTAACGGGTGGCATCCATAAGTCTAAATATTGCTGTTACATTGCACAACCTTCAATGTTATGTCATAATTATGTAAAATTCTGGCAAAATAGTTCGCAACGAGCCAGGCGGCCCAAACTGTTGCATATACCCTGACTCTGCGTGCCACAATTTCCCTAGTTTAATATTGCCTGCTAACATGAATTTCTAAATATGCAGGTTTTAAAAAATATACTTCTGTGTATTGATTTTAAGAAAGGCATTGATGTTTATGGTTAGGTACATTCGTGCAACGATTGTGCTTTTTTTGCAAATGCGCTTTTGTTAAATCATCCCCCGTTTGGCGAAGTTGGCTGTCTTTGTTAGGAAGAAATGGTCTTCACACAGTTTGCAACGAGCCAGGCGGCCCAAACTGCTGCATATACCCTGACGCTGTTGCACAGAACGCAAGAGAAGTGACACAATTTCCCCATTTTAAAGAAATTAATGTTAGCAGGCAATATTAACTAAATATGCAAGTTTAAAAATATATACTTGCGTATTGATTTTAAGAAAGGCGTTGATGTTTATGGTAAGGTACACGGCAACGACAGTGCTTTTTTTTTTTTTCGCGAATGCGCTTGTTAAATCACCCGTTTGGCGAAGTAGGCTGTGATTCAATGATAAATTTACAGGCACCGCTTCGATTATATGCAACACAGGACAAGCTAGATAAACTAATATCAGCAACCATGTGTAGTTACCTAGTGATTATGTTAAGATTGATTGTTTTTTTTTATAAGATAAATTTAATGCTAGCTAGCACCTTACCTTGGCTCCTTGCTGCACTCGCATAAGGTAGTCAGCCTGCCACGCAGTATCCTTGTGGAGTGGAATGTAATCGGCCATGATCGGTGTCCAAAAATGACGATTACCGATTGTTATGAAAACTTGAAATGGGCCCTAATTAATCGGCCATTCTGATTAATCGGTCGACCTCTACTCTGGACTGTGGTGAGACAACTTCAACAGGAGAAGGAGCAGGAGAAAAACAGAGCACTAGAGGATAGGATCAGACTGCTGGAGGAGAGGATGAGGGGGATGGCGTGTGACAAAACAACCCATTAGAGAGGTGGCCACCCCCGCAGAGAAGCCAGCAGAACAGCCCACCTCAGCTTCGAACAAAAGTCTCAACACCACAGCAGAACAGTCCACCCCAGATCATGACCACGTCGACATCACAGCGGGACAGACAAATAAAGAACCCCAAGCCCAGAGAATCTAACCCCCTGAGAGCAGTCCTTAGTCCTCAACAGTCCAATCCCTGTACCTTTTGCAGAATGTCAGTCTGTCCCAGATGTTTTTCCTGGAGAGAAGTGGCTTCTTTGCTGCCCTTCTTGACACCAGGCCATCCTCCAAAAGTCTTCGCCTCACTGTGCGTGTAGATGCACTCACACCCGCCTGCTGCCATTCCTGAGCAAGCTCTGTACTGGTGGTGCCCCGATCCCGCAGCTGAATCAACTTTAGGAAACGGTCCTGGCGCTTGCTGGACTTTCTTGGGCGCCCTGAAGCCTTCTTCACAACAATTGAACCGCTCTCCTTGAAGTTCTTGATGATCTGATAAATGGTTCATTTAGGTGCAATCTTACTGGCAGCAATATCCTTGCCTGTGAAGCCCTTTTTGTGCAAAGCAATGATGACGGCATGTGTTTCCTTGCAGGTAACCATGGTTGACAGAGGAAGAACAATGATTCCAAGCACCACCCTCCTTTTGAAGCTTCCAGTCTGTTATTCGAACTCAATCAGCATGACAGAGTGATCTCCAGCCTTGTCCTTGTCAACACTCCCACCTGTGTTAACGAGAGAATCACTGACATGATGTCAGCTGGTCCTTTTGTGGCAGGGCTGAAATGCAGTGGAAATGTTTTTGGGGGATTTTGTTCATTTGCATGGCAAAGAGGGACTTTGCAATTAATTGCAATTCACCTGATCACTCTTCATAACATTCGTGAGTATATGCAAATTGCCATCATACAAACTGAGGCAGCAGACTAATATTTGTGTCATTCTCAACTTTTGGCCACGACTGAACACAACACATATTGTACTCCTTATGGACTGAAATGGGACATGTATACAAGAAAAACAACATTTTCCCAAACAGTCTGTCTAAACTCTGGTGTCCAAATACCCTGTGTGCCCTAGACCTTCTGTCTGAGGACCAACAAGGTTAACCCAGCCACATAATACACACAGGCACAAACGACTTGAGAACACAGCAGGAAAGGGTGGCCACAGCACTCAAGGGAGTGATTGAAAAAGCTTCTTCTACTTTCTCCAATGCACAAGTGCTTATATCCACCCTGCTACCACAAATACTTCCACCCTGCTACCATACAGCGGTTAAACGCAAGTATTTCCCGTGACTGTGCCTCAAAACCAAATGTTTACCATGCCCACCACTCCACCCTGTACTTGAACAGCCTTTATGATCAGGTCTACCTATACAAGGCAGCAGTGCCCCCCCCCCCCCCGGACCTACACATAGAGGACCCATGCTAAGAGGGTCTACATCCAGACCACAACACCACCAGCCACACCTCCACCCCAACCAATCAACCCCCCCAAGTTAACCATGCCCACACTCCATTTAGGCCCCCTCAGATCAGATCTATGGCCCTCCTGCCCACCCCATGCACCCCACCCCCGCAAAGAGGGCCTCAACATGGAAGTCACACATATACGCTCAGGCCGTGAGCAGGCAAACAGGCCAAACCCCCACTCTTACACTAGCCCAAGCCAATGGCATGTACCAAATTCTCAGCAGGCTCTGCTCACACTTCATGGCGTAAGGCCAAACCACACGACCAACAACATTGGACATTTTATGGAACACAAAGCCTTCGCGATCTCATCCTGGAATATCCAATATCCAAAGTCTGAGGTCGTTTGCCTTTGGCCTAAAGAGCAGGAACCTGGACTTCATCAAAGACATTGAAATACAGACATTGTCATCCTACAAGAAACATGGTACAGAGGAGACGGACCCACTGATTGCCCTCTCTCTTCCCCCTTGTCCCTCTCCCTCCCCTTGTCCCTTTCCCCTTGTCCCTCTTCTTTGTCCCTCTCCCTCCCCTTGTCCCTTCCCCCTTGTCCCTCTTCTTTGTCCCTTGTCCCCCTCCTCCCCCTTGGCCCTTTCTCCTCCCCCTTGGCCCTTTCTCCTCCCCCTTGGCCCTTTCTCCTCCCCCTTGGCCCTTTCTCCTCCCCCCTTGGCCCTTTCTCCTCCCCCTTGGCCCTTTCCCCTCTCCCCTTGGCCTTGTCGCTTTCCCCTTGTCCCTGTCCCTCTCTCCCCTCGTCCCTGTCCCCTTGTCTCCCTCTCCCCTTGTCCCCCTCCCCTTGTCTCCCTCTCCCCTTGTCCCCCTCCCCTTGGCTCTTTCCCCTCCCTCTTGGCTCTTTCCCCTCTCCACTTGTCCCTCCCCTTTCTCCTTCCTCTGTCCCCTCGATCTCAACTTTATTGCACCTGTACGGTCTCCTCCTTCTAGATGGTAGGGGGGTGAACAGGCTTTGGTCGGGTGGCTGAGGTCCTTTACGATCTTCTTGGCCTTCCTGTGACAGCGGGTGCTGTAGATGTCCTGGAGGGCAAGCAGTGTGCCCCCGACGATGCATTGGTCTGACCACACCACCACCTGTAAAGCCCTGCGGTTGTGGATGGTGCAATTGCCGTACCGGGCAGTGATGCAACCCGACTGGGTGCTGTCGATGATGCTCTCAATAATTAGTGAAATAATCTGTAAACAGTTGTTGGAAAAATGACTTGTGTCATCCACAAAATAGATTAACGACTTGCTAAAACTATAGTTTTAGCAAGACATTTTTGGAGCTGTTGAAAAAAAGTTTTAATGACTCCAACCTAAGTGTATGTAAACTTCCGACTTGTACTGTATATATATTTTTTTAAACCTTTATTTAACTAGGCAAGTCAGTTAAGAACAAATTCTTATTTACAATGACGGCCTACCCCAGTCAAACCCAGACAACACTGGGCCAATTGTGCGCTGCCTTATGGGACTCCCATTCATGGCTGGATGTGATAGAGCCTAGATTTGAGCCAGGGACTGTAAAAGTAACGTCCCTTTTTCAGGACCCTGTCTTTCAAAGATAAGTCGTAAAAATCATTGTAAAGGGTTTAACCACTGTTTCCTGTGCTTGTTCAATAAACAATTATCATGCAATTGTGGAACGGTCATTAAGACACTAACAGCTTACAGACGGTAGGCAATTAAGGTCACAGTTATGAAAACTTAGAACACTAAAGAGGATTTTCTACTGACTCTGAAAGATGCCCAGGGTCCCTGCTCATCTGCGTGAACGTACCTTAGGCATGCTGCAAGGAGGCATGAGGACTGCAGATGTGGCCAAGGCAATAAATTGCAATATCCGTTCTGTGAGAAGCCTAAGACGGCCCTACAGGGAGACCGGACAGACAGCTGATTGTCCTCGCAGTGGCAGACCACGTGTAACAACACCTGCACAGGATCGGTACATCCGAACATCACACCTGTGGGACAGGTACAGGATGGCAACAACTACCCGAGTTACCATAGGAATGCACAATCCCTCCATCAGTGCTCAGATTGTCCGCAATAGGTTGAGAGAGGCCAGACTGAGGGCTTGTAGGCCTGTTGTAAGGCAGGTCCTTACCAGACATCACCGGCAACAACGTCCCCTATGGGCACAAACCAACCATCGCTGGATCACGCAGACTGGCAAAAAGTGCTCTTCACTGACGAGTCGTGGTTTTGTCTCACCAGGGTTGATGGTCGAATTTGTGTTAACTGTCGAAGGAATGAGCGTTACACCGAGGCCTGTACTCTGGAGCGGGATCGATTTGGAGGTGGATGGTCCGTCATGGTCTGGGGCGGTGTGTCACAGCATCATCGGACTGAGCTTGTCATCATTGCAGGCAATCTGAACGCTGTGCGTTACAGGGAAGACGTCCTCCTCCCTCGTGTGGTACCCTTTCTGACATGACCCTCCAGCATGACAATGCCACCAGCCATACTGCTTGTTCTGTGCGTGATTTCCTGCAAGACAGGAATGTCAGTGTTCTGCCATGGCCAGCGACGAGCCCGCATCTCAATCCCATTGAGCACGTCTGGGACCTGTTGGATCGGAGAGTAAGGGCTAGGGCCATTCCCCCCAGAAATGTCTGGGAACTTGCAGGTGCCTTGGTGGAAGAGTGGGGTAACATCTCACAGCAAGAACTGGCAAATCTGGTGCAGTCCATTAACCTCTCTAGGGTAGGGAGCAGTATTTTCACGGCCGGATGAAAAACGTACCCAAATTAAACGGCCTACTACTCGGGCCCAGGAACTAGAATATGCATATTATTAGTCGATTTGGATAGAAAACACTCTGAAGTTTCTAAAACTGTTTGAATGATGTCTGTGAGTATAACATAACTCATATGGCAGGCAAAAACCTGAGAAAAATCTAACCAGGAAGTGAGAATTCTGGTGCTTGTAGTCCTTTCAAGTCATTGCCTATCGAACACACAGTGACTTAAGGTTCATTTTGCACTTCCTAAGGCTTCCACTAGATGTCAACAGTCTTTAGAAAGTTGTTTGAGGCGTCTATGATGAACAGAGAGCGAACAGAGGAAGTTGGAAGTTGTTGACTCAGGAAGGTACTGGCGTTCATTGGCGCGCATTCACGTGAGAGTTAGCTGTGTTCCAAAACATTTTTCAAGACAATGGAATCGTCCGGTTGGAATATTATTTCAGTTCTAAGTGATAAAGGCCCAAAAGATTGATGCTATACAACGTTTGACATGTTTGAACGAACGTAAATATAACTTTTTTTAACTTTTCGTCGTGACATTTTCCGCACGCTTTCTACATTGGGGGGGGGGGGTGTATAGCATCAATCTTTAGGACGTTTTTAACATATCTTCAGTAATATTCCAACCGGACAATTCCAATGTCTTCAGAAAAGAAAAGGAACACAGCTAACGCTCACTTGAGCGCGCGCCTCTGAGCTCATGCCATTTTCTCTCATCAACTTCCTCTTGTTCGCTCCATATTCACAGTAGAAGCATGAAACAACGTTCTAAAGACTGTTGACATCTAGTGGAAGCCTTAGGAAGTGCACTTCCTGGTTGGATTTTTCTCAGGTTTTTGCCTGCCATATGAGTTCTGTTATACTCATATCATTCAAACAATTCTAGAAACTTGAGTGTGTTTTCTATCCAACTCTACTAATAATATGCATATCCTACCTTCTGAGCCTGAGTAGCAGGCAGTTTAATTTGGGCACGCCTTTCATCCGGACGTCAAAATACTGCCCCCTACCCTAGAGAAGTTAAGAAGTTTTAGATTGGAACTATTATTGGATTTATGACATGTCGACTATTTCTCTCTATACCATTTGTATTTCATATACCTTTGACTATTGGATGTTCTAATAGGCACTTTAGTATTGCCAACCTAATCTCAGTAGTTGATAGGCTTGAAGTCATCAACAGCGCTGTGCTTCAAGCATTGCTTTGAGCTGCTGGCAAACGCAGGTAAGTTTGAATGAATGCTTACGAGCCTGCTGCTGCCTACCACCGCTCAGACTGCTCTGTCAAATATCAAATCATAGACTTAATTATAATATAATAAACACAGAAATACGAGCCTTTGGTCATTAATATGGTCAAATCCGGAAACTAATTTAGAAAACAAAACGTTTAATCTTTCAGTGAAATACGGAACCGTTCCGTATTTTGTTGAACGGGTGGCATCCCTAAGTCTAAATATTGCTGTTACATTGCACAACCTTCAATGTTATGTCATAATTATGTAAAATTCTGGGAAATAAGTTTGCTACGAGCCAGGCGGCCCAAACTGTTGCATATACCCTGACTCTGTGTGCAATGGACGCAAGAGTGACACAATCTCCCTAGTTAATATTGCCTCTGTCCAGTGTCTGTGTTCTTTTGCACATCTTAATGTTTTATTTTTATTGGCCAGTCTGAGAGATGGCTTTTTCTTTGCAACTCTGCCTAGAAGGCCAGCATGCTGGAGTCACCTCTTCACTGTTGATGTTGAGACTGGTGTTTTGCGGGGACTATTTAATGTAGCTGCCAGTTGAGGACTTGTGAGGCATCTGTTTCTCAAACTAGACACTGTAATGTACTTGTCCTCTTGCTCAGTTGTGCACCATGGACTCCCACTCGTTCTATTCTCGTTACAGGCAGTTTGCGCTGTTCTGTGAAGGGAGTAGTACACAGCGTTGTACGAGATTTTCAGTTTCTTGGCAATTTCTCGCATGGAATAGCCTTCATTTCTCAGAACAAGAATAGACTGACGAGTTTCAGAAGAAAGGTCTTTGTTTATGGTCATTTTGAGCCTGGAATCGAACCCACAAATGCTGATGCTCCAAATAGTCTAAAGAAGGCTTTATTGCTTCTTTAATCAGGACAACAGTTTTCACCTGTGCTAACATAATTGCAAAAGGGTTTTCTAATGATCAATTAGCCTTTTAAAATGATAAACTTGGATTAGCTAACACAACGTGCCATTGGAACACAGGAGTGATGGTTTCTGATAATGTGCCTCTGTACGCCTATGTAGATATTCCATAAAAAATCTGCCATTTCCAGCTACAATAGTCATTTACAAAGTTAATTGTGTCTACACTGTAATTCTGATCAATTTGATGTTATTTTAATGGACAATTTTTTTTCTTGCTTTACTTTCAAAAACAAGGACATTTCTAAGTGACCCCAAACGTTTGAACATGTTGATAATGGACAACTTTGTTTTACTCCTCTTGACAATTTTAATACTTCCTGAGAAATGGCCATTATTTACCATTTTACACCTAAGATTTGTCGGCATTTAAAAATCCATAGTGTAGCCTTCCAACAACTACCCTAACGGACAAATAAACATGGCGTAGGCGAGGCACTTTCAGGGGACCACATTCCATTATGTCTGAAAAGGGTAATCAATTACATTTACATTTTAGTCATTTAGCAGACACCCTTATCCAGAGCGACTTACAGTAGTGAATGCATACATTTCACTTCATTTCATACATAATTTTTCTGTGCTGGCCCCCCCGTGGGAAACGAACCCACAACCCTGGTGTTGCAAACACCATGCTCTACCAACTGAGCTACAGGGAAGGCAATAAAGGCTACCGATCAATAAAGGCTACCGATAGCCTACTGCAATTTCATATTATAAGTAAAAAATTAGTAGGCTACCTGGTACTTGCAAGACTGTCCTGAAGATACCTCTGTATCCCGGTGACATCAGTGCCATGAATAGGATAGAATATTCTGCATGCAACAGACCAAAGACTGAACACACACTTGCATCATTAGCGAAGAGACCGAGCAGGCAGGCCAGCCCAAGGGGGAGAGAGAGGTTGGAGTAATCTGCATCTCGTAATTTCTTGCCTTGCAAATTAACCAAAGTTGCCTGAAGTTCACCTCTTCCTCTCTGGTTTTATTTGAATTACACAACTGTCCTTTTATAGCCTATCGACTATAACATAGAAAATGTTTTGCGATAAATGCACTGATTTTAAGGGTGGAGGTATGAAACAAAGTTTTTCGTTTAGGGGTTTTTCTTAACGTTAAGTATCCCAACTTTGTTGAAATATTTTAACGCTTAAATGTTCACAGCCCTACCTATTGACCTGGCACAGTAGTTATGGCCCTACAGTACTCCCAGCTGAAGGTTTTATATAAGGTAGACGCCAGCTGGCCCACAGCAGGCCTGAGAGTGGCCGATTAGAGACAGGTAGTCTCTAATCGACCAGAGATTCTTCTGTCCTCCGTAATCAAATGCTCCATCTGTCTTCTCAGTTTCACCTCACTCCTTCCCCAGGACATAGCCCTAGCTCATTATTCTAGTGAGTGACAGTTGCAGTAAGTTCATTGTAAGCCATCTGTTTGTTTAAACCCGCTCTGCAGTCTTCAAAACCACCACGGTCAAATGTCCAGTCATAATAAAATGCTCTTTCCCTATCTTTCAGAGGCATTTCCAAGAAGTATTATCACCCTGCAAATTGGTTTCATGCTGAAAATGATCTTGCTCACATGGGAGATGTTGTGTTTTTGTGGGCACTAGTCAGGAGAGAGTTATTTGAGTCGGATTAGGAGAGGGTCTCTCAGCTTTCTGCAGCTGATTACTGCTTCTGACTGTAATCTAGGCCTGGCCAACCAGATGGGTTTGATTGAATAGGTATAGTATACAGTGCATGTGGGCCAACCCTTTGCCCAGTCTTCACATTTTGCTGCCTTAAAATTCTATCTAAAAAGGGATTACATTGCATTTTTCCTCTACACAACCTACTCAGCATTTTCAAAGTAAAAGAAAGTTAGAGGAAAATTGTCCAAATAAATCAAAAACCAGTGGTGGAAAAGTACCCAATTGTCCTACTTGATTAAAGGTAAAGATACCTTAATAGAAAATGACTCAAGTAAAAGTGAAAGTCACCCGGTAAAATACTACTTGAGTAAAAGTCTAAAAGTATTTGGTTCTAAATATACCTAAGTATCAAAAGTAAAAATATAAATTATTTCACCTTCCTTATATTAAGCAAAGCAGACGGCATGATTTTCTTGTTTAAAAATGTTATGGATAGCCAGGGGCACACCAACATTCAGTCATCATTTACAAACAAAGTGTTTGTTTAGTGAGTCCGCCAGATCAGAGGCAGTAGGGATGAATAGGGACGTTCTCTTGATTAGTGCGTGAATTGGACCATTTTCCTGCCCTAAGCTTTCTAAATGTAACATACTTTTGATTGAGGGAAAATGTATGGAGTAAAAAGTACATTATTTTCATTAGGAATGTAGTGGAGTAAAAGATTTCAAATAAAAATCTAAAAAGTACAAATACCCCCCCAAAAAACGTCTTAAGTAGTACTTTAAAGTATATTTACTTTACACCACTGTAAAAAAATATACATATTTCTTAATTGCGTATGTCTTCACACCCAGAGTTAATATTTAGTGGAAGTACCTTTTGGCAGTCTTTTACAGCTGTGAATCTTTTTGAATAATAATATACCAAGTTTTCACAACTCTTAGTATAATGTCCATTTTGTTTATGTTCAAATTGCTCAAGCTCAGTAAATTTGGTTGGGAATCATTGATGGACAGCAATATTCAAACCTTGACTCTGATTTGAGACTAGACCACTCAGGAATGTTCAGCACCTCTCGGAAAGCCATTCTGGTGTGTCTTTGGCATTCAAATGTGTGTAATTGTCTCGATGAAAAATAAAACTCTCCCAGGGTTAGGTTTTCAGAAGTCTGAGGTGTTTTCCTTTTACTTTTTACATGTGTTTTACTGTTTCATATTGATTTAGATCCTTACAAACTCCCCAGTCCCTGCCAATGACAAGCATACCCATAACATGATGCTGCCACAACAAAACTTGAAAATTCTGAGGGTTTCACTCTGTGTTGTATTGGTTTTTAATTTAGGCCAAGAAGTTAATCAAATCATATCAAACTTTATTCGTCACCTGCGCCAAATACAACAGGTGTCGTAGACCTTACCGTGAAATGTTTACTTACAAGCCCTTAACTTTATTTCTTGAACTGCGTTGTTGGTTAAGAAAATATTTACTAAATAAACTAAAGTAAAAAATAAAATAAGAAACACAATAACGAGGCTATATACAGGGGGTACCGGTTTGTCAAGGTCATTTGTACATGTAGGTAGGGGTAAAGTGACTATGCATAGATAATAAACAGTGAGTAGCAGCAGTGTAAAAACAAATGGCTGGGTGTCAATGTAAATTGTCGGGTAGCCATTTGATTAATAGTTCAGCAGTCTTATGGCTTGGAGGTAGAAGCTGTTAATAAGGAGCCTTTTGGCTTGGCACTCCTGTACCGCTTGCTGTGCGGTAGCAGAGAGAACAGTCTGACTGTCTTTTTACAATTTTTTTGGTCCTTCCTCTGATACTGCCTGGTATAGAGGTCCTGGGTGGCAGGGAGCTCGGCCCCAGTGATTTACTGGGCCATACGCACTGCCCTCTGTAGCGCCTTGCAGTCAGATGCCAAGCAGTTGCCATACCAAGCGGTGATGTAGCCAGTCAAGATGCTCTCAATGATGCTGCTGTAGAACTTTAGGAGATTCTTAGGGCCAATGCCATATCTTTTCAGCCACCTGAGGGGAAAGAGTCATTGTTGTGCCCACTTCACAACTGTGTTGGTGTGTTTGGACAATGGTAGGTCCTTAGTGATGTGGACACCGAGGAACTTGAAGCTATCGACCCGCTCCACTACAGCCCCGTCGATGTGAATGGAGGAGTGCTCAGCTCTCCTTTTCCTGTAGTCTACGATCAGCTCCTTTGTCTTGCTGTTGTAGGAGAAGTGGTTGTCCTGGCACCACCGCCAGGTCTCTGACCTCCCTATAGGCTGTCTCATCGGTGATCAGGCCTACCACCATCATGTTGTCGGCAAACTTTATGATGTTGGAGTCATGCGCAGTCGTGGGTGAACAGATCCAGTTGGAGGGAGGTGTTTAATCCCAGGGTCCTTAGCTTAGTGATGAACTTGGAGGGCACTATGGCGTTGAACGCTGAGCTGTAGTCAATGAACAGCCTTCTCACGTGTTCCTTTTGTCCAGGTGGGAAAGGGCAGTGTGGAGTGCAATAGAGATTGCATCATCTGTTGGGGTGATATGTGAATTTGAGCGTGTCCAGGGTTTCTGGGATAATGGCGTTAATGTGAGCCATGACCAGCCTTCCAAAGCATTTCATGGCTACAGATGAGAGCTACGGGGGAATGTCATTTAGGCAGGTTACCTTGTGTTCTTGGACATAGGGTGGTCTGCTTGAAACATTGTAGGTATTACAGACTGGGTCAGAGAGAGGTTGAGAATGTCAGTGAAGACACTTGCCAGCTGGTCAGCGCATGCTCTGAGTACGCATCCTGGTAATCCATCTGGCCCTGCAGCCTTGTGAATGTTTACCTCTTTAAAGGTCTTACTAATATTGACTACGAAGAGCGTAATCACACAGACGCAGGATGTTCTTATAAGCGTCCAGATCAGTGTCCTGCTCCTTGAAGCGGCAGCTCTAGGCTTTAGCTCAGTGCGGATGTTGTCTGTAATCCCTGGCTTCTGGTTGGGATATGTACAGTCACTGTGGGGACGTCGTCGTCAATGCACTTATTATTGAAGCCGGTGACTGATGTGGTAAACTCAATGTTGTCGGATGAATCTCAGAACATACACTATATATACAAAGTATGTAGATTCGACTATTTCAGCCACATCTGTTGCTGACAGGTGTATAGAATCGAGCACACGCCCATTCAATCTCCATAGACAAATAGAATGGCCTTACTGAAGAGCTCAGTGACTTTCAACGTGGCACTGTCATGGGATGCCATCATTCCAACAAGTCAATTTGCCAAATGTCTGCCCTGCCAGAGCTACCACGGTCAACTGTAAGTGCTGTTATTGTGAAGTGTAAACGTCTAGGAGCAACAACTGCTCAGCCGCGAAGTGGATATATGTTGCCGTAGGAGTTGTGCAAGGTTGGTAGAATCTTATTCAGAGCTGTAATGTCTGCTTAAGATGTTTCCACCAAGTATTAACACTGGAGTGTGAAGACCTATGCAGACAATACATGCTTATTTTGTATTTCTTAGTATTTTGTAAAATGTTCTGTCATTTCTTTCGCATTGAAGATGTAGAGTAGGTTGTGTAGATCAAGATGCAACTTTTTTTTTAATCCCTTTTAAGATTACATTTGAAACATAAATGAAAAGACTATGCAAGGGGTGTGTGGACTTACTAGCGACTGTATTTTATATTTATTTATTTCATTCATTCTTTCTATGGGCCTTTCTATGTTCTTTTTTCAGTGGTGTGGGTGTCTGGTCAGTGAGTAACTGCAGGTAGAGCGGTCTTTATCCCCACTGTATGTCTGCCTGGTCTCAGAAAAGGCTTCCTTAAGCTAGCCCATACGCCAGAATATGCTTGCATCATCCAGCCATAGGTCAGGTTATAGCCTGGCTCCAAGCAGCCAGCTGTGTGAATGTGTTGTGTGGAATGCTCAGTGTTGCACTGCAGTTAGAGTTCTTTATCTCAGTTTGTATATCTGCCAATCCTCACAAAGGCCCATTTAAGCCAGCACTGAGTTTAGTCCGGCCATACGCCCAGAAATACATATTTACGCCCAGAGCGCAGATGAACCCATACTCTCAGGTCCCAGTGTAATTCTCCAGAACTCACTCCGCGCACACACACACACACCAGCAGTAGGTTATAGCCAGTCCAGCTGTCCCAGAGACACTGAGAGGAATGTATGATTTCACTGCGCTGTCTGTCCTGCCAGGGATGAACCCACTGGACCACAGCCGGCCCATTGTCCAGACAGTTTCCCCTTTCGCCAGGCATTCATCAAATTACATGCACCATTGGCCGCCGCAATGCTAATTTAGCGTCTCTGACAATTAGACATGTGAAATGTCTGCCCGGCCTACTGTGAGTTTAGCTTCTGCCTAATTCAGAAATTGCCATACCAGCACTGCTTTCAACCAACTCGTCATGCTCTGGTAAATGAACACAATTATTCAGTCTTTGTCTCATTTAACGCTAACCACCCCTCCCGGGGTTACTTGGTACGTACCGTCTGAGGTGAGCGTGCCCTGCGGTGGCGGCGGGTTGAGTCCAAATGGGGAGGCGGTGGGGGAGTCCATGCGTGACCCCCGTGGGAATGCCCGGTTGTTGTGATCCCTCTGTATCTCGTTGGTGAAGCGGCTGTTGACGGGGATGTTCTCTGGGACCACCTGGACCAGCGGGGGGACCACCTGCAACTCACTGCGCCCCAGGGTCCGCAGACACTGCTCCTCCAACGCAGCGATCAGCACCGATTGGTTGTTCACCACACCCGCCATCGCTGCAAAACGCCCTTCCAGCTCCTTGTGGCAGGACAGAGAAGTTAACATAAAGACCAGACGTGTCTTGATATATTTCTAACAGATATTTTCGCAGCATTACATGTGCTATAGGCACATCTAAATATTGCCCACAGCTATATTAAGTGAGTGCTGGCCTTCTAAAGTTCCATATTATAGCACTGTTGTTCTGCTTCTAGCACACTCCTTCATTCGATTTTACCTCTACATGAAAGTAACATTAACCACGTTGCGTTTAAGTTCCATCTTGGCATTCTAACCTTGTAGCGCGAGGCTAGCCTCAGCATCTCTGAGGTGACGTTGAGAACCCGGTTCTCCAGCTGGGCCAGCTCCAGAGAGTTGTCTCTCTTCCTGATGATCTCGTGAAGCAGCTGCATGTAGAGCTGGGTCACCCTGGAGTTCATGTTCCTGCTCTCCTTCCTGAGCAGCTTCATCTCGTTCACCATGTTGCCGTCCACGTCCACCACCAGCTGCAGGGTCTCAATCTCCCGTCTCTGCTTGGACAGCACCTCTCTGACGTCAGCTATGTCCATCCGTGTCACACGCTCCTTGTCCGGCTCGGGGCCCGTTGCACTGGCACAGATGGGGCCTGATGATGGGCATTAGATTAATTCGAAGTCACGTGACAAGATGTAAAATAGACATCTTCACAGAAGACTAAACACTGACCTGTGATCTTCTGCTGGGGAATCAGAAAGGTGTAGGAGCACTTCTTGACGTCCTCTGTGGGAGTTCGTTTGGCCCTGAGCAGGGGATATTCCCTGGTTTCTCTAGCCTGTCTGGAGCCCCTGCACTGGCTCTGCTCCAAGAAAGAGAGGCAGAGCAGGGTGCACAGGCTCCACGACACTCCCTGCCTCACCCCCACCACACCCTGCATAGTGTACTTCTACTGGCTGTCTGGATGACTCCTGGACTTCCTCTGGGCTTCTCTGCAATGGATGAAGGAACAGGAGTTGGTGTGAAGTAATGGCTTACTGTTCCCAACAATGAACAATTAGATTGTTGACAACAAAGTACCAGGAGTGTTAGTCATGTATATTTTATCGCTAGAAAGGGAAAATAGTTTGGCAGCAGAATCATTCATAACAACAAAGCAGGATGTGAACACACGTAGCTTGCATACACAGGGTTGGAATTCAACAAATGTTTACAGCTAATTACTAGCAGACATCCCCTCAGTCAAAGTAATAGTCAGGCTTGCCAACAGTGGACATTTACAGTATACAACTTAAACACCAGGTTGGGGTAGACGTTATGTGAATGCCCTGGCGGAAATGGTCAATGATTGTCAATGATCCCCAAGGCAGTCGATTAGTCATGCGGCAGAATGATTCCCAATAAGATGTTTTAGCACTAAAGCCAGAAATTTCATCCAGAACAATACTCGGACAAACAGGGTTTGTGTAATGATCTAAAACCAAGCAGTAGGAGGGCTAGCTGGTCTCACAGGGAGCTGGGGAACAAATAGCTGTTCAGTCATTCTGCAGGAGGTCTGGATGTCTGTTCTCTGTCAGAGCTGATTCCTAAACACCTAGACTGCTGAGTCCCCTGAGCTTCCCTGGTGCTGCAGGGCTCTGAGACGTACTTCCTCTCCCTGCAGATGGAGCTGTGTTAACAGGATAGTTCTATGAGCGAGGAGAGCTCTCTGGCTGGCTGCTCCCTCCCAGGGTTTAACCCCCGGACTGACCCCAACCCTCCACCCCGCCCCAGTGCCCCCTTCTTAACCCCTGGCTGTACATCCTTCGTCTGTTCTGGCTCCTCCTGCCAGACAGGTTTTGTAAACACGCACCATGAGGCTCCAGACACGAACACACACATACACACCAAAAAACACCCAGACGCACTCGCACACACAGACCGTGGCACCACAAGGCTCCAGACATCAAAGCTCACAGGTATGTTAAGTAGAAAATGTCATTTACCACTGGAAGTGTCTGATGCCCCCAGCCCTGCCCACCACCCTGCCCTAGTTCCCTGGCCCTGCTCAGACTCCTGTATCCTCTCTCTGACCCCATTGTGGTTTCTGTCTCTCTGCTGGTGTTTGCTTCTCATCAACACCTCTCTCTCTCACACACACACAGCTCCATTTTACACTCTGAGTTTGGCCTATGTGAGTCCACACAACACTACCCAACACCCCCACCCTGAAACTGGGGCTCTGTGTGGCTCCTGTATGATGCTATTGTGGCTCCTCAGGCGTGGAGTTAAATCTGTCACTTAGATCAGTAATGTGGATACTGTGAGAGGGAGCCTGCTTGTGTCAGTGTATGTTAGCGAGCTGAGCCAGTACTGTGTGAGAAGTGTGTGCGTAAAGTGCTTTTCTTTATTTCACTGGCTGTGTGTTAGTCCAACAGCAGATTCCCCTGACAGCGTAACCAGGTTCTGTATCCTGTATACCCACTGCCCTATTAATGGCTTTAACATCAAGATCTCTCCACACACACCCCACACACACACACACACACACACACACACACACACAAAAGGAAGGGATCACTGCCATTACCTCACTTTCCAACCAAGGTGCAAGAATTTAAGGAGCAAACTGAAGGAAAGAGGAGATTCAGCAAAACGTGAAGGACAATGGAACTCAATCAAAAAAGCATATTTATTGCTAAAGGTAGCACACCAGGGTTGGGGTCAGTTCCAATTAAATTCCAGGCAATTCAGAAAGTTTGAAAAATATAGAGTATATATATATACACACACACACACACACACACACACACACACACACACACACACACACACACACACACTACTGTTCAAAAGTTTGGGTTCACTGAGAAACGCCTCAAGTCCTCAACTGGCAGCGCCATTAAATAGTCCCCGCAAAACACCAGTCTCAACATCAACAGTGAAGAGGCGACTCCAGCATGCTGGCCTTCTAGGCAGAGTTGCAAAGAAAAAGCCATATCTCAGACTGGCCAATAAAAATTAAAGATTAAGATGGGCAGAAGAACACAGACACTGGACAGAGGAACTCCATCCCGGAGTCGCCTCTTCACTGTTGACATTGAGACTGGTGTTTTGCGGGTACTATTTAATGAAGGTGCCAGTTGAGGACTTGTGAGGCGTCTGTGTCTCAAACTAGACATTCTAATGTACCTGTCCTCTTGCTCAGTTGTGCACCCGGGCCTCCCACTCCTCTTTCTATTCTGGTTTGAGCCAGTTTGCGCTGTTCTGTGAACGGAGTAGTACACAGCGTTGTACGAGATCTTCAGTTTCTTGGCAATTTCTCGCATGGAATAGCCTTCATTTCTCAGAACAACAATAGACTGACGAGTTTCAGAAGAAAGTTCTTTGTTTCTGGCCGTTTTTGGCCCTGTAATCGAACCCACAAATGCTGATGCTCCAGATACTCAACTAGTCTAAAGAAGGCCAGTTTTATTGCATCTTTAATCAGAACAACAGTTTTCAGCTGTGCTAACATAATTGCAAAAGGGTTTTCTAATGATTTATTAGCCTTTTTAAAATGATAAACTTGGATTAGCTAACACAACGGAACATTGGAACACAGGAGTGATGGTTGCTGATAATGGGCCTCTGTACGCCTATGTAGATATTCCATAAAATATCTGCCGTTTCCAGCTACAATAGTCATTTACAACATTAACAATGTCTACACTGTATTTCTGATCAATTTGATGTTATTTTAATGGACCAAAAATTTGCTTTTCTTTCAAAAACAAAGAAATTAAGTGACCCCCAACTTTTGAACGGTAGTGTATGTTCTAAAATCCGCATAAAGACAAAATGTGCATTTTCCCAGCAGAGATATTTCCATCAAATTGACTTGTTGCAGATGAATGGCTGTACGTGATGACATACAGTAGTGCACATAATAATACCCTTTTCAGGTTAAATTCCCAGGTACCGAATGAAAAATACAAGTTAAATGGGTTTCAATCGCATTTTCAACTCCTATCTGTGTGCTGTTGGCTAGAGCGCACGTGTAGCCTACATCGCTCAAACTCAACTCTGGAGCTCGAAGTCAGTTCCACTGCTTGTTTACATTGTTCCCCTCTAATCAGGGGGTGGGGGAGTCCATGCGTGACCCCCGTGGGAATGCCCGGTTTCTCTCTTTCTCGACTAGTCGTAGTGGGAGGACCACACGTCATCGTGTGACTTCAAGTTTACTTCAATATGATGATTATTATATCTATATTTGCTCATAATGTTTACACTGACATTTCTCGAATGATTCATTTTACAGACACAAAAAGATCCCACCTTGTCTAGTATGTTGTTTTTTTTGTCTAAATTTGGAAAGTTTTCATCAGGCCCAGGGATGACTTTTCTTTATCCGACATGTACTTTACTCACATAAAAAGGTTGGATGGAAACCTGGTTATTGAAAAGCATACACATACCGCTCTCTGAAGGCAGCTATACTGATCAAAAATATGAACGCAACACGTAAAGTGTTGGTCCCGTGTTTCTGTTGACTAATTTCGTTATGTGAAATGTAACTCATTAAAATCTTTGAAATTGTTGCATGTTGCGTTCTATATTTTTGTTCCATGTAGTTTAGCAGCTCCTTCATCCATGCCCATATTACACCATTATCAGGCTCCCTTTGAGAGACACTGCAGGGGCAGAGGTGTCTGGAATGTGACCGGTAATATTACAGGACGGACTCACACACAATCCTCATCTCGATTTTCTGTTCTCTCTTTCTCACATGCACATGTTTCTCTCTCTCTCATCCATCATGCTTGCACTCTTGCTCTCTCTCCCCTGAGTGTCACTGTTTTTCTACTCTCTTTTCATCTCTCGGTCTCTCCCCCTCTATGCTTTAGGGTCATTTTTTTCTCTCTGGGGTGGTTCTTAGAACTAGAACACCAGAGGAAAGACATTCTAGGTTGTGAGAGAGAGAGGAGTTTTACTGTAGTTTTTTACTCCATACAAACCAATACACATACCTGTCATTGTCCACTGTCATTACATTCTGTCTCTCCCCCTCTCTGTCTGTACACTAAGTAAAGCACAACACAGCAGTAGATCATCCAGACCAGACCTGTCAGTGGCCTGTACTCTCTGTGTCAGTACACTGTGCCCTAACGCCTAGTGAAGGCCTACAGGAAGGGCCTGTCTGTAGCAGGGGGCAGAATGTAAACAGAACCAGCTCTCTACTGAGTCAGCTGTAGACTACCTCCCAAATGGCACCTTATTGCCTATTTAGTGCCCTACTGTCAACAAGGGCTCTTAGGGCTCTGGTCAAAGGAAGTGCACTATAGTGCATTTGGAAAGTATTCAGACTTCGAATTGTAACACATTTTGTTACATCCTTATTCTAAAATGGATGGAAGTTTTTTTTTCTTATTAATCTACACACAATACCTCATAATGAAAATTCTCCCATTCTTCTCTACAGATCCCCTCAAGCTCTGTCAGGTTGGATGGGGAGCATTGCTGCAGCTATTTTCAGGTCTCTCCAAAGATGTTCGTTCGGGTTCAAGTCCGGGCTCCGGCTGGGCAACTCAAGAACATTCAGAGACTTGTCCCGAAGCCACTCCTGCATTGTCTTGGCTGTATGCTTAGTGTCGTTGTCCTATTGGGAGGTGAACCTTGACCCCAGTCTGAGGTCCTGATTGCTCTGGAGCAGGTTTTCATCAAGGATCTCTCTGGTTTCATCAGAGAATCTTGTTTCTAATGGTCTGAGACTCCTTTTGGTGCATTTTGCCAAATTTCAAGGGGGCTGTCATGGAAGCCATTCCTCAGTAAAAGGCACGTCTGGCCACTCTACCATAAAGGCCTGATTGGTGGAGAGCTGCAGAGATGGTTGTCCTTCTGGAAGGTTCTCCCATGTCCACAGAGGAACTCTGGAGCTCTGTCCGAGTGACCATCGGGTTCTTGGTCACCTCCCTGACCAAGGCCCTTCCCCCCCCCCCCCCCCCCCCCCGATTGCTCAGTTTGGCCGAGAGGCCAGCTCTAGGAAGAGTCTTGGTGGTTCCAAACTAATTCCATTTAAGAATGATGTAGGCCACTGTGTTCTTGGGGACCTTCAATGCTGCAGAAATATTTTGGTACCTTTCCCAAGATCTGTGCCTCGACACAATCCTGTCTCGGAGATCTACGGACAATTCCTTCGACCTCATGGCTTGGTTTTTGCTCAGGCAAGCACTGTCAACTGGGGGACCTTATATAGACAGGTGTGTGCCTTTCCAAATAATGTCGAATCAATTGAATTTACCACAGGTGGACTCCAATCAAGTTGTAGAACCACCTCCAAGGATGATCAATGGAAACAGGATGCACCTGAGCTCAATTTCAAGTCTCATAGCAAAGGGTCTGAATACTTATGTAAATAAGGTATTTCTGTTTTTTATTTTTAATCAATTTGAAAAAAATGATAACCTATTTTCGCTTTGTCATTATGAGGTATTGTGTGTAGGTTGATGAGGAAAAACAATTATTTAATCCATTTTAGAATAAGTCTGCAACGTAACAAAATGTTTCTGAATGCACTGTATATGGAATACGGTACCATTTGGGACATACAGAGACTGGTGAAGGTTTGAGAGGTTAGTGTATAGAAAAGCTGAAGAGAAGTGTTTCTTTCAGTAAGACATCCAGGCCAGATTAAATCTGTCTAACCAGAGCCGATTAAACCAAAGCAACTCCGACCTGCACAACACACCCAGAGCCGCATAGCTGACGAGGGAGGTAAATACAGACTGACTGTTAGATGGAGAGTTCGATCTGGAGGAAGTGGGACATGCACTACTCCTCTCCCTGGCTGTCTCCAGAACACTACGCCCCATCACCTAGAGTTTAGTACGGATGTAACACTGTTCTACCTCTCTTCTGACTTGCTCTCTCGCTGTCCCCTTTCTGTCCTCTCCTCCCTCCCTCTTTCTGGGTCAGTATTGAGGCTGTAGTAGATAATGGGTGGTGACAGAGGTGAGGGAAGATGGACAGACTTGGGAAAACACAGCCAGTTAGAAATCTCAACCCTTTCTTTCCCTTTATCCCCCTTCTCAACTAAATTTAATAAAAAGAGAAGTCTTTTTGGCTCAGGCACCACAGCGAACGGTTCGTGTATCCCCTAACAGATGTCGCAATGGCCAACCCCAGCCAAAGGAAAACTAGCTTAGTGGTGTGTGTGTGTTGTAACTGTGCCAGTATGTTCTGGAACTGCCCTGGCCTGTCTCCCTCTCCCAGCCTTACATGATGGAAACAGTGTGACCTCCATCAGTCTCTCTGGCTGCTCACCTTGCTAATGATTATTAATAGGCAGCTGACCTATGACATTGGCCACAAACCTCTGTTTCTCTCTCAGCCATATACTCTCACTCACACACACATGAGCTGTTAATGGAGAAGTAATGGGACAAGAGACACTCTCGCCCTTTCTCTCTGTTAGAGTATTACTGTACTAGGGCTGTCCCCATTTAGTCGACTGGTTGATTGTTTGGTCGATAGGCTGTTGGTCAACCAAGATTCTTTGAGTCCAGCAGTCGCAAATCAAATTTTTTTATGGGACATGAGACACCTGTCTAATTTGCGCCTGTCTCAGTAAACAAATCCATTGAGGATGCCGCAGGGATACCATGGTCTAAGAATAAGGTGTGTGGCTCAGATGGAGAATGAACGTCTCTCCTGAATGTGCTCTCTCGCCATTTTGTGCATATTCATTGAAGTTATGAAACAATGTGTGCATTGTTTGCTGTCTATCAATTCCCCATGATATATATCACAAGTAGTAGCCTACATTTACCGGTAATTCCCATAATTTCTCATCTCTAACGTTGTTTGGTTAAGGTAATGTCTGTTTGCGGAACTCGCAACCCATGCTACACTTGTGAGAAACAAGTATTTTTTTTTGTGGGGGGAGCTGTTCAGGCCACTGTCTGACAGTCGTGAGTGAGACGGATTGTGTTATCACTGCTGCTATCAACCAGGGTTAAAGTTAACTAAATGTTAGTGGTAGAGCCGTATTAGGGATGTGCATGGTTAGTCAAATATCCAAACTGATGTTAGTATTTGAATACTTGTGTATTCATTTTAGCGAAAGCAAAAAAGTAATATAGGCCTATTTTAACCTGCCTTTTAACACTGGAAAGGCTTTTTCAAAATTAAGTTGAGTGATAGTTCACTAATGAAATACAAGACAGAATAAAATTACGCAATTAAAAGTTAGCGGAAGGAGTAGACTACAACGAGCAACCAACCGGTAGGCTGTTTTATTGAATGGAGTTGGGGAGAATGTGCAGCATGTGACCTCAAAAGCCTAGCTAGCTTTATGAACTACAATCTGTTACGAACAGAGTGGACTATGTTTTGTAGACTTTACCCTTTGCCAAAGTTTCAGAATATTGCGTTGTTTAGGTGTGCAAGGGCGAAGTCAGAGTAGTCGTTCCCTAACGGAAATATGCAAATACGCCAATAGGATCTCGCTACCTCATGCTTTGCTCTGCCCACCTCCTTGCATGTTCTGCACACTGATTTAATTTGCTCCCATTGGAAACGACAGGCTGTGGTCTATGTTGGGTTAGTTATACAAATCTTTTGTTATATGGTACTATATGGGATGATAAATAACACTGGCTGCTACAAGTTAGCTAGTCTTGGATGTAGCAGAGTTGCCTTGGGGGTCTCTCTCGCTGCATCTGCTCGCTACACACACTGCTCTATATAACTTCCGGCTGCAGCAATAGAGCGCTAGCCTCTCCCTCGCACATCTGTGCTCAGGTTAAAAACACACTTTTTAATAACCACATGTATTTGGCAAAAATTAGTAATACTATTTGAATAGTGAGATTATATCTTTTAATACATTCCTAAGTCACATATATAGAGATATAACATACAGTTGAAGTCAGAAGTTCACATACATTTAGGTTGAAGTCATTAACTCGTTTTTCAACCACTCCCCACATGTCTTGTTAACAAACTATAGTTTTGGCAAGTCGGTTAGGACATTACTTTGTGCACAAGTACATTTTCCAACAATTGTTTACAGACAGATTATTTCACTTAGAATTCACTGTATCACAATTCCAGTGGGTCAGAAGTTTACCTGCACTAAGTTGACTGTGCCTTTAAACATCTTGGAAAATTCCAGAAAATGATGTCATGCCTTTAGAAGCGTCTGATAGGCTAATTGACACCATTTGAGTCAATTGGAAGTGTACCTGTGGATGTATTTCAAGGCCTGCCTTCAAACTCAGTGCCTCTTTGCTTGACATCATGGGGAAATCAGCCAAGACCTCAGAAAACAATTGTAGACCTCCACAAGTCTGGTTCATCCTTGGGAGCAATTTCTAAATGCCTTAACGTACCACATTAATCTGTACACAAGTATAAACACCTTGGGACCACGCAGCTGTCATACCGCTCAGGAAGAAGACGCGTTCTGTCTCCTAGAGATGAACGTACTTTGGTGCGAAAAGTACAAATCAATCCCAGAACAACAGCAAAGGACCTTGTGAAGATGCTGGAGGAAACGGGTACAAAGTATCTATATCAGGAGGATTGGGCCAAAATTCACCCAACTTATTGTGGAAAGCTTGTGGAAGGCTACCTGACATGTTTGACCCAAGTTAAACAATTTAAAGGCAATGCTACCAAATACTAATTGAGTGTATGTAAACCTCTGACCCACTGGGAATGTGATGAAAGAAATAAAAGCTGAAATGAATCATTCTCGCTACTATTATTCTGACATTTCACATTCTTACAATAAAGTGGTGATCCTAACTGATCTAAAACAGGGAATTTTTACTAGGATTAAATGTCAGGAATTGTGAAACTGAGTTTAAATGTATTTGGCTAAAGTCTATGTAAACTTCTGACTTCAACTGTATATTGTACCAGTCAAAAGTTTGGATACACCTACTCATTCCAGGGTTTTTCTTTATTTTTACTATTTTCTACATTGTAGAATAATAGTGAAGACATCAAAACTATGAAATAACATTTATGGAATCATGTATTAACCAAAAAAGTGTTAAACAAATCAAATATATTTTAAAATCTTCAAAGTAGCCACCCTTTGCCTTGACAGCCTTGCACACTCTTGACATTCTCTCAACCAGCTTCATGAGGTAGTCACCTGCAACGCATTTCAATTAACAGGTGTGCCTTAAGTTCATTTGTGGAATTATTTTCCTTAATGCGTTTGAGCCAATCAGTTGTGTTGTGACATGGTGGGGGGGTGTACAGAAGATAGTCCTATTTGGTAAAAGACAAAGTCCACGTTATGGCAAGAACGGCTCAAATAAGTAAAGAGACATGACAGTCCATCATTCCTTTAAGACATGAAAGTCATTAAATTCTGAACATTTCAAAAACTTTGATAGTTTTTGCGACTGCACTTGAAGAAACTATCATGCGCTATGATGAAACTGGCTCTCATGAGGACCGCCACAGGAAAGGAAGACCCAGAGTTTCCTCTGCTGCAGAGGATAAATGCATTAGAGTTAACTGCCTCAGAAATTGCAGCCAAAATAAATGCTTCAGAGTTCAAGTAACAGACACTTCTCAACATCAACTGTTCAGAGGAGATTGCGTGCATCAGGCCTTCATGGTCGAATTACTGAAAAGAAACCACTACTAAAGGACACCAATAAGAAGAAGAGACTTGCTTGGGCAAAGAAACACAAGCAATGGATATTAGACCGGTGGAAATCTGTCATTTAGTCAGATGAGTCCAAATTTTTGAGACACAGAGTCGGTGAACGGATGATCTCCACATGTGTGGTTCCCACCGTGAAGCATGGAGGAGGAGGTGTGATGGTGTGGAGGTGCTTTGCTGGTGACACTGTCTGTGATTTATTTAGAATTCAAGGCACACTTAACCAGCATGACTACCACAGCTTTCTGCAGCAATACGCCATCCCATCTGGTTTGAGCTTAGTGGGACTATCATTTGTTTTTCAACAGGACAAAGACCCAAAACATACCTCCAGGCTGTGTAAGGGCTATTTGACCAAGGATAGTGATGGAGTGCGGCATCAGATGACCTGGCCTCCACAATCACCTGACCTCAACCCAATTGAGATGGTTTGGGTGAGTTGGACCGCAGAGTGAAGGAAAAGCAGCCAACAAGTGCTCAGCTTATGTGGGAACTCCTTCAAGACTGTTGGAAAAGCAGTCCAGGTGAAGCTGGTTGAGAGAATGCCAAGAGTGTGCAAAGGGTGTCTACTTCGAAGTATCTCAAACATGAAATATATTTTGATTTGTTGAACACTTTTTGGTTACTACATGATTCCATGTGTTATTTCGTAGTTTTGATATCTTTACTATTTTTCTACAGTATAGACAATAGTAAAAAATAAAACCCCTTAAATTACGTGTGTCCAAACTATTGACTAGTACTGTGTATATATATGGCTGTATGGCCTCCGTCTTTCCCCTTCATTTTGATTGTAGTCATCAGATTTGTGTACCTGTTATGCCCAGCTATGATTGATGGAGCATGTTCCATCTATGTCAGTGTTCAGTCTGATGGATAGCAGCACCAGGAAGAGAGGCCATATTTGGAAGCTATTTTATTAATATTTTTTATAGACTATGTATTTCCCAGCCTGACAGTTCCAGCTTCCAACATCCCATCTGGCCTTCAGACTTTCCCAGTCCGCTTCCAAACCCCCCCCCCAAACACACAACACATCCATCTCCCGAAAGAACAGAGGGAGGAGGAGAGAATAGAGGGATCAGAGGAAGGGTAGAGGATGCTTTAGCACAGTTGTTAAAGGTTTACTACAAACATGGCCCTGTCAGAACCCTACTGTTCTCACACACACACACACACATACACACACACTTGGAAACCCCCCTCAAAAAAGCAGTTCTCGCGCTCTTGCTCCCTCTTCAGACACACACAAATGCACCATTTGCTCTGTCTCTCACACGCACCCTCAACATGTTAGCAATTATTTGGAACAGTCAGAGGAGAGCGCAAAGGATCAACATTCCAGGCAACCTCCACACGCTAGACACCATGTCATACTTACAACTAACTGATAGAACCAGAGATGGAAGATGTGGAGGAAGGGAGAGAGGGCAGGATTTAGGTAAAGTGGGGTTATAGTGGTCACCTCTTTCTGAGTAGGGTGATTTAAGTCATGGTGTAAACTAGTGCTGGGGGAAATGATGAGAGAGCGAGACCAAAGGGTTTATGATGTGGAAGTCAATCTAAACCACAACTGTAATTGGTCTTGTAGCCTGCATGTAGGATGAAGAAGAAAACCGAGGGAACGAGAGGAAGGCGTTATAAGGATATGGTTTTGGGTCTCTGGTTGGATCTCCCAAACCCAGAATGTCTTATGAGGCTGGAGTCGATTTGGTTCTTCTAGTGTTTTTTAACATTTTTATTTCACCTTTATTTAACCAGGTAGGCCAGTTGAGAACAAGTTCTCATTTACAACTGCGACCTGGCCAATATAAAGCACAGCAGTTCGACATATACAACAACACAGAGTTACACATGGAATAAACAAACATTCAGTCAATAATACAGTAGAAAAAATAAAAATCTATATACAGTGAGTGCAAATGAGGTAAGATAAGGGAGGTAAGGCAATAAATAGGCCATGGTGGCAAAGTATTTACAATATAGCAATTAGACACTGGAATGGTAGATGTGCAGAAGATGAATGTGCAAGTAGAGATACTGGGGTGCAAAGGAGCAAGATAAATAAATAAATAAATACAGTATGGGGATGAGGTAGTTGGATGGACTGTTTACAGTTGCCATGTGCAGTGATCTGTGAGCTGCTCTGACAGCTGGTGCTTAAAGTGATTTTTGCAGTTCTTCCAGTCATTGGCAGCAGAGAATTGGAAGGAAAGGCGGCCAAAGGAGGAATTGGCGTGTGTGGGGACTGGAACCCTAGTTGAGTTTCAGTTTCAAATGTGGGGGTCTCAGCGTAGTAGGGTGTGGCCCCACTCTGCCTTCACCCCACCCCAAAATCAATCACTCTTTGTGTGTCATAAGCCCAAGCAAGTCTCACATACACGAAGCTCCCTCGTGGGCTTTACCATGTTTGTGTCTACAAGGCCTCCCTTACTCTCTCCATCACACACACTCACTCTCAAGATAACCCTCCTCTCAACCCGAACACAACCTCCTCTTAACCCGAACACAACCTCCTCTCAACCGAACACAACCTCCTCTATGTACTCCGCTACACGCACGCACACAGTGTCTTCTGACTCTTGGTTTGTGTGTGCCTGTGTCTTGCGTCTCCCACTGTCCTTTCCCTCCGTCCTCTCGCTCTGTCCTCTCCCTCCTCTAACTCTTTGTTCCTTCTCTCTCCTTTCCTACCAGAGTAGTTTTGACTCAACACACTCAACTCCCCTGTTTGATTCTCCCTTAACATTTAACAGATCTTTGAATGAGCCCTTTTCGTCAGCTACAGTATATCACCGTCCTCTCCTCAAGCATATGTTCTTTCCACTAGTGCAGGTAACGGCTGACTGATAGTTAAGGAGGGTTTTATTGTAGTTAACACAGTGTTTTAAAGTGCAGCTGACTGCGTTGCAGAACTACTTTGCAGATATGAAACAATCATAATATCATTCAAAAATATAAAATTCCCAGTTTATAAGTTATGGAAGATGTTTTAAAATAAGTTCTATTTGACTAAAAATTCCTTGACGTACAGTAAAGCATTTTTGGCAGAATGGATGGATGCAGTTCAATGCATGATTTAATATAATTCATCAATACATTTGTTGGTTGTCCCCCAAAAAATTGCTATCAGGTTGTAAATTACAGATGGCCTGGTACATTGTTTGCTGCCTCCACATATTCAGGATGAATTGTTCCAGTGACTCAATATTTTGGAACAAAAACGGACACCTGTAACTAAAGCTGGGAATGTCAATACAATCAAACTAGCAAGGGCATTGATCACACGTCAGTCATAACGGGGCTAATAGGCTAGCGCACGTGTCGAACACAAGTCCTGCGGGCATAAATGAGTCAACAGTTGAGTCCTCTACTTAATGAAATTACAACCTGATTCGGTTTTTTAAAGCTTAACGAATAACCAAAAAACAAAACCTGCAACAAAACACCATGCAAAGGAGAAACATGTAGGCCTATTACAGCAACATTTGAACAGTAGCTTAGACTATTTCTATAGAATTTTCACAAATGCCTAACTATATGGAATTCCAAACATTCTAGGAATTTGTGAATATGGCCACATCTAAGTGCTCGCTTGTCCCCCCAAAAATATTTCCCGGGGGGATTAACAGATTTTAAGATTTCATGTTGCTTAATAGGTGATGGATTACAGGCTCAGGGGACAACGATGTGTGTGTGTGTGTGTGTGTGTGTGTGTGTGTACGTACGTGTTTAACTATACTTGTGGGGACCAGAAGTCCCCATAAGAAGAGTAAACAAACAAAGAAATTGACCAACTGGGGACATTTTGTTAGTCCCCACAAGGTCAAATGCTATTTCTAGCTCCTTTTAGGGTTTTATTTTATTTCACCTTTATTTAACCAGGTAGGCAAGTTGAACAAGTTCTCATTTACAATTGTGACCTGGCCAAGATAAAGCAAAGCAGTTCGACACATACAACAACACAGAGTTACACATGGAGTAAAACAAACGTACAGTCAATAATGCAGTAGAAAATAAGTCTATATACAATGTGAGCAAATGAGGTGAGATAAGGGAGGTAAAGGCAAAAAGGCCATGGTGGCAAAGTAAATACAATATAGCAAGTAAAACACTGGAATGGTAGATTTGTAGTGGAAGAGTGCAAAGTAGAAATAATGGGGTGCAAAGGAGCTAAATAAATAAATACAGTAGGGGAAGTGGTAGTTGTTTTAGGCTAGATTATAGATGGGCTATGTACAGGTGCAGTGATCTGTGAGCTGCTCTGACAGCTGGTGCTTAAAGCTAGTGAGGGAGGTAAGTGTTTCCAGTTTCAGAGATTTTTGTAGTTCGTTCCAGTCATTGGCAGCAGAGAACTGGAAGGAGAGACGGCCAAAGGAGGAATTGGCTTTGGGGGTGACCAGAGAGATAATACCTGCTGGAGCGCGTGCTACAGGTGGGTGCTGCTATGGTGACCAGTGAGCTGAGATATGGGGGGACTTTACCTAGCAGGGTCTTGTAGATGACCTGGAGCCAGTGGGTTTGGCGACGAGTATGAAGCGAGGGCCAGCCAACGAGAGCGTACAGGTTGCGGTGGTGGGTAGAATATGGGACTTTAGTGACAAAACGGATGGCACTGTGATAGACTGCATCCAGTTTATTGAGTAGGGTATTGGAGGCTATTTTGTAAATGACATCGTCGAGGATCGGTAGGATGGTCAGTTTTACGAGGGTATGTTTGGCAGCATGAGTGAAGGATGCTTTGTTGCGAAATAGGAAGCCAAATCTAGATTTAACTTTGGATTGGAGATGTTTGATGTGAGTCTGGAAGGAGAGTTTTCAGTCTAACCAGACACCTAGTTATTTGTAGTTGTCCACATATTCTAAGTCAGAACCGTCCAGAGTAGTGATGCTGGACGGGCGGGCAGGTGCAGGCAGCGATCGGTTGAAGAGCATGCATTTAGTTTTACTTGTACTTAAGAGCAGTTGGAGGCCACGGAAGGAGAGTTGTATGGCATTGAAGCTCGTCTGGAAGGTAGTTAGCACAGTGTCCAAAGAAGGGCCAGAAGTATACAGAATGGTATCGTCTGCGTAGAGGTGGATCAGAGACTCACCAGCTGCAAGAGCGACATCATTGATGTATACAGAGAAAAGAGTTGGCCCAAGAATTGAACCCTGTGGCACCCCCAGAGACTGCCAGAGGCCCGGACAACAGGCTATCCGATTTGACACATTGAACTCTTATCAGAGAAGTAGTTGGAGAACCAGGCGACGCAATCATTTGAGAAACCAAGACTACTGAGTCTGCCGATGAGGATGTGGTGATTGACAGAGTCGAAAGCCTTGGCCAGGTCAATGAATACGGCAGCACAGTATTGTTTCTTATCGATGGCGGTTACGATATCGTTTAGGACCTTGAGCGTGGCTGAGGTGCACCCATGACCAGCTCTGAAACCAGATTGCATAGCGGAGAAGGTGCGGTGGGATTCGAAATGGTCGGTAATCTGTTTGTTAACTTGGATTTCGAAGACCTTAGAAAGGCAGGATAGGATAGATATAGATATGTAGCAGTTTGGGTCAAGAGTGTCCCCCCCCTTTGAACAGGGGGATGACTGCAGCTGCTTTCAAATCTTTGGGAATCTCAGACGACATGAGAGGTTGAACAGGCTAGTAATAGGGGTTGCAACAATTTCGGCAGATAATTTTAGAAAGAAAGGGTCCAGATTGTCTAGCCCGGCTGATTTGTAGGGGTCCAGATTTTGCAGCTCTTTCAGAACATCAGCTGACTGGATTTGGGAGAAGGAGAAATGGGGAAAGCTTGGGCGTTTAGCTGTAGGGGGTGCAGTGCTGTTGACCGCAGTAGGGGTAGCCAGGTGGAAAGCATGGCCAGCTGTAGAAAAATGCTTATTGAAATTCTCAATTATAGTGGATTTATCGGTGGTGACAGTTTCCTATCCTCAGTGCAGTGGGCAGTTGGGAGGAGGTGTTCTTATTCTCCATGGACTTTACAGTGTCCCAGAACTGTTTTGAGTTTGTGTTGCAGGAAGCAAATTTCAGCTTGAAAAAGCTAGGGGCTAGGGGTAAGGTTAGGGAAAATAGGATTTTGAATGGGACTGAATTGTGTGTCCCCACAAGGTCAGTTATACAAGTGTGTGTGTTGTGGCTGGGTAAACCGCTTGTGGTCAGAGCGAGAGCCGCAAACTGAATACCTGTTGTGTTTGTGGGCTGACCGCAGTGTGTGTTTAAGTTGTTCAGATTCACGTATGAATACCTATTCCTCAAAAGTCTAAGTTTGAATCGTCTCCAAAACTTGGATGTCAAGTCTCGTTTGTGCTGGGAATCATGAGCTCGTGTGTGTCTGTTACTGAGGTAGGGAGAAAGTGATGTTTGGAAGACAGTAAGGGTCTCGTTGGGGCCGTGTGTGGCCCCTGTGGTGGGCAGCACAGGGAGCACCCCACTGTGAGGTGTAGTTTTGGTTGGCCCCATGCCTGCTGTTATGGCCAGCCAGCTCCACTTGCTGTCTGTCTATAGTTTAACTACAGGACCTTCACAAGCCACATAACCTTGTTGAAAAGGATGGGTTAGGGTTGTTGTAGCCAGAGTGCTGACCCAGTCCCTCAACACGTGTGTTTCAGGTGAACTGGGAGCCAAGCACTTCTCCACTCCCCCCCTTTATCTCTATCTCTCCCGTATCTCTCTCTCTCCCACTGTCTCTGTGTGTCAGTCAGATGAGTTAGTGCTGTGATTTGCTCTGATTTTTAGATCGTTGAAAAACCCTCCGCCTCAAGAAACGTTTTCATAACCTCTAGCCCTGCCCTCATTTTGTTTTTAAGATCTGCTTTAGCTGTTAAGACTGCCTATGTGAACTGGCCTATGTGAACTGTGTTGCTGTGCTTGTACGTGCATTCCCTATCCCCAGTCATACAGCAACAGATGTCCAGAGTGAGCGGAGAGTTTTCCATGGATCTCACTTGACAGCAGAGCATGTATAAGTGAAGACAGTTGAACGTAATTATGAGTGGCGATATCAACGCTAGCAGACCGATATTATTAGCGTTCTAAGCCCCCAGTGTCAGTGTGAGGTTTAGAGTGGTTGCTATCTGATGTCTGGATGGAGGGTTGCGTTGGCTGTAGGATGATGTGGTCAGAGTAGAATTACATTGTATTATCAGGGTTGTTTTTCTTCAAACGACACCATGAATGGAACCTTCTATTCATTCAGAAACAACCCCATTCGATATCGATTGTCACCAATTGCGTGAGTAACATTCAGCCACACACTGTAGAGTGTATCACCACCACCTCATTATGATGACTTATTTATTTAACCCTAATCTATCCTGGTTAATTTAACAACCATTTCTCATTCTCAGGCAGAGAGGATATTAGGAAACCAAAGCTTAACAGGAGCAAGGGTCCACACACACCACATCTCTGATCTCTCCATCTGAACTCACTCACCACATCTCTGATCTCTCCATCTGAACTCACTCACTCACCACATCTCTGATCTCTCCATCTGACCTCACTCACTCACTCACCACATCTCTGATCTCTCCATCTGACCTCACTCACTCACTCACCACATCTCTGATCTCTCCATCTGACCTTCTCACTCACACAATAGAATTATGGAAAAACTACAGCTCGACCGAGATAAGGAAGTTACTCCAGTGAAATACAGTAAATGTCCACTGACTCATTGCTGCTCCCTATATGCTCTTTATTGATCTAGGCAAGTTAGTTAAGAACAAATTCTTACTTAAAATGAAGGCCAAACCCTCCCCGAACCCAGACGACGCTGGGCCAATAGTGCGCCGCCCTATGGGACTCCCGATCACCTGTTGTGATACAGCCCAGAATCGAACCCTGGTCTGTAGTGACGCCTCTAGCACTGCGATGCAGTGCCTTAGACCACTGCACCACTCAGGATACTTAAAAGGTAATGTTTACATATCCCAATAAAGGCCCAGCAGCAGGGAATGGACATTTACGGTGTAGCGGGTTACCTGTTGCTGAGCTCCTGTGTGTAGCTAGTTCCCTTGACGTCCACATACAGCCCGTCTGTCTCAGGCTCTCTGTCTGAGGAGTCCCTCTCACTCACACTGTACAGAGTTTCGCTGTACATAAGCCTCAAGGTAAAGCTAGACCGATCTAGATACCAGTCCCCTGGAGAAACAGAGCGTTGCTAAACTCCTCTGATTCTTCTGCACCCAGAAAATAACTGCCTAACAGAACGTTGTAACCTCTACTGCAGAGCTCTCCCAGCTGCTCACATAGCTACACAATGCATGGAGCGAGAAAGAAGGGGGGGACAGACTTTGAGACATGCAGCTGCTTACCTCAGTGTGTGTTTGTAAGACCGTATCCTTCAGCAGATGTAGGTCTGTCGACAAGCAATCCTCAGTGAGCCTCGGTGCTCCAGTTCAGTCCCCTCCTCAGGCTCTGCTCATCTACACTTCTCCCATCTTACACAGGTTCTCATCTCTGTCATGTGGTTAGATCTCTGGAGCTTCAGAATCCAGAAGCTTGCTGTTTGAAGCCTGCTGCCCAGCAAAGTCTCCTCTGTGGGCTCAGTGAGGCTGGCGTTAGGGTTTAGAGCTGGAGCTCTCTGTCCATGGCTAAACTACCGGTTACTTCTACTTACTGAGCTCTGGTGCCTCAAGGTTTTCACAAATGATTGGCTGGAGAGGGAAGGGAGGAGGGTTTGGAGGAGGGAGGCTGTTTTTCCACCTCCTTTTCTCCCTGTCTCTTTTGGTATGCCCCAGCCCACCTCTGATGTCACTGGTCTGAGAAAAAGAGAGGGGATATCAGAAGAACCTTCCCCTAAAAGTTTATTTTTTTTAAGGAAAGATGTAGGTAGTTGGTGAAACTTCAGACTTCAAGAAATCAGTTTGAACTTACTTTGTTTGGGTTTAGGGACAGCAGACACACACAGGTCCAGGTCTGCCCCTTAACCCCCATCCCACAAGTACTCCAAACTCACCAGCCTCTTTCTGGCTTACTCCTCTGTGCTTATATCCCTCTGTGAGTCAGAGACTCCGTCCTTCCCTTCCTCCCCAGCCTGTAGTGATAGGGTTCATGCTGTGCCACAGTAATTCTGATGTCGTCTCAGGGTTTACAGCAGCTTCCTTTAGACACTATGTAATACAGACAGCTGTGCATGAGTGGGTGTTTATGTGGTGTTTGTAGGTCACACTACTTTGTAGAGAGATGCAAAGGAGGCTCCAGGTGTATGGAGAGACCCTCACCTTCCCTATCCCTCCCGTTTCATCCTCCCTCAGCCAAATGAGATGTCAGAAAGAGAGCAGATCTACATGTTTTGGATACATTTTTTTGGGGGGGGGGTGTTGTCAGACTAGTTGAAAATTAAACCCACCAGATGGGGAGTTCTATTCATGTACCACACACTTCCAGATAGAACACTGGAATGAGAAGAGGGGGATCAGGGGAGAGGAAAGTAGGAGAAGAGGGCCCTTTTTTCCCCCTGGGACTTAGTAACTGCTTCCTACTCTTGTCCTAGATTTGTGTGTCCACACACGTTCTGGGCAGACTTCACTCTTGCATGACTAACTGTAGTCATCCGTCTGACACGCTATGAAATTACCAGTAATGGCGGTTAAGCCTTCGTTGTGTCTCCCGCTCTCCCCATCTCTCCCTTTCTCCTTCCCTATATCTCCCTCCTTTTCTCCCCTTCTCTCTCTGCTTCTAATCAGAGTTTGATGGTATGACAGGCTCTATGTTCAGTGGTGCTGGGCGGGAGATAAATAGAACAGGGATAGAAAGCAGTAGAGGGGAGGATAGAATGACAGATATATGGAGAGGGAGATGTAGGAGACAGCGTGATGGGAGAAAGCGACAGGCAGTTAAATGGTGCTGTAAATTAATCTCAATTTCCAGAGATGGAAACCAGCTACTGCCTTTGTCTCCTAATGATAATATTTATGTAATGAGAGACTGAGAATCTTAGAGCTGTAGTACTGTCAGGGTGAGAGAGACCAAGAGAGATGGAGACATCAAGAAAGAGAGGGAGTTGGCTGGGCTATGAAGAGGAGTGAAGAGCATGTCATTAACACTATACAGTGCCTTCAGAAAGTATTTGACTTTTTCCACATTTTGTGTTAAAGCCTGAGTTTTTTTTAATCAAATTGATTAAATTTAGATTTTGCGTCACTGGCCTACACACAATACCCCATAACGTCAAAGTGGAACTATGTTTTTAGAAATGTTTACAAATTTAATATAAAATGAAAAGCTGAAATGTTTTTTAGTCAATAAGTATTCAACCCCTTTGTTATGGCAATCCTAAATAAGTTCAGGAATACAAATGAGTTAAGTGGCATGGACTCTGTGTGCAATAATATAGTGTTTAACATGATTTTTGAATGACTACCTCATTTATGTTCCCTACACATTTATCTGTACAGTCCCTCAGATGAGCAGGGAATTTCAAACACATATTCAATCACAGACCAGGGAGGTTTTCCCAATGCCTCGCAATGAAGGCACCTATTGGTAGATGGAAAGAAAATAAATCTGACATTTGAGTATTCCTTAGCGCATGGTGAAGTTATTAATTACACCCAGTCACTGCAAAGATACAAGTGTCCTTCCCTAACTCAGTTGCCAGAGAGGAAGGAACCCGCTCAGGGATTTCACCATGAGGCCAATGGTGACTTTAAAACAGTTACATTTACATTTAAGTCATTTAGCAGACGCTCTTATCCAGAGCGACTTACAAATTGGTTACAGAGTTTAATGGCTGTGATTGGAGAAACTGAGGATGGATCAACAACATTGTAGTTACTCCACAACACTAACCTAAATGACAGAGTGAAAAGAAGGAAGCCTGTACCAAAAAATATATATATATATTCCAAAACATGCATCCTGTTTGCAGTAAGGCACTAAAGTAAAACTGCAAAAGCTGTGGCAAAGAAATTAACTGTGTCCTGAATACAAGGCATTATGTTTGGGGCAAACACAACACATCACTGAGTACCACTATTCATATTTTCAAGCATGGTGGTGGCTGCATCATGTTATGGGTATGCTTGTTATCGGCAAGGACGAGGGAGTTTTTGGATAAAAATAAACGGAATAGAGCTAAGCACAGGCAAAATCTTCAAGGAAAACCTGGTTAGTCTGCTATCCAACACACTGGGAGACATGCACTTTTCAACAGGACAATAACTTAAAACACAAGGCCAAATATCCACTTGAGTTGCTTACCAAGATGACATACAGTTTTTACTTAAACCGGCATGAAAATCTATGGCAAGGCTTACACATGACTGTATAGCCATGATCAACAACCAACTTGACAGAGCTTGAAGAGTTTGGAAAATAATAATGTGCAAATATTGTACAATCCAGGTGTGCAAAGTTCTTAGACTTACCCAGAAAGACTCACAGCTTTAATCGCTGCTAAAGGTGATTCTAACATGTATTGACAAGGTAATCAAGATGAAATCAAATTTAAAAATGATTTTTCTTCTACTTTTAGAGTATTTTGTGTAGATCGTTGACAAAATCGAATTAAATCCATTTTAATCCCACTTTATACAACAATGTGGAAAAAGTCGAGATATGTGAATACTTTCTGAAGGCACTGTATACAGTTTAGTTAACACCATCGCTCAACACTCATGTTTGTGTAAATATGAATGACTAAATTGCCACTAAATTGTGAGTGTGTGTGTGTGAGAGAGTGATCAGAATGTGTGTGTTGACTAAGGAGTAGGGCTTAGTCAGTATGTGGTCTGGAATGACCTCTGCTCCCTAGTGTTGTTTTGAATCATACCTCGGTCAGATGGGCCGTGTCCTCAGTTGGCTGGAACAACAGAGGTCTGAGAAATGGAGAGGCAAGGAGAGAAGGAAAGATTGGTTGGTCTGCAGGGCAACTATGCAAACTTTTTCACTGAGTCAGCAGTTTCTGTTTATGTTCATGTTTGTGTGTGTGTGTGTAAGAAAGTAAATGCTGAAGTGACGTTAGTTCCCATGGCAATGGCGAACGTACATAAAGATGTCGGCCACCATGTACTTACCACAAATGCCTTGTTTTCTAAGTTCGCCATATTGTACATTGCTCTCGTTACACTTTTTTTGTAAAGGCATTAGCTCACTGCACATGATCTCAATTCTAGCTCCAAGATGGCGGCAATTTGAAAAAACAACTAGATTGTGCTGTTTTACTGGCAAATTGAACCATGTTGCACGCCTTTGTTTTAGCACTACCCACAGAGTTCTTAAACTATGATGTCATCTGATTCCTCCATCTTTATGCACCTTCGCCATTACATTTGTTACTCTAGTATGTGTTAGTGTTCCAGGATTCTACCTAGCCTAGCATCTCTTGTTTAATAGTGTTTACCCATGACTGTCTACAAGTCAGACTGTTTCCCTCTCTCTCACTCTCTGTAGGGATGTATCTGTCTGACCTGACATATATAGACTCAGCGTATCCCTCTACTGGCAGCATCCTGGAGAATGAACAGAGATCCAACCTCATGAACAACATCCTGAGGATAATATCTGACCTGCAACGCTCCTGCACCTACGGTACACACAGACACACACACGCGCACACACACACACACACACACACCACTCCCTGCTCCATACCCTAAGACTATTTTCTCTGTCTCTGTAGATATACCAGTGTTGCCTCATGTCCAGAAGTATCTCAACTCAGTCAGGTACATTGAGGAGCTACAGAAGTTTGTGGAGGATGACAACTACAAGTGAGTAGTGGCTCTGTTACATTAAGGGAGTTTGATAAGGTGACATTTATTGGAAGTCATAATCAGGTGTGTTTAGTGTCTGCTTCAGGTGTGTGGCATGTGGTCCTCATGGGTTGTTGTGTTCAGGTTGTCGTTGAAGATTGAGCCAGCCACCAGCACCCCTCGCTCTACTGCCTCTAGAGAGGACCTCGTAGGTCCTGACGCTTCTGCGTCTCCTCTCTGTGGCCATAAGGGCCCCATTGCAGACGGAACCAAAATCCCTCCCACACCCCCATCCCCTAGGAACCTCCTCCCCTACGGACACAGAAAGTGTCACAGCCTGGGCTACAAGTGAGTAACCTCAACACTGCGGACTCACTTTAGCTCACTTAGGCATCCATTACCCCTTCGTCTGAATTGTATGCCATTATCACCCCTATGAGCTTTTTTTTTAGGGGGTTTGCAAATTTTACTGCATTGGTTCATTATCATGTTTTTAATAGTTATTTTGTTTCTCTGTAGTTTTATCCATAAGATGAATACAGTGGAGTTTAAGAGCGCTACGTTCCCCAACGCTGGTTCTCGTCATCTATTGGACGACAGCGTCATGGAGAGCCACACCCCTGCAAGAGGACAAGCTGAGAGCTCAACGCTTTCCAGCGGCATCTCACTGGGTTAGACACACACAACTGTGTTTTGATTACTGTCTGTTGTTTTTATTGAATATTTGAAACATACAACATACTTGCAGTGAAGCAGCTCAACAACTACATCACATTAGTCATCTAACAGCCTCCCATCCAGAGCGACACACCGAAGCAACCAGGGTCAACGCCCTGCTCAAGGGCATGTCAACAGATCTCCCACCAGCCCTCCAAGATCCCCCCCCCACAGTTCCACAAGATCTGCCCCTCAACCATCAGACCCGCCCTCACATTCGCCCCACCCCGAGAAAAATAAAGAAATAAAATAATTCCATTCCCCAACCCCAAGACCCCTCACCCCCCCAATGCACCAACAACCAACAAAATGAACAAAAGAGAAAAAAAGACAAAGGAAACAACAATACAAAAGACATCAAATCAAGGACAACAAAAATCAGAACAGCAAGGCCAACTGAATATGTTTGAGTGCATGTATGGCACTATTTACGTGTGTGTGTGCGCGCATTTGAATGAGGGTGTGTGTATATTGCATGTGTACAAACACCTGCACAGCATCAGCCTCAGGCAAAACGGAATTAACTGTAACAACACTGCCCCTCAGTGTCATTCAAAAGTACTTTTTGTTTTATTTTGACGTAATTTTTTAAAACTTTTATCTTTGACCGTTATTCTATCCCCCGCCCAGCAACTCAACTCCCACTTGACTCCAATCCAACATCCCAACTCTCAGCTTCCTTTAGCCCATCCCACCCATCTCTGCTGGCCACCCTCTTCAGATTTCTGTGCACCATATATCTTTCAACTATGCTGTGAATTTGAACATAGAATTTCAATCTGTCTAATCGAATAGAATCGAAGATAAATACTTTTCCTATTGGTATATTAGTAATTGACTGACCCGGTCTCTCCAGATCTCCTAACGGTACTATTTCTAGGGTCAATTTTAGATCAATGTTATGCATTTTCAGCCATTCCTGAACCTGAGACCAAAAACAGACTACCTGGGGGCAATACCAAAATCAATGGTCTATTGATTCTGTATCCTCACAACCAAATCTGAAGAGCTTTGATGATTGTATGCCCCAAATATTCAGCATTTTGTTGGTGGCAAGAATTCTATATAATCATTTTATATGAAAAGCATGAAGTCTTGAATCTTACGTAATTTTATAAATCAACTCATACACCCTGTACCATGGGAAGAGATTTTTGCTGTACCAATTCCAACTATTTTGCAATCTGTATGGCACAGTTGTCAATATCCTGATCCTCAAATGACACTGGTATACTTTCCTATATATGCTATTTTTATTCCTCTGTCAGTTTTTTGATCCTTTATATTGGGCAGACAGACCAGTTCCCTACCTCCTCCCGCTGCCACCTGCCTCCTCCAGTTTTGGGGTACAATTAGTTGTGATCTTGGATTGAGCAGACCTTCCCATATAATTCTGGTAACTCCATGAAATACATAACTCTACCATTCCAATTTACAATATAATTTAAAAACAAAATACACTTTTCAAACGTATTTCCCATAAATACCAGTATTTTATCAACCAGCACATTTGAGTTCAGCAGCAATAATTGTTCTATCTTTTCAGGGGGATGACATTGAAATTGTAGCCAGTACTGCAATGCTTGTTTGAAAAAGAGAGATACTTTGGAAAAAAAAGTGTTTTCAATTAATCGAAAATGAGACATGGCAATCTGCAAAAAAGCAATTTTTAAACAATGGATGCTCTTAGTAATCTACTTGAGAACCATTTAGGGTTCAAGTAAAACTTTTGAATAAGTGAAGCTTTTAGGGAGAGGTTTAGTGTGTTTATATTTAATCTCAACCCACCCAATTCATATTCATTATATAGATAGGCATGCTTTATCTTGTCTGGTTTAGCATCCCAGATATATATTTTTTGCTCATGTTTTGAAAAACAAATCATCAGGAGTAGGCAGTGCCATAAATGAGTAAACTGAGATATGACTAAGGAGTTAATCAGGACAATTTTTCTGTAAATAGACAGGTATTACCTCTCCATGGTTGTAGGATCTTGTTTATTTTTACAAGTTTTCTATTGAAATTTATTGTGGAGAGCTTATTTGTATCTTTTGTGATATGAATACCAAGTATGTCTACTTTACCGTCAGACCATTTTATAGGTAAGCTGCAGGTTAATGTAAAAGTTGTATTTTTTAAAGATCCTATATGTAATATTGTACACTTATCATAATTAGGTTTTAGTCCAGAAAAGATATCTAGATCTTCAATGAGACATTGCAGGGATCTAGCTTGCGGACTTAATGTAAAACTTGAGTTATCGGCATACATGGACACCTTTTTGTTTTTAAGCCTTGGATTTCTAATCCTCTAACGTTATTTGATATGATTTTAATAGCTAGCATTTTGATGACCATAACAAATAGATATGGTGACAGTGGGCACCCTTGTTTAACCCCTCTTGACAATTCAAAACTCTATGTAGCCACTATTTACTATTTTACACCTGGGGATGCAATACATTACTTTTACACATCTTATAAGAGAATCACTTAAATTGAAAAAATCCAGGCATTTTTAAATAAAATCCGGTCTTTATCAAAGGCCTTTTCAGAAATCCGCTATAAATACCAGGCCTGGCTTCTTAGATGTTTCATGATCTGTTATTTCTAGTAGTTGTCGTATATTATCTCCAATGTATCATCCATGTAAAAAAAAAACTGTCTGATCAGGATGAACAATACCTGGTAAAACCTTTTTAGTGCTATGCATTTCGCTAGTATTTTTGCATCACAACATTGAAGTGTAAGAGGACTCCAGTTTTTAAGATAGACTGGATCTTTATATTTGCCATCTGGGTCTTGTTTTAATAATAGTGAAATCAGACCTTTCTGCTGAGTACCTGACAGACTACCATTTCTATAGAAGTAGTTAAAGCAAGCTAACAATGGAGCTTTGAGTATATAAAAAAGGCTTGATATACCTCTACCGGTATGCCATCAAGCCCTGGGGTTTTTCTAAAATGAAAGGATTTAATAGCCCCAAAGTTATTCCTCTGTAATTTGGCCTTCGCATTGATCTTTGTGTACATTTGTTAATTTTCCATTTTTATTATTTGGAAAGAATTCCTTACAGTAATCGTCATTCAGTGGGTGAGGATGAGACCGAAAAGAGAACATCTGCTTAAAATATTTAGCTTCCTCTTTTAAAATATAATTCGGAGAATCATAGATGACTCTGTCTTCAGTAACGAGTTTATGCAAATTATTTGTTGGAGATTCAGGAATAATTTGGGTGCATTTTTCGCCATATTCCTTCCAGTTTGCTTTATTTTTGTAATAGATTACATTAGATCGTTCTTGAATAAGTTCCTCCATTTCTTTTGGTTTTTCCTCTAACTTATTTTCTATCTCTGTAGTATTGTTTTAATGCTATCTACCTGTACTATTAGTTCATGTATTTCTCTGGTTAGTCTTGTCTCTTTAGCCAGAAACTGCTTTTTTATTATTGATGAATATTGAATTGAATGACCTCTGAAGGTACCCCAAACAATAAGGGGATTTTCGGAACCTATATTGAACTGGAAAAATTCATTTCTAAATTATTATGTCTTAGTTAAAAATAAATTGTCCTCCAGTAAACTTAGATTAAATATCCCCGTCCATGTGGAAATTATGTGAAGGCCAATTAGATGATGATCCAATCGCATTCTGTCTCCTATGAACTTTTTTAACCTTTGATGAAAGAGACAAAGTAGTCAAGATGACTAGCTTAATTTAGTCTCCTCCATGTATATCTCAGAAGTTTTGGTTTTTTTTGTCTCCAAATATCCACTCCTTCTAATGTGTCCATAATATTTGTGATTTCCTTAGGGATAGCCCCCTTTTTTCCAATTTTCGCCTAAATGACATACCCAAATCTAACTGCCTATAGCTCAGGCCTTGAAGCAAGGATATGCATTTTCTTGATTCCATTTGAAAGGAAACACTTTGAAGTTTGTGGAAATATGAATTGAATGTAGGAGAATATAACACAATAGATCTGGTAGAAATGCAAAGAAAAAAACAACCAGTGTTTTTTACCACCATCTTTGAAATGCAAGAGAAAGGTCACAGTTATAGCCATCGCTCTGGTTGTAATTCCGATCGTGTCCACAAGATGGCAGTAGTGTACGTGTAAAGTTTCAGATGGATAACTTGAAGTATGACTTAAGACTTTTAGTGTGAAGTCCCCAGGTATATTTGGGCAAATCGTGAAGGAGACATTCGCATTCATATTCCATTTTTCTGCAAGAAAATTGTTAAATCTGTATACAAGTATTAGTAGCCATATAAGTTCAACATTTGCAAAACAACCAATTTTCATAACTACATAACTCTGAATATTCTTATTTTTGTCCAAAATGAAAAGGCATGCTGTCGTACAAGTTTAGTAGCTACATTTTACGACATATACATGGTTTCCGGATATTCCCGTAAAGCCCAGCTCATTGGCCATCTAGCTAGCTTTGTTTGACCCTGATTGATGCTTATTTGACAAAGATACAGTCGTTCAAGTGATCGGCGTGCCATGAAGGTGTCGCTCTCTGACCAAATATGGTGTCCTATAGGATATACTACACCCCTAATGAAATAGTGAAATCTTGTTACCTTCTAGGATCTCTGAGGAATAGATACGAATGTGATTTGACTCGTTGAAACAACGTTTAGGGTGAGATTTTCACAGATTCCTTTCTTTGCAAATTGAACAAGTGTAAATACAAAATCGATCGTGCATGCTATATGGACCTTTTTAGGATATGAAAAAGGATTTTATCTAACAAAACGACACTTCATATCTTTGGGAACCTTTGGATGATAAATCAGAGCAAAATTTCAGAATGTATGTATACATTTCACAGAGGTGAATTTATCAAACATATCGCGGTGAAAACTGTTTTGTTAGCATCTCTCCTCAAACAATAGCTTGGCATTTTTTCGCAGTAATAGCTACTGTAAATTGGACAGTGCAGTTATATAAACAAGAATTTAAGCTTTCAGCTGATATAAGACACTTATATGTACCGACATTTGTTGTTTCTCTAAAATCTGCGATTTTGACATAACGCGCTGCATGATTTACAACTGTCTCGTTGACGGGACTCCGGTCCTGAAAAAGTTTTAACGGGCACGGTGTTGATAGTTTGAGTGATTTCCTTTACGGTCCATTGAGGTACTTAACACTGTTATAGTCTCCCATCATAATGATTTGATCATTTGTTGCCTGTAAATTCAATAAATTGGTATAACATTTTTGTTAATTAATATCGTCACACCTTTTGAGTTCCTTTGTCCATGACAGAAAATGATTTCACCACCCCCATTCCTTTTTCCAAACAATTTCATCTAAGGATGTAGAGTGAGTTTCCTGTAAATAGTATATGTTATATTCCTTTTCTTTTAGCCATGTAAAGACTGATCATCTTTTTTATAATCTGCTAAACTGGTACAATTATAACTGGCTATACTTATTCCCTCCTTACCATAACTAGATACTATTCTCAGCCTAAATCGGCCATAATTAGCACTTGTAAAGTTATTGCCATGAGGTATTATGACGGTCAAAATTTGATTTCAAATGTCTGATATTTACAATTCAAGAAACAGGTTCTAGCAATATTTGTTTTATTCCCTTGCCTGTTTGCCTGTGAGCCAATGCCAAAGATGTTAGAAAATTGAGTCAAGATATTATGTGTGTGGTAAATCTGAGTAGGTTGTGTATGATATTGGATGTGATTTAGTGAGTGTGTATGATGTCTGGATAAGAGTAAGACTATAATGTGTGATGTCCAAATAAGTAATAACCCAGCCAGTTTGCATGGTTGACTGTCTATGTGTGTAACATGAAGTGAGTATAGCCTTAATATTCAGGATGATAATTGTAATTCCTATCATATCACCACCATAGTTGCATCATAATTACCTTTTAACATCATTCCTGTCTGTTGACTTTGACAGTAACACGTCTCTGTCTGTCTGCAGGGAGCAGTGAAGGTTCAGAACTCAGTGAAGAGATGTCCTGGCCAGCCTTTGAGAGGTAACAATCTGTACAGACACACACACACACACACACACACACGATGTGTGAAGATCTTTGACCAAAGCTTAGCCTACAGGCAAGCAGCACTTGCTGCCTTCTGAGCTGCTCTCCTCTCCTAGTCTCTCTCACTGGCTCTGTGCTAGTGTGACAGAGGTTTTTTGGTAATGCCTAGGCTTCAGCTCAGTGGGCGAACACAGTCCTGACGTATTGAGGTTCAAACACAGTAACAGGTCACAGAAGCCCTTATGTCCCACTGTCCGTTGATCTGTACCAAAAACAAATGTCCTGAAAGAACCTGAACAACCGTCCAGAACCCAACCCTCACGCTTTGCCAAAACGACAACAACCTTAACTTTTACAACCTTAACACTAATCTGAACCATTACAATGAGCCAAGCTGAGAGAACCTGACCATAACAGTGTTCCGTGCCCCCACCCTGTGCCTGTCCCACCCTGAACAGGACTCGGTTCTATCACTCTCTGGGGCCTGTGACCCGCGTGGCCAGAATCCCCTACAGAGGAGGCCTGAGGCCCAGCAGGTACACACACACATTGCGCCCCTACTCCTCCTCTGTGCCCCTACTCCTCCTCTACACCCCTCTCAACCACCTCTCCACCCTGCCATCTGCTGCCCGCATATCCCACAGCTCCTATCTCTGCCTGGGGCCAGTGTGCTTGTGTGTGTGTGTGTGTGTGTGTGGGGGGGATTGGTTCTTCTAAGTCCCAACAACTATAGTAAAACAAGGGAAATTCTCCCTTGTGGGGACATTTCCCACATCCCCATGGGGACAAACACTATTTTAGGCATAGGGGTTAGGGTTATGTTTGGGGTTAGGGAAAATAGGACTTTGATTGGAAATTAATTTTAGGTTCCCACGAGGATAGAAGATCATAACGTATAATCAGGTGGTGGACCTCTGTGGGTGATTCTCCGTTAAACCAGACCATTTTAGCAACACTCTTGCTCTCCCTGTATGGCATATCTCACACACATTTTAATGACTTGTTTACTGTTCAAACATTTGATTTGGGATCGTCAATGAATCATTATGCAATGTGGACCCTGCAGGTTTTCTAAGAGGTGACAGATTCAGAATGTTCCAGTAAGTTTCCAGTGTCATACTGCTGGGAGCTCTGCTCTGTGTCAGTCAGGGATGACTATAGACTACTATTCTATTCTGCTATAGACTTCTATTCTAGCTCCATACAGTTATGATGGATTGTGTTCTCTCTAATGCTTCACTGGTTTCCTTCTTGCTCCCACTGGCTGCCCTCTTCTTACTCTCTGTGATCACAGCCAGACAGACTCTGCACTGGAACCTCCCAGGAATCTATTGAAAGGAAAATGCTTCTGTGGAATTGATTCAAAGCAAACCAAATACTGCTGCTACACAGTTGATTGAATATGCAGATAGGGCAGTCCAGATATTGATTAATGAGGAAACTTCCCTGCAGATTCCGACTGGCCATACTTCAGACAAAGTGCTTTTCGTATTTCTGTGAGTGCATGTTTGTTTATGTCCTTGTCACGGTGTGTGCGTGCGTGTGTCTGTGTGTGTTTCTGTATGAGTGTGTGTGTTGTAACCCTGCTGTGTTCTGCTGTAGCTCGGCAGAGTCTGAGGAGTTAGCGGTGCACCTGTACCCTGGAGCCGTCACCGTACAAGGAGTCCTACGACGCAAGACTGTCCTCAAGGAGGGCAAGAAACCCACGGTGAGAGCATACATCCCCACACACACAGAACATATTGTACGTACAGACAGAAGGATCACCAAAACGTGTACTGTACAGACAGAAGACACACACACAGCCAGCCATCTGTTTTGTCAGGGTTGTACCTGTAGCTGTGTGTTGATGGTGAGAGCCCAGCAGTGCTGTAGAAACACTCTCAGGACTAAACAAAATAGTACACCTCAGAGACTCATAAATACATTCAAACCACCAGCTCCCTTTTCTCTTTCTTGCTCTCTCTCCCTCTCTTCTGTTTCTCTGCCCTTTCACTGTGCTACCCCTGTTCTCCGTGCTCTTTCTCTGCATTCTTTCTGCCCTCTTCCTGCTCTCTTTCTCTTCCCTCTCTCCCTCTTCCCTCTCTCCCTGCTGTATCTCAGCTGTCTCATCTATTGCTGTCATCCTGACTGTTATTTGTATTTAATGAGCTTCTCTCTGCTGTCGCTCTGGAATGGAAACTCATCTGGACATGGTTATATGCCTGAGGCTGGCATAAGGTTATGTAAGGGTGGCATAAGGTTTACAGTAGGTGACATAAGACCTGTTTTCTTTGATATAACAACTTCTCGGTGTCTCTGTATGATTCCCTCTTTCTCTCTTTCTTTTGCATATGCACGCAACACACGCACAGTCAAAGCCACACTCCATTAGTCTTTTATTACTCTGTGAGCCTGTGTTTCCTCTCAGCCGATCTCGTTTAGAACCGATATTTTATTCTCCAACCAACCAGGCCTGGAAAAACCTCCACCCAAACCATCAATGAACATAATCTCTCTCTCTGTCCCTCCGTCTCTGTCTTGCGCTACATCTCACTCGCTCCATTTTTACTTCATTGTCCCTGTCTCTCTGCTGAAGCAAACAAGCAGGAAACAGAATTATATCTGTAGCCAACAACACTCACAGATTTCCACTATAACATCAATTTAGATTTGCGTCTGTACTGGTCTATGTCGTAGCCTAAACTCGGTCTTCAATAATGGACTACTTGTTATAAGCATATCCTATTGATTTATGTGTACTGTATCTTGCCCTGAAACTAGTTTTATGTATTAGGAGAATCTATAAAGTTGTATTGCATTGATAGACTGGTGTAAGTGACTACTGCGTGTGACCTATAAACCCTGACCTCTGACCCCTGTGTGTATAGGTAGCGTCGTGGACCAAGTTCTGGGTGGCTCTGTGTGGAACTCAGCTCTACTTCTACCCTGCCAAGTCCCTAAAGGCCACAGAGAGAAAGCATGTAAGTCTCTCTCAGCCCTCCCACTCTACACCTCCCTCCCTCCATCATCCAGTCTCCCTCCCTCCCTCATACCATCCCCTTCCACACACTCTGGGTCTCCAGACCTGGCTGTTGCTGCCTCATTGTTCCAGTGTGATAAATCCAGCCAGCAAATGAAGCAAAGGGAAAGAGGGAGGGAGCGAGAAAGTGTGTGTGTGTGTGTGGACAGTATCAGTTTGACAGGGGAACAGTACTCATACAGCAGATTTGAAACTGCACAGGAGCTCAGAGGAAGGAGAGAGCGAGAGGAATGAAAAACTAGTGGAGCGCCTGATGAAGGGATGTTGTCATGGGCCTAGGGGCTAGCGCAGTGGGAGGGGATGGAGGGATTTTAAGAGTGGAGCAGCATCTGGTAGCACTCATTGGATAATGAGACCAATGATATAATCCTAGTCCTCTGTGTCACTCGCAGGGTAATGGGAACCTCGTGGCAGGGAAACACACACATACAGCGCCATCTTCCCTACAAACTGAGTGCAGTCTGCAGAGACAACTGTTTTCAAACTCTCACAAATGTTTTTTTTCTTCTGTAGTTTGTCTTAGGTTTCAGAAATAATACTTGTATAGAACTATAAGAATCAGCAATAATATCAGAATGCTCTTCTTTTCTTCTCCCTCTCTTCTCTTTTCTTCTCCCTCTCCCTTCTCTCCTCTCCCCTCTCTCCTCTCCCTCTCCCCTCTCCTCGTCTCTTCCTCTCCCCTCTCCTCGTCTCTTCCTCTCCTCTTCTCTTCCTCTCCCCTCTCCTCTTCCTCTCCCTTCTCTCCTCTTCTCTCTTCTCCCATCTCTTCTCCTCCTTCTCTCTTCTCTTCTCTTCTCCTCTCCCTCTCCCTTCTCTTCTCTTCAGTTCAAGTCATCTAGCAGTAAGAGTGTGTGTGTCGTGGGGTTAATGGCCATCATGGCAGACGACCCTGAACATCCCGACATCTTCCTGCTCACAGACTCTGAACATGGTGAGACCGACTGTTTGATTGACAATTAATCAGCCAATCACATACAGACAGGAATGTTCCCCCAAACTACTTCTCTCCATTCCTCAGATGGTCTGGATGTCCTTAGTGTAAATCCTCAACACACCCCATACATACTCTCTCTCACATGCACTATACACCCATGTTGTATGCAAATGTGATCACATGCATACACACTTATACATGTGTGACCCGACACACACAAACACACACAGGTTCCTGTCTGTCTGACCCAGCAATATCCCTGTCTGCTATGTGTACTGCATGTCTGTCATATCTGACCGTCTGTCTTTTTCTCCCTACACACACACACACACACACACACACACACACACACACACACACACACACACACAGTCTAAGTCTCTGTTCTCAAATGTTCTGTATTGCAGCAGCTTCACGGCTCCTGCTGTACACAGATGGGGATGGGAGACTGAATCCCAGTTCTCTGCTACAGTGACATCTTGTGACCGGTGTCTCTGTGTTTCCTAGGTAACACCTATAAGTACCAGGCAGGGAACAAAATGAACGCCCTGCTGTGGTTCAAACACCTCAGTGCTGCCTGCCAGAGCAACAGACAACAGGTAACACACATACACACACTCACCTACACATATACCCACACCAACCAGCCCTCACACTTTTCTCTCTCTCTCCAGGTCCCAGCCAATTTGATGTCCTTTGAATGAGTGCTGCTGAAGAGGACAGAACGATAGAGAGATAAAATAAAGGAATAGGGGAGGAGATGAGAAGGAGGGTTAGTGACTTAGCAGCAGGAGCTTTCACTGCCATGACCCCTGACCTATACACCCTGACCCCAGCCCCACGGCAGCCCCACCTGCCACCACTGCCTTAACTTAAGGAGCCGTGTGCGTGCAAGTGTGTATGAGTGTGTTGAAGCAGTGGTTAATTTGGCTGCATAGATTACTGAATGGGGGAACTACACCACTTCTTCTCCTTTCTCGTTGTCTCTGTAGTTTTTTCCAGTGGACTATCAACCTCGTGGAACTAGGGGATGTCTCCTCTCCTCTTTCTTGGGATGGTTGGACATTATTTATCCTTTATCCTTGTTTTTCATCACTCCCCCTCTTCTTGACACACCGTGGTCTGGTGGAAGACAGTCTGCACTTTGTAGGGCAGGACTCACACACACAACAACACACACATAAACAACACTGGACTAAGCCAATGGAATGGGATTTTAAACACTTTCCTTTATCACACTTTGACTCACACACACAAGACCCCAAAGGTGTCTTCACACACTTGACATGAGTTGGGCTCACAAAACGGACACTTTTCGTTCATTCACAAATGCACAAATGTACACACGCGCACACACACTCGGACAAGGGGGAGTGAGCGTGTGATTGCAGCATTGTGAACATGAAGGGCTCTGATTCTCAATCTATTCCAGCAGAATCTACTCCCACACACACAACCTGAATGTCTCCTACTGTTTTATATTCCAGAGCCTCCCCTCCCCTTCTCGGGCCTATGTATGTGAGCGTGTATGCTAGGTCACATCACCGATACCATAAACCCAGTGTCTAAGCTTTCCTCTATTCCACTGTTATGGACCCAGTTATCTCTTTTAGAAATAGGCTTTTGGGTTATTCTCTGGACAGCCGTCTGTGCTCTGTCCACCTGTTACGGCTCTAGATTCCCCAGAACACACACACACATTAACACTAAAGACTTGAAAGCTGTGAAAAGGTGAACGATAGAGCAGAGTGAAAGATGGGGGAGTGTTGAAGGGATACTTGGGGATTTTGGCAATGAGGCCCTTTATCCACTTCCCCAGAGTCCGATGAACTCATGGATGCCATTTGTATGTCTCTGTGTCCAGTATGAAGGAAGTTGGAGGTAGTTTCGCAAACCAATGCTAACTAGTGTTAGCGCAATGGCTGGAAGTCTATTGGTATCTACTAGCATGCTAACAGATACCCATAGACTTCCAGTCATTGTGCTAACACTAGTTAGCATTGTCTCGCAAAACTACCTCTGACTTCCTTCATACTGGACACAGAGACATACAAATGGCATCCATGAGTTCATCGGACTCTGGGGAAGTGGATAAAGGGCCTCATTGCCAAAATCCCCAAGTATCCCTTCAACACCAGACAAATGATTTTATCTCAACTTGTTTTTGTTGTTGCTTTAACATGAGTGGGAGATTCAGGTCCTGAGCTAACCTGCTTCACAACTCTTGAGTGTGTTTTATACACACAGACTGCTACACACACACACACACAAACACACACACACACTGCTGCAGACACACACATGAAGCTATCTGGAGCCATTCAGAATTCATTTGAACGATTTTGTTTAGTGTTTTAGTTTCCTTGGCGTGTTGGATGTATTGGCAGTATTACCCTGTAGATGACATGCAAATGTCTAGCTTGTTTTAATTGTCTGTTACATTTCTGTTACATTTCATTTTTGGTTTCTTCACTTTTTCTGACAATTGTATACCTTTTTTTTTATTTACTTGTTTTGATTTTATTGTTGTCGTTTTTTTTAATGTTTTCTCACCTATGAGTTTCTCACATAGGAGTACGGTACAGACCTACTACACTCTAAGGCAGAGTTCCATGGCAGCCTCTAGACCTTTCCCCTGGTCCATACTCCTGGCATCTTCACAGGGGTGTGCCAATGTACCAAACACATTTTAATTCAGATTTGGGAGCAAGTGTTACAATTAGAACAAATGAAATGAATATGTTTTAGGGGAAAGGAGGAAGGATGGTGTAGTAAAATACATTCTGATACTAGTCATCTCAGAAAGGACTTAACGCTTTAATAGTGATTTATCCTACATTATAAACTGGGTGGTTCGAGCGATGAATGCTTATTTGGCTAAAGCCGTGGTATACCAGACCGTATACTGTACCATGGGTATGACAAAACATGTATTTGTACTGTTCTAATTATGTTGGTAACCAGTTTATAATAGCAATAAGGCACCTCAGGGTTTGTGGCATATGGCCAATATACCACGGCTAAGGGCTGTATCCAGGCATAAGAACAGCCCTTAGCCGTGGTATATTGGCCATATACCACCCCCCTGGGCGTTATTGCTTAATTCTCTCCTGTCTCTGTCTGTCTCAACTTGACAGTCAGGTTAGGTCCTGACTTGTAACAATGATTTACATCTCCCATCTGTTCCTATAGCTATGTTTGTCTCTATTTAGTTAGCATGTCTATTGTCTACACACAGTCGGAGGTCCCGCAAGTTCGCATAACATTCCTCACACTGTACTGAACTGTGTGTTGACACTGTACTCTAGCAGCAAGAGACTCCATCTCCCATGGGCCTAGTGTGGCAGCCGTTGTCTCTTAGGTCCTCTAGAGGCTGAGCTAATGGGAGTAGGTAGGTAGAACTTATCCCTAACCACTGATATATAGGGTCAGACCTTTATTCACCCCCTAATGGTTAGGATTGGGCTTGGTGTAATCTGATCCTAGATCTGAGGCTAAGGGCAACTTCTACATACTCCATTTCAATGACCTACAGAGGCTCATTTCAGATGGTCAACTCCTCAGCTCCTGGTAGTTATCACAGCATGACCCCAGACACATCTACAGCATCAGCTCCATTAACAGCATCAGCTCCATTAACAGCATCAGCTCCATTAACAGCTACGCTCCAGCAGGGCTCTGTCATACACAAATGAGTGGATGAGGAAGCCAGAGAAAGAAAGAGAGGAATGAGAGGGGTAGTGTTAGTGGTACAAAGGGATGAGAGAGGGAAGTAATAGTATGAGTGTGTAAAACCTCTTTTACATTTTCTTTTTTTTTTACCTTTTTAGGATTAGATAGGCAGAGCCTCTAGGCTGTCATTTCCTCACTGTTGAGCAGTGGGTAGAGCTCTGGGAAGTGGTATGGCATATTCTATGTGGAGTGAGAGTGTATGAACAGAGAGTTGAATGAATCTAGTACAGATGGTGGGGTGTAGTGAACTCTGATGCAACAGAAGCTGGACAGCGAAGCAATCGGACAGAAGACCAGCAGAGGCGAAAGCAGTCTGTTGTCCTCTCTGTTGTCCTCTCTTCCGCTCCCATCTCGTTTCCTCTCACATCACTACTCACCTTCTCTTTCTCCTCTGGACATAGAGGGCTTCAATGCAGGATGAAAAGGGTGAGAGATGAAATGCAAGAAAGGTATTCTCCCATGTTAGTGTAGTGTCAAACAGGGCGTGAGTGATGTTTGCATGTATACCAGTGTCATAACTAACTTACTATTATAGGTAAAGGGTTAGGAGTGCCCTTGAGCTTTTACAATCTGTTAGGGTTGGCCTTTTGTTTCTGAGAACTTTCTGAATGTCAAAAAGATTTGTGAGGTTTCCACATTGTAACCAAAGTTTACAAGGTTTCTGTGTCTATGTACAAATGCACAACCGTGTGTACTGTCTGAGTGAAGTTGCTTTTTGGATTTGTCTGCAGCTCTCATTTTTATTTTCCTTTACAGTTCAGCTGAGGTGCCCGTAGCCATAGTTCAGCATATTCCCTCCAAATCCTAATTTTAACCATAGGGAAAATGTATAACTGACCTTGGATCATTGTCTCGGGCGACGTCTACCTACTCTACTCCATATGGCTCAGTTGGAAAGTGATGTTTATGATGTGTTGAAGACGTCACTTAGCTCTGTCCATGCCCCATGAACTGTGGGGTGTGTCCATGTGCCATCCCTCTACCACCTGTACCCTGACCCTGGTGAAGACCCACCCATGTCATGTGGCCCAGGTTTGCACTATGACCTCTGAACTGAGTGATGTGACCCGAGTCTCATCCAGACAACCAATAAACACTCTGCCCTTTTGGTTCGCTTTTATTTATTTAAACATGGTTTCAGCTTTCAGCTAAATGTGGAGTATGAATGTGTGTGTAGGGCCAGGAATTTTGACCTTCCACATGAACTGTTAAATGTCCTGGACAGTGCTTGTGGTTAGAAAAAAGCTCCTATATGTGTGTGTGTGTGTGTGTAAGCTGGTGTTAATACACTTTAGGTCCTGATTGACCTACAATCTTTCCTACTGAAATAAACCTACTTGAATTGTTGAACTAGTGTTATAGTTTTTCAATTGACTTGATCTCAATTTCTCTCAATTCAATTCAAATGGCTTTATTGGCATGGGAAGAAACATGTTCACATTGCCAAAGCAAATGGAATAGACAATAAACAAAAGGGAAATAAACAAGAGAAACATAAGTAAACATTACACTCTCAAAAGTTAAAAGAATAGCCATTTCAAATGATATATTATTGGCTATGTAAAGTGTTGTAACAATGTGAAAGTAGTTGAAGTATGAAAGGGAAAATAAACAGATAAAAATAGGTTGTATTTACAATGTTTGTGCTCCACTGCTTGCCCTTTTCTCATGGCAGCAGGCCACACATCTTGCTGCTGGGATGGCACACTGTGGTATTTTGCTTAACAGATATGGGAGTTTATCAATGTTTGATTTGTTTTCAAATTCTTTGTGGGTCTGTGGGAAATATGTCTCTAATGTGGTCATACATGTGGTAGGCGGTTAGGAAGTGCAGCTCAGTTTCCACCTCATTTTGTGGGCAGTGGGCACATAGCCGGTCTTCTCTTGAGAGCCAGGTCTGCCTATGGCGGCCTCTCTCAATAGCAAGGCCATGTTCACGGAGTCGACATAGTCAAGGATTTTCTTAATTTTGGGTGTTCTGCCACTGTGTACTCTGTTAAAACCTCTTCGGGATCGGTGTCCCTTCCACGGGACGGTTGAGCTAATGTAGGCTAATGCGATTAGCATGAGGTTGTAAGTAACAAGAACATTTCCCAGGACATAGACATATCTCACGTCACCCCGCTCCTCCGCTCTCTCCACTGGCTTCCATTTGAAGCTCGCATCCGCTACAAGACCATGGTGCTTGCCTACGGAGCTGTGAGGGGAACGGCACCTCCGTACCTTCAGCCTCTGATCAGGCCCTACACCCAAACAAGGGCACTGCGTTCATCCACCTCTGGCCTGCTCGCCTTCCTACCTCTGAGGAAGCACAGCTCCCGCTCAGCCCAGTCAAAACTGTTCGCTGCTCTGGCACCCCAATGGTGGAACAAGCTCCCTCACGACGCCAGGACAGCGGAGTCAATCACCACCTTCCGGAGACACCTGAAACCCCACCTCTTTAAGGAATACCTGGGATAGGATAAAGTAATCCTTCTACCCCCCCCCCCCCCCCCGAAAGATTTAGATGCACTATTGTAAAGTGGTTGTTCCACTGGATATCTTAAGGTGAATGCACCAATTTCTAAGTCGCTCTGGATAAGAGCGTCTGCTAAATGACTTAAATGTAAATGTATATCTGATATTGGCAGAAAGCTTAAATTCTTGTTAATCTAACTGCACTGTTCAATTTACAGTAAAATAATACCATGCTATTGTTTGAGGAGAGTGCACAATTTTGAACATAAAGTTATTAATTAACAAATTAGACACATTTGGGCAGTCTTGATTTTAAAAAAAATTACAAATGCAATGGTTCATTGGATCAGTCTAAACCTTTGCACATTCACTGATGCCATCTAGTGGCCAAAATCTAAATTGCATCTTGGCTGGAATAATACATTATGGCATTTCTCTTACATTGCAAAGATGGTACAAAAAGTACTTTGTATTATCTTTTACCAGATATATTGTTATATTCTACTGCATTCCTTTCACATTTACATAAACTTCAAAGTGCTTCCTTTCAAATGGTACCAAGAATATGCATATCCTTGCTTCAGGGCCTGAGCTACAGGCAGTTAGATTTGGGTATGTCATTTTAGGCAAAAAATGAAAAAAAGGGGCTAATCCCTTAAGGGCCAGATAGCGTTCCAATTTGCTCTGTTTTTTGGTTGATTCTTTCCAGTTATCTTTTTGCTTTCTCATAATTTGGTTGGGTATAAATGTTTTTATTTCTGTTTTTGGATTAAAATGTCTTTTTCAAAATGTGTATTTTTTTGTAACCCTTTTTCTCCACTTTTTCATGATATTCAATTGGTAGTTAGTCTTGTCCCTTCGCTGCAACTTCCGTACGGACTCAGGAGAGGTGAAGGTCTCGAGCCATGCGTCCTCCGAAACAACACCACCCTACAAAGCCGTACTGCTTCTTGACACACTGCTTACTTAACCCAGAAGTCAGCCGTACCAATGTGCCGGAGGAAATACCATACAACTGGTGACCGCGTCAGCATGCATGTGCCCGGCCCGCCACAGGTGTCGCTGGAGCGCGATGGAACAAGGACATCCCAATGCATTGCCTTAGACTGCTGCGCCACTCGGGAAGCCCCTAAATGTGTTTCTGTCCTGGTGGTCTGTTTGTGAACAGAGCCCCAGAACCAGCTGGCTGAGGGGACTCTTCTCTAGGTTCATCTCTCTCTCTAGGTGAGGACTTTGTGGTGGAACGTGTGGGCATCACTTCCTTTTTAAGTGGTTGTAGAACTGGAACAGCTCTTTTCTGGATTTTGGTAACTAGCGGTATAATCCTAATTCTGCTCTGCATGCATTGTTTGGGGTTTTGTGTTGTACACAAAGTATATTTTTGCAGAAAGTCTCAATTGGGTGTTTGGCCTATTTTGTGAATTATTGGTTGGTGAGTGGACCCCAGACCTCACAACCATGGAGGGCAATGGGTTTGAAAACTGATTTATGTATTTTTAGCCAGATCCTAATTGGGATGTTGAGTTTTGTTCCTTTTGATGGCATAGAAGGCCCGTCTTGTCTCAGATTGTTGGGCTCCCAAGTTGTGCAGCAGTCTAAGGCACTGCATCTCAGTGCAACAGGGGTCACTAAAGTCCCTGGTTCGAATCCAGGTTATATCACATCCGGCTGTGATTGGGAGTCCCATTGGGCGGTGCACAATTGGCCCAGCGTAGTCCAGGTTTGGCTGTGGTAGCATCATGCTGTGGGGATGTTTTTCAGAGGCAGGGACTGGGAGACTAGTCAGGATTGGGGGAAAGATGAACGGAGCAAAGTACAGAGAGATCCTTGATGAAAACCTGCTCCAGAGCACTCAGGACCTCAGACTGGAGCGAAGATGCACCTTCCAACAGACAATGAAGCTAAGCACACAGCCAAAACAACACAGGAGTGGCTATGGGACAAGTCTGAATGTCCTTGAGTGGCCCAGCCAGAGCCCGGAGTTGAACCCAATCAAACATCTCAGGAGAGACCTGAAAATAGCTACGCAGCGACGCTCCCCATCCAACCTTACAGCTTGAGAGGATCTGCAGAGAAGAATGGGAGAAACTCCCCAATTACAGGTCTGCCAAGCTTGTAGCGTCATACCCAAGAAGACTTGATGCTGTAATTGCTGCGAAAGGTGTGCTTCAACAAAGTACTGAGTAAAGGGTCTGAATACTTTGTCATTATGGGGTATTATGTGTAGATTGGGGGGGGAGAATGATTTAATCAATTTTTGAATAAGGCTGTAACATAACAAAATGTGGAAAAAGTGAAGCGGTCTGAATGCACTGTATATACAGTGTTATTTCATGGGGGATTCGAGTCTAAATATCCAGCAACACTTTCTACTCCACCCCATTCCATTGGTCCCAATGCAATACACTAGGCCTATGAATTACATATTGGTTTATAGAGAGAACTATTCAACGGGTTCCAGGATTATTTTCCAGCACCATTGCACAGTGTTTTAGACTGACAGACAGGGTCTGGTGGTGCTCCAGTTCTCCCTGTTAGAATAAGCAACAGAGGACTTGGAAACCATATCAAGTCCTGTAGAAATGGCACTATGGCTCCTGAGTGGCGCAGCGGTCTAAGGCACTGCATCTGTGCTAGAGGCATCACTACAGACACCCTGGTTTGAATCCAGGCTGTATCACAACCGGCCGTGATTTGGAGTCCCTTTGGGCGGCGCACATTTGGCCCAGTGTCGTCCGGGTTTGGCCAGTGTAGGCCGTCAATGTAAATAAGAATTTGTTCTTAACTGACTTGCCTAGTTAAATAAAGGTTACATTTAAAATATATATATTATGAGTAACCTAATTTATGTTCCTTTTTAACTCCGTCTTCTAGTGAGTTTTTATACAAACTGTGATCTACCATTCTGAGAGATTTAGACTGTCAGAAAAGGTGGTTGTAATGTTATTGGTTACTTCAAGGCAGATGCCCTAGGGACAGAGTGGTCCACAGTTATTGAATATGGCACTTTTAAATGTTAGAGCAATCACTAGTATAACCTTTCTCGTGAATGACCTCATTACTGAGGTCAGTAATGACTACAGCTTTTAATACTCTATCAGAAAAGGAAAAAGGGTGGGGGGGACAGCCTCTATTTACTTTATTCAACATGTTACTGGGCCACCCATAACAGCATTTATACTCTGGACCTGGTTATTACCAAGGGGCTTTCTATTGACATATCCTCTATTGTTGATGTTGCTTTATCTGATCACCACTGTATTTTTTACTACCCTGTTTCCCATAGCACAGGGTAATACTGAATGCATTATTAAGAAAAGCTATCTTATCTCTGAAAATGCTCCATATTTTGAGTGTATTAACAATATTCTATTCTGCCTTCCTCTTGTGATGTTGATAACTTTAATAGCATTACTAAGGGCAACGATTGATGCCACAGCTCCAGTAACGTTGAAAAAGGCCACATCCAAACTCTGCGCCCCTTGGATGAGTGAGGAAATTGCAGAAAGGCGCAGCGAAGTGGAGAAAGTCAAAGTTGCAGGTCCATTATGAGAGAGAACTTGTCATACTGTACCAGTCAAAAGTTTGGACACACTTATTCATTCCAGGGTTTTTCTTTAGTTTTATTATTTTCTACATTGTAGAATAATAGTGAAGACATCAAAACTATTAAATAGCACATGGAATCATGAAGTAACCAAAGAAGTGTTAAACAAATCAAAATATATTTTATATTTGAGTTTCTTCAAAGTAGCCACCCTTTGCCTTGATGACAGCTTTGCACACGCTTGGCATTCTCTCAACTAGCTTCATGAGTTAGTCACCTGGAATGCATATCAATTAACAGGTGTGCCTTGTTAAAAGTTAATTTGTGGAATTTCTTTCCTTAATGCGTTTGAGCCAATCAGTTGTGTTGTGACAAGGTAGAGGCGGTGTACAGAAAATAGCCCTATTTGGTAAAAGACCAAGTCCATATTATGGCAAGACCAGCTCAAATAAGCAAAGACAAACGGCAGTCAATTACTTTAAGACATGAAGGTCAGTCAATCTGGGAAAGTTTCTTCAAGTGCAGTTGTAAAAACCATCAAGAGCTATGACGAAACTGTCTCTCATGAGGACCGCCACAAGAAAGGAAGACGCAGAGTTACCTCTGCTGCATTAGAGTTACCAGCCTCAGAAATTGTAGGTCAAATAAATGCTTCACAGAGTTCAAGTAACAGATACATCTCAACATCAACTGTTTAGAGGAGACTGCGTGAATCAGGCCTTCATGGTTGAATTGCTGCAACAACAAAAAACACTACTAAAGAATACCAATAATAAGAAGAGACTAGCTTGGGCCAAGAAACACGAGCAATGGACATTAGACCGGTGGAAATCTGTCCTTTGGTCAGATGAGTCCAAATTTGAGATTTTTGTTTCCAACCGCCGTGTCTTTGTCAGACGCAGAATAGGTGAGCGGATGATCTCCGCATCTGTGGTTCCCACCGTGAAGCATGGAGGAGGAGGTGTGGGGATGCTTTGCTGGTGACACTGATTTATTTAGAATTCAAGGCACATTTAACCCAAATGGTGACCACAGCATTCTGCAGCGATACGCCATCCCATTTGGTTTGGGCTTAGTGGGACTATAATTTGTTTTTCAACAGGACAATGACCCAACACACCTCCAGGTTGTGTGAAGGGTATTTGACCAAGAAGGAGAGTGATGGAGTGCGGCATCAGATGACCTGGCTTCCACAATCACCCGACCTCAACCCAATTGAGATGGTTTGGGATGAGTTGGACCGCAGAGTGAAGGAAAAGCAGCCAACAAGTGCTCAGCATATGTGGGAACTGCTTCAAGACTGTTGGAAAAGCATTCAAGGTGAAGCTGGTTGAGAGAATGCCAAGAGTGCACAAAGCTGTCATCAAGGCAAAGGGTGTCTACTTTGAAGTATCTCAAACAAATCAAAATAACATTGTATTTTTAACACTTTTTTGGTTACTACATGATTCCATATGTTGTTTTATGGTTTTGATGTCTTCACTATTATTCTACAATGTAGAAAATAGTAAAAATAAAGAAAAACCCTTAAATGAGTAGTTGTGTCACAACTTTTGACTGGCACTGTATAAGTCAATTAGAAATGCCAGACAGGCTCATTTTTCTAATAATCGTGATCATTTTAGAGTGCTCTTCTCGACCATTGATGGCCTGATAAATCCTACCCCGTAAACCTATGTGAACTTTCCTTCACATCTAAATGTGATGAGTTTGTGGGATTTTTCAGAGATCAGATAACAAACATTAGGCTGGGTATCAGTCAAGCAAGACCTGATGAGAAGTTTTGATATGTGCCTTAGGCAACCACGCTAAGGCACTATGGATTTATTTTCCCTGGTTGACACAGACATGCTCACGAAAGTGATACCCCAACTGAAGCCTTCTACCTGCCTTCTCGATCCTATCCCGACCACCTTCAAAACAGTTTTTAATTGCATATCTGAAGAAGTGCAGGTTATTGTTAATCACTCCCTATTCACAGGCACTTTCCCCACTGAACTAAAAACTGCCTTCTGAAGCTCTTAGCAATTTTCAGCCAACCTCCCATTCTTAACCAAAATTCTAGAGAATTTGGTTTTCAAACAGCTAAATTATTAAGTGCCAATTGTAATTTTTTTATTCCAAACTGGTTTTCATGCCCACCACAGCACAGAGACAGCCTTAGTTAAAGTGGTAAATGATCTTAGAGCCAACACAGATGCCAAACAGCTCTCTGTCCTTGTACTCTTGGATTTAAGTGCTGTGTTCGACACTGTTGACCATGATCATCAAATCAAATCAAATTGATTTATATAGCCCTTCGTACATCAGCTGAAATCTCAAAGTGCTGTACAGAAACCCAGCCTAAAACCCCAAACAGCAAGCAATGCATGTGAAAGAAGCACGGTGGCTGGGAAAAACTCCCTAGGAAAAACTCCTGAGAAAGGCCAAAAACCTAGGAAGAAACCTAGAGAGGAACCAGGCTATGAGGGGTGGCCAGTCCTCTTCTGGCTGTGCCGGGTGGATATTATAACAGAACATGGTCAAGATGTTAAAATGTTCGTAAATGACCAGCATGGTCAAATAATAATAATCATAGTAATTGTCGAGGGTGCAACAAGCACGTCCGGTGAACAGGTCAGGGTTCCGTAGCCGCAGGCAGAACAGTTGAAACTGGAGCAGCAGCATGGCCAGGTGGACTGGGGACAGCAAGGAGTCATCATGCCAGGTAGTCCTGAGGCATGGTCCTAGGGCTCAGGTCCTCCGAGAGAAAGAAAGAAAGAGAGAATTAGAGAGAGCATATTTACATTCACACAGGACACCGGATAAGACAAGAGAATACTCCAGATGTAACAGACTGACCCTAGCCCCCCGACACATAAACTACTGCAGCATAAATACTGGAGGCTGAGACAGGAGGGATCAGAAGACACTGTGGCCCCATCCGATGATACCCCCGGACAGGGCCAAACAGGCAGGATATAACCCCACCCACTTTGCCAAAGCACAGCCCCCACACCACTAGAGGGATATCTACAACCACCAACTTACCGTCCGAAGACAAGGCCGAGTATAGCCCACAAAGATGTCCGCCACGGCACAACCCAAGGGGGGGGCGCCAACCCAGACAGGAAGACCACGTCAGTGGCTCAACCTACTCAAGTGACGCACCCCTCCCATGGACGGCATGGAAGAACACCAGTAAGTCAGTGACTCAGCCCCTGTAAAAGGGTTAGAGGCAGAGAATCCCAGTGGGAAGAGGGGAACCGACAAGGCAGAGACAGCAAGGGCGGTTCGTTGCTCCAGCCTTTCCGTTCACCTTCACACTCCTGGGCCAGACTATACTTAATCATAGGACCTACTGAAGAGATAAGTCTTCAGTAAAGACTTAAAGGTTGAGACTGAGTCTGCGTCTCTCACATGGGTAGGCAGACCATTCCATAAAAATGGAGCTCTATAGGAGAAAGCCCTACCTCCAGCCGTTTGCTTAGAAATTCTAGGGACAATTAGGAGGCCTGCGTCTTGTGACCGTAGCGTACGTGTAGGTATGTACGGCAGGACCAAATCGGAAAGATAGGTAGGAGCAAGCCCATGTAATGCTTTGTAGGTTAGCAGTAAAACCTTGAAATCAGCCCTTGCATTAACAGGAAGCCAGTGTAGGGAGGCTAGCACTGGAGTAATATGATCAAATTTTTTGGTTCTAGTCAGGATTCTAGCAGCCGTATTTAGCACTAACTGAAGTTTGTTTAGTGCTTTATCCGGGTAGCCGGAAAGTAGAGCATTGCAGTAGTCGAGCCTAGAAGTAACAAAAGCATGGATTAATTTTTCTGCGTCATTTTTGGACAGAAAGTTTCTGATTTTTGCAATGTTACGTAGATGGAAAAATGATGTGCTTCTGGACAGACTAGAGAGGTAGGTTGGCCTCTCCACCCCAGTTCTAAATTAGTTTAGGACCTATTTAACCAGTGGAGCGTTTTTGTCACTCTTGGTGAACATAACTCAGAAAATACATATCACATGTAGCGTTACACAAGATTCGATTTTGGTTACGGTACTGTTCAGTTTATATACAGTATGTTACCCCTTGTCAGCGTTATCAGAAAGCACAGCATTGATTTTCACTGCTACGCAGACGATACATAACTTTACATTTCTGTGTCAAGAGTATTGTAGTTCCACTGTTAAATGATTAGACTATTAGTGATGTAAATACTTGGATGGCTCACAGCTTCCTTCAGCTAAATCAAGACAAGACCAAGGTACTTATTGTTGCAGCCAAAGCACAGAGAGAGAATCTGGCCAAACATTTTAATTCATTTTAGTTATCTTTATCTTATAAAGATAAAACAGCAGGTAAAACATCAAGGTGTTATTTAAGATTCTGAACTCAATTTCAAATCGCACATTATGAATGAGACAAATTGCTTTTTACCACCTGAGGAACATCGCCAAGGTGCGGTCGTTTCTCTCTCAGGCTGATACAGAGACAGTCATCCATGCTTTTATTACAAGCAGGCTTGACGACTGTAATGCTCTCCTGTCTGGTCTACCCAAGAAAGCCATTGGTCAACTGCAAAACATACAGAATGCTACAGCATGGGTACTGACCAAGACCAGACAGGTAGCACACATTACATCAGTTTTAAGGTTTTCACTGGCTGCCTGTGCATTTTAGAATTCATTTTAAGATACTTCTATTGGTTTTTAAATAAGTAGAAGCCTCTGAAATAGCCAGCCTGCGAACCTGAGAGGGGCTGAAACTTTGGACATATTTAAGAGATCTTAAAGCACACCTTGTTAGGTTTGTTTTTCCTTAGGGGGCTTTTTAGGTGTTCAGTTTTTGTTATTCTTTTAGTTTTTTTATCTTCATGTTTGCTGTGTAATATTTCAGTTTGTATTTGTTTTTTTCCCCTTGTGAAACACATTGCGTTGCATTCCATGTCTGAAATGTGCCGTATAAATACGACGTAAAAGTGGGATTGTGAATACTCAGTAGGACTCTCCAATCCTGTTCCCGGAAAGCTACCCTTCTGTAGGTTTTCACTCCAAACCCAGTTGTAACTAAATTGATTCAGCTTATCAACCAGGTAATTAATAGAATCAGGTGTGCTAGATTAGGGTTGGAGTAAAAACCTACAGAACTGTAGCTCTCCAGGAACAGAGTTGGAGAGCACTGCAGTAGGGTCTGTAGAATCTGTACTGAAAACAAATATAAACGCAACATGTAAAGTGGTGGTCCCATATTTCATGAGCTGAAATAAAAGATCCCAGAAATGTTCCATACACACAAAAAGCTTTTTACAGGGCAGATTACGTATAACCATTCCAGCCCAGGCCTCCATATCCGACACCTTCACATCCGGCTACTTCTCGTGCGGCATCGTCTGAGACCAGCCACCCAGACAGCTGATGAAACTGAGTATTTCTGTCTGTAATAAATCCCTTTTGTGGGGAAAAACTCATTCTGATTGGCTGGGCCTGGCACTCAGGTGGGAGGGCCTATGGCTGCACCTCTGTCCAGTCATTTGAAATCCACAGATTAGGGCCTAATGAATTTATTTCAATTGACTGATTTCCTTATATGAACTGTGTGAATCATTGTATATGGAATATTGTTTTATAGAGCAAAAACTATTCTGGGTGCTGCAGTAAACGTATTGTAGGGAATACCCAGCAGGGTCTGTAGAATGTATATATTGTCTTTTCATGGGGCTCTGAATAATATGGAGTGTTCTGGCCTTTAACTCTACTCATTCCATTGGCCAAAATGTGAATCATTGTATATGGAATACATAGCAACACTTTCTACTCCACCCATTCCATTTGTTCCAATGCAACACTGACAGCCAATAAATTGAATATTGACTAATAGAGAACTATTCTATGTGCTGAGGTAAAAGTGGGGTTGGGAACACCCAGTAGGGTCCGTAGAATCTATATTATTTCATGGGGGACTGAGGTTTTAATGCCCTGTTACACTTTCTACTCCACCCTTTCTATTGTTCCCAATTCAATAAACTGTAGGCCGATACAGTGCATTCGGAAAGTAAGTATTCAGACCGCTAGACTTTTTCCACATTACAGCCTTATTCTAAAATTGATAAAAGTTTTTTCCCCCTCATCAATCTACACACAATATCCCATAATGACCAAGCAAAAACAGGTTTTAAGACATTTTAGCAACAAACAAAAAACATATCACATTTACATACGTATTCAGACCCTTTACTAAGTACTTTGTTGAAGCACCTTTGGCATCGATTACAGCCTTGAGTCAAGCTACAAGCTTGGTACATCTGTATTTGGGGGGTTTCTCCCATTCTCTGCACATCCTCTCAAGCTCTGTCAGTTTGGATGGGGAGCATCGCTGCGCAGCAATTTTTAGGCCTCTCCAGAGATGCTCGATCGGGTTCAAGTCCGGGCTCTGGCTGGGCCACTCAAGGACATTCAGAGACTTGTCCCGAAGCCATTCCTGCGTCTTGGCTGTGTGCTTAGGGTTGTTGTCCTGTTGGAAGGTGTGTGTGTGTGTGTGTGTATGTATATATATATATATATGTGTGTGTGTGTGTGTGTATATATATACTGCTCAAAAAAATAAAGGGAACACTTAAACAACACAATGTAACTCCAAGTCAATCACACTTCTGTGAAATCAAACTGTCCACTTAGGAAGCAACACTGATTGACAAATTTCACATGCTGTTGTGCAAATGGAATAGACAACAGGTGGAAATTATAGGCAATTAGCAAGACACCCCCAATAAAGGAGTGGTTCTGCAGGTGGTGACCACAGACCACTTCTCAGTTCCTATGCTTCCTGGCTGATGTTTTGGTCACTTTTGAATGCTGGCGGTGCTTTCACTCTAGTGGTAGCATGAGACGGAGTCTACAACCCACACAAGTGGCTCAGGTAGTGCAGCTCATCCAGGATGGCACATCAATGCGAGCTGTGGCAAGAAGGTTTGCTGTGTCTGTCAGCGTAGTGTCCAGAGCATGGAGGCGCTACCAGGAGACAGGCCAGTACAGCAGGAGATGTGGAGGAGGCCGTAGGAGGGCAACAACCCAGCAGCAGGACTGCTACCTCCGCCTTTGTGCAAGGAGGAGCAGGAGGAGCACTGCCAGAGCCCTGCAAAATGACCTCCAGCAGGCCACAAATGTGCATGTGTCTGCTCAAACGGTCAGAAACAGACTCCGTGAGGGTGGTATGAGGGCCCGACGTCCACAGGTGGGGGTTGTGCTTACAGCCCAACACCGTGCAGGACGTTTGGCATTTGCCAGAGAACACCAAGATTGGCAAATTCGCCACTGGCGCCCTGTGCTCTTCACAGATGAAAGCAGGTTCACACTGAGCACGTGACAGACGTGACAGAGTCTGGAGACGCCGTGGAGAACGTTCTGCTGCCTGCAACATCCTCCAGCATGACCGGTTTGGCGGTGGGTCAGTCATGGTGTGGGGTGGCATTTCTTTGGGGGGCCGCACAGCCCTCCATGTGCTCGCCAGAGGTAGCCTGACTGCCATTAGGTACCGAGATGACATCCTCAGACCCCTTGTGAGACCATATGCTGGTGCGGTTGGCCCTGGGTTCCTCCTAATGCAAGACAATGCTAGACCTCATGTGGCTGGAGTGTGTCAGCAGTTCCTGCAAGAGGAAGGCATTGATGCTATGGACTGGCCCGCCCGTTCCCCAGACCTGAATCCAATTGAGCACATCTGGGACATCATGTCTCGCTCCATCCACCAACGCCACGTTGCACCACAGACTGTCCAGGAGTTGGCAGATGCTTTAGTCCAGGTCTGGGAGGAGATCCCTCAGGAGACCATCCGCCACCTCATCAGGAGCATGCCCAGGCGTTGTAGGGAGGTCATACAGGCACGTGGAGGCCACACACACTACTGAGCCTCATTTTGACTTGTTTTAAGGACATTACATCAAAGTTGGATCAGCCTGTAGTGTGGTTTTCCACTTTAATTTTGAGTGTGACTCCAAATCCAGACCTCCATGGGTTGATAAATTGGATTTCCATTGATTATTTTTGTGTGATTTTGTTGTCAGCACATTCAACTATGTAAAGAAAAAAGTATTTAATAAGATTATTTCATTCATTCAGATCTAGGATGTGTTATTTTAGTGTTCCCTTTATTTTTTTGAGCAGTGTATATATTCTATAAACCCTAGTGAGTAATCTCAACCCCACTTTTACTTTGGCACCTAGAATAGTTCTCTCTATAAGGCAATATGTAATTCATACTATAGCTAGTGTATTGCATTGGTGGCATTTATTTGACCTTGGAGCATGTTTTAAAACCCACATTTAATGCAAATGTCACATAAATATAAACAAATGTGAATCATTGTTAAATACAGGTTAATGACACTTTTCTATTATTACCCTACTAAGTATTCCCTACAATACTTTTACTGTGGCACCGAGAATAGTTTTTTCTATAAACCCATATGTATTCCATATACAGTGATTTGCATTTTGGCCAATGGAATGACACCTACTGAGTATTCCGTACAATACTTGTACTGCAGCAGCCAGAATAGTTTTTGCTCTATAAGCCAATATTTATTCCATCACAGGAGGCTGGTGGCACTTTAATTGGGGAAGGCGGGCTCGTGGTAATGGCTGGAGTGGAGTATGTGGAATGGTATTAAATAGATCAAACACATGGTTTTATGCCGTTCAATTGGCTCCATTCGAGACATTATTATGAGCTGTCTTCCCCTCAGCAGCCTCTACTGTATACAGTGATTCGCAATGAGGACATTTGTCTGACTGGGACATATTTTAAAACCCACATTTTATGCAAATGTACTTAAATATGAGCAAATATGAATCTTTGGTTTATGTTTAGACATATGTGTCATATATCATGAATAAATACAAGTTATTGACACTTTTCTACTATTAAGTGGGGGACTTTTATTTGGAAAAATTCTGTGACCCGGAAAAACTGTTTAAGTGTTGCTGACGAAAAGTGGATTTCTTTGACAGCCTGTCGATGAATAATACACAATTTCACACAAAACATCGAAAACACACTGACCGTTGCATTGATGTCGTTTGACACCTAGTAGCCGTAATCGCAAAGGTAAGCCATTTGATCAGACTTGCTCATACGATAGCTAACGTTACCTCACAACAGCCATTTCTTTGCAATCATGTCTGATGTTAGCTTGCTCACTAGTTAGCACACGCTTGTCAGCTTTCAACGCAGGTTTAGATATGGAAAATATCGATGCAGTTCATCAGCTATCAGTACGTTAGCTACTAACTAGCCAGGTTGTACTTCTAAGTAGCAGCTAGCTAACGAACTTAGAAAACTAACCGTTTCTTTGGATAGCTAACCACCTAGCTAGTTGGCTAGCTAACCACCCAGCTAGTCGGTTGGTGAACCACCCAGCTAGGTAACCACCCGGCTGGACGGCTAGCTAACCACCCGGCAAGTCGGTTGGTGAACCACCCAGCTAGGTAACCCCCGGCTGGCCGGCTAGCTAACCACCCGGCTAGCTAGCTAGTACTGCATTGCTAGACGAAAGCAAAACGGACTATACGGTACCGTTAGCAGCTGTCGATGCAGATGTATTCTAAAATCAACAAAGCGTTTGCTAGATGGCAAACTAACCGTGTGGGTCTTTTGCGATTTCTAGCCAACTACTGTTAGCGTAGAGTTTCCGCAGTAGTGGGACGTGTACGTAGTTGGTCCCATGAATTACCGATTGTGTGGAATGCAACTCGAGTCATTCCTGCCTGCGTGGCCACCGGCACTGCTAGACACGGGTTGCTTATATGGCTAATGTTTAACTTAGCCGGCTAATTCACGGGTTGTCCTCAGTTAACTACCTAGTACATACATTTTCTGGTATAGTGTGTATTTTTTTATTAATTCTTAAGTCCGTTTCATGTCTATTTTGGGCTCCCTAAATAACCTTTCAAATGACAGCCCTAATTTGAGTGGAAATATAATTGCTGTTTTTGATGATGGTGGCAATTGTATCCTCCAGCTGACTGGAAAGTTGTTGTTGTTAGCTATGATTCTGTGACATTGACAGTGGCACTTTGACATATGGCAAGGACCAGAGCCATACATTTAGAATAAATACATAGCTCTGGCAAGGACAAGTTGCTCACATTAGGCAGGGCTATCTGTCGTTGTTGAGTTATGGAGAGCTTAGATAGTTGGATACAGTTACATCATCATCTTACTGAATATGGTATCTCCATTGTTATGCAGGCTCATTTGCCATGTTGCAGGCAGTTTGCTTATCTGCCCTAAATAGCACAACAACCCCCATCTGTGGACAGTCTGATCAATATCTTTGGCCTGAAAACACCCATTACCAACCGATCAATACATCCATCAGGGGCGAAAATCTGATATCAACTTTGGAGGGGACAATTACATGAAATTTTCTCAAGAGCAATTCCTGAGGGGGACACCAAAAGTAGTGCTGTAACACATAGCCTACATTGTAATATGGTAAATGTATATTGAGGAACCAAAGAAATAAGGTGTTTGCTGTACTCCTAACTACCGGTACCCAAAACTACACAACTAATCACAACAGCAATACCATTGCCTTTAACAAATCTTAGTTCAGTCACCAGTTTAAGTTGAGAGTGGGGGTATCCATGGCATTTTCCAATTATGTTCCTATTTTACAAGTCAAAAAAATTGAGAACCTTTCATAATGTTGCCAAACAAAGACTCAACAAACTTACCTGAGACTCCCTGTCTCTGCCAGTCTGTCCCTGCATATCTGTCCCCAGCTCTGCTGTCTGTGTGCCATCTGTTGCCTGCTCTGCCTAATGACATCATTGTGAAACGTTTCCATTAGAATTTCATTTCTTTCTTATGAACATTTTATCAACTAGTCTTTGAGATATTAGGCTACTAGGGTTCTTACTATGCGTTTTGGTGTATTGAAAAATACTCTGATGTCCGTCTTTTATTTTTCTGCCATTTTTCTACCTGGCTGGCTGGCTATTTATTTATATTTATTTATTTATTTATTTATTTATTTAGGTTATTTACAGTAGGAGATGGGCTTCTATCATCTTCAATCATTCTATTTGGGCTTCGATCTAAAAGGTAGCTAGCAAATGTGAAACGGATTAAAATGACAAGAGTTGACAGCTGTATGAGTTCACCATTTACACAACATATGCTGCAACCTTTTGTCATTTTAATAGTTTGTTTCATATTGGCTGGCTTCCAACAATAGCTGAATTTGCAAAGCTAGCGAGCACCAATTCAGTTTCAGTGGTGTTTGCTATAATCTTTGCTACCCGGGTTAAATAAAGGTAAAATAAATAAATAAAAGTTCCCTTGCGACAATTTAGCTTTTGCAACGAGACCATTAAATATATTTAAGACAATGGTAGAAGAGAGTGTAGTTCTGTTCAGTTTGGATTTCAGTTTATCGCTAACCTTATCACAGGGACTTTGAAGCACTAACTTACATCATCTGCCTGCTGATCTTGGAATAAATTGACGATAGCAAAGATTCCATCTTTGACGACGCCACATAAATGGAATAGGTACTAGCTAGCTTAATAGTTAATATTTGCGCGCTAGCTCTGCATATCCAGCTAGTGTGTGTGCGCGATTGACTGGATTAACCTCACGTCAGTTACGTGCATTGAGTGCCTTTCAGACAGTAGATACGACCTCTGTTACCTAGCAAGCTAAGGAACTGGCAGTGGATCAAACCATTGTGAGGCAAAGAGTGGGGGGGTCGCAATCTTTTGAAACTTAAAAACGCGCTATTAAGTGTCTATAATCAGCACAATTGCTTTCATTGCGTATTATTAATATTGTTTAAATTACATAGTTATGTTTCAGTGATATATTGGGGGGGACAAATCATATTTTTCCCAGGATGGGGGGGTCGTGTGTCCCCCGTCCCCCCCGGGATTTCCGCCCCTGACATCCATCTCAACTGACGTGGGTCTGTATGAGAGGAGCCCTGATTTGGAGCCTTCATGTCCTGTCCTGATTCTGTTATCCCAGCTCAACTCTCCTCTGTTGGGGGAGAGGACAGGCTAATATTCCTGTTTGCCTGGAGCTGTGGAGCCAGACAGGCGAGGGTCACTGTCTGACAGCCCAAAACAGACTGGTGGCAGCAGTCTGAGGACAAGCAAGGTGTTATCCAATATCAAAACATCAAATGTTGTTTTGAAAGACAGGGAGTGATAGGCTAGATGGATCCTGTAACTGATCCTGTAACTGGTGGCAGAACAGCCAGTGGGTTAGACAGGGTGTTATGTTGTCAGTAAAGTGATTGTTTAAAACCCCTTGGTGTGGATTCAGGAATCAGTCAGGGTTGGCTTGGTATGGGTGTCTCTCTCAGCTCCGATGACACAGATTAGAGTTGTAATCTGTTACGAATTGAGCCCAGTAATTATACATTACTTTGTCATCATGCTCCTGTCAATCATGTGCCGGCCTGTCCACCATCTTGGCTCCTGCTTTTTCTGTTTGTATGTCTGTCATATATATTATATATAACTGTTTTTCATCACTAATGTCCTCTCTGACCTCCAACAGGCTGGTTGCTGCTGCAGTAGGGGCCTGGTCTAGCTGTGGGTCTAGCTGTGGGTCTAGCTGTGGGTCTAGCTGTGGGTCTAGCTGTGGGTCTAGCTGTGGGTCTACCTGTGGGTCTACCTGTGGGTCTAGCTGTGGGTCTTGTGGTGAGACAGAGATCCACACTTCCTGCCCTACAGAAGGGTGTGTGTAGGAGCTGGGAGGGGGAAGCGACTAGAGGGGGGGCAGGTGCCATGCTCTAGGGGTGAGGTGGGGAAGAGGCGGACTCACAGGTCAGGGGTTGTGGCTGAGGTTGCAGAGGAGATGAAGTTGAAGCAGCGTGTGGTTGTACTGGTTGCTGTGCTACTCCTGTTGGGGCTTGCCAAACTTCTTCTGCTGGACGGAGGAGAGGGGTCCGCAGCCAGCCGACGAGACCTCAGAGCCTTCCGCAAGGTAGGGTTGTGTTTTTGTGTCAGTGTGTATTTATTGTAGTTGGTGCCTGTGTGTAGGCTATGAATGAACGTTTCTATCCATGTGTGTTGTCAGATGGAGGCAGGCCTGTCTCTCTCCCGCGGTGCCCGTTTAACACACACTCTCCAGTCTCCATGGGAGGTGGCAGGCCAGTGGGTGGGCCCAAGGGAGGTGTACCCTGAGGAGACCCCCGAGCTGGCAGCCGTCCTCACCGCGCTGGGCACTGCCAGGGTGGAGCGAGCAGATGTGGGCTACAAGGGAACCCAGCTCAAAGCTCTACTAGTACTGGATGGGGGGCAGAAAGTGGTCTTTAAACCCAAGAGGTGAGAGTGAGAAAACACACATATACACTCCATTCTTTGGTTCTGTGCTGCTGAACAGTCCTCAGGAACTGAGTGTCTCTGTTTCACTCTGACATCTGTCTGTTTGTTGTCTGGTTTTATGTAAGATTAGGCACAGTGCTTTTACTCGGTGGTTTATGTAAGAGGATAACTCTCCATCACTCCCTCCATCTCACTTCCTCCCTTTCTTTCTAGGTATAGTAGAGACCATATGGTAGAAGGAGAGCCATATGCAGGTTATGACAGACACAATGCAGAGGTGGCAGCTTTTCACCTGGACAGGTACGCGCACACACACGTATCGGTCTTATGCATAAATATATACATTTTACATTCGGGATTGGGAATCTGGATACTGGTGTTGCTAGTTGTATCTGAGTGTCTGTCCTGTGTCTGTGCTGTAGGATCCTGGGCTTCAGGAGAGCACCCCTAGTGGTAGGGAGGTTTGTCAACCTGAGGACTGAGATCAAACCTGTCGCCACGGACCAGCTACTCAGTACCTTTCTAATGCAGGGTGAGATGCTAGCACACACACACACACACACACACACACTACAGGGCTCTGTTCGGTCCCACCCATAATATGTTTGCGTATAGGTATGCCACTCCTTAAATGTTGATAAGATAATGTTTTGTGTCTGGGTTCAAGCAGCAGTGGGCTGGATTCTCTCTAAATAGAAATGGTTAACCTCTCTCTCTCTCTCTCTCTCTCTATAGGTAATAATAGTTGTTTCTATGGGAAGTGTTACTACTGTAGAGAGAGTGAGCCGGCATGTGCGGAGGGAGAGAACATGGAGGGATCGTTAACTCTCTGGCTGCCAGATGTCTGGCCGCTCCAGAAACATAGACACCCCTGGGGACGCACTTACAGGGAGGGCAAACTGGCCAGGTGTGTGTATTAACTATTTGTCTGTGTATATGTTAACTGTGTGTGCTTGAGTATTCATTTTGTATGTGTGTGTGTGTGTGTGTGTGTGTAGGTGGGAGTATGATGAGAGCTACTGTGATGCGGTAAAGAAGATGCCTCCGTACGACGCTGGTCCCAGACTGCTGGATGTCATCGACACGGCCATCTTTGATTACCTCATTGGCAACGCAGACCGACATCATTATGAGAGTTTCCAAGACGATGGAGGAGCCAGCATGCTCATTCTGCTGGATAACGCAAAGAGGTGGAACACATACACACTCTACTTATTGTAGCTAATGTTAGCACATGAACGGTATAAACACATTTAGGTACTCTAGACATGACTAAGATGACCTCTCCTTCACCTCTCTCTCTCTCCATCTCTACATCCCACACATCACTCCTCTTTTCTAGGGATGTAACGGTTCACCAAACCCACGGTTTGGTACGTATTGTGGTTATGGTTCGGTACAGCGAAAATGAATAATGTTCAACATTCACAATGTTCCCTGCATTGTCTCTTGTGATCGGATTGCTTTGATTGACCTCTCAAGTGTCCATTCTGATGCTGCATGTTGGTGGTGGGAATTAACCAGTTGTCACATTTACATTTAAGTCATTTAGCAGACGCTCTTATCCAGAGCGACTTACAAATTGAAGTCCTAATACCAGTTGTATGCATTCATGTGATTGGAACTCGTTGAGAAACGTTGATTGGCTAATGTTCAACAAGCTGTGTCAACCATAAACTAAAAGTGCAGCGATCATGCTTGGAAACAGAGTTCAAAAACCACATTTAATAGTTTGCTTTTTATAAATAATGTTTTGTTAAATTTAACTGCTGAAAATGCTGTTAGAGGCCATTTCCTAGGTAGGTGACAGAGGTAACCATATGGGAGAAGTTGGTGCTCAGGATGATGGACAAGTTTCCCACTAGTAATTACCAGTTTGAGAGCTGTTCAAGTGGATTTTTCCCAGTCATGGAAAATTCTCACTTGGTTACGAACGCACCATGACACTGCCTCCTTCAGTGCCAGATGCGCACTTGTGAGTCTCATAAAGGGGGCATGTCTTTAGCATGGTACATCTCCCACTGTGGGGTAACGTGATGGGCTGTCACTGTTAAGTGAAACAGAAGGTGCATTGGTTGAAAACTTCCTGCTTTGGTTTGCTTATAAAGAGCGTAGGGCTCACCCCTTTGTTGACTGGTCGATTGTTTTTTATGGTTCCCAAGACGCCTGTCACAGTGGACTAATCCACTCTAAGACTGATACTGACATTTTATATGGTTATATTATGTAAAAATAATGGTGCAACACTAATAAATCTGGTATTATTTTATAACAAATGCACTTTCTGCCGCTTTGGGTATGGTCGCTGTCCTCGGTTCCAAAACAATCTTTAGTGAGCTGTAGAATTTGTTCCTTTCCCTATGTTGCTATCTGCATAATAGCAAAATGAACCAGCATATTGGGATTGAGAACAACACGGCGGAGGCAGCAGAGACGAGGAAACAGCCCTTGCTTTAAGCCCTATTCAGACGGGCTTAGTTTTACTGGGGGAGGTTGGGTAATGTAATTATGTGCACAAAACACCACATCTGTAATTTTAGTCCCGTCCGAATCTGTCAGTCATTTGTACATGGCTGGAGAGTAATAATTCCAGAAGAATAACCTACTGTTTTTTGGAGAACTCCAAGGTCCTCTGATGGTACTAGTCCCGTGTGAATCAACATCCCTGTGTTCTGAGAAAAATGTCTGAGTTTGACAGGTGTTGCTTACGGTTTGAGCATGAAAACAACAACTGTTTTGATAAATTGAATGAAGTGCTGCGCATAGCCTATATATGAAGGGCCTGTATCAACTTTCAAAGTGAATGCTTTTGTTCATTTGTTTTGTGCGTATGAATAGAATATTGCCAAATGCATCAGTAAAAAATATTGAGCCTATTTAATGTAACCCTTGCTGTTAATAGATCGCAAAGCAGCATACAACTGACCTAAGTGTTTGGAAATGATAAGTTAACTTTTATATCCATAGCCTTAAAACGCATCTCAAGTGCAAGGGCACTGTTTAGCTCACATCTGAAGACTGGGGGGCATTTAGGATGTCTACTGCGGATCGCTAAAATATGCTAATGATTCTCATAACACTTGCTCAATTCAAACATTATGGCGACACTATACCAGAGGTTTGGTATGGTTTTTGGGAACCAAGCTCGAGTTATCAGTGTAGCCCTGTTATCGCCTGGACTTGCAATATCTTCACGCCAAGAAAATAACTTCCAGACTTCTGTAAATTTAAAGCGAAAAAACTAAGAATTACAGGGGGGGAGTTTGGAAAAAATGAATCCCATCCAAATCATCCTCTGGAATAACAGACATTCTGGGGTAATAATTACATAACCGATGTTCTCTAGTAATACTAGTCCCATGGGAATTGGGCTTAGCCTAATTGTCCCCAAAAAATTGACGATAGAGCAAACAAACTTAAGTCTATAATCAATAGCCTAACTGTTAAATGTGCCTGGCTTTGTGCCTGGCTAAATCATCCATGTACAGTCAGTCAAAAGTTTGGACACACCTACTCATTCCAGGGTTTTTCTTTATTTTTACTGTAGTTTACATTGTATAATAATAGGGAAGACATAAAAACTATGAAATAACACATATGGAATCATGTAGTAATGAAAAAAGTGTTAAACAAATCAAAATATATTTTGAGATTCTTCAAAGTAGCCACCCTTTGCCTTGATGACAGCATTGCACACTTGTGGCGTGGTGATATACTGTTAACGTTTTATTTTTAACTGTCCATCGCCATTGTAATCTACTGGGAAGCCAAACATGTTCCTATACTGGAGATTTAAATGATGGAGGATCCTCTAATTCTGGTTTATCGACTCCACCACTCGCCACCGTACAGAACTAGTTCCCGGCTGCGCCTCACGAAGGTTTCAAACTGTTTGAAATGCGCCAATTAAGAATTACATTTTGATTACAATGTGCGCATGGGCTCAAGTTGTTTTAACGGAATAGTCAGATTTACTTGAGGCATAGACCTACAATGCAGCGTTCACATGGCCTGTAGGCCTACAACGCAGCGTTCACATGGCCTGTAGGCCTACAACGCAGCTGTCGTGTCTTTGGCTATGCCGGATTAAGTGATATGACATGCTAACCTATAAAATGATTTCTCTGTAATTAATATTACCTGATTAAGCTAATCATGTAAATGTAATTAACTAGAAAGTCGGGGCACCACGGAAGAACGTTTATAGAGCCATTAATAAACTCTTAAAATACTTTGTAATATTTTACATCGATAGCAGTCAATATTAACCCTTGTCTTATTTTCAGTCATAATGAAAGTTGTAAATTCTTGGTTATCTTCACGAACCCTGGCTAACAAGTTGAATCAGCAATACAAAATTGGGTTTAATTATGTATTTACTAAATACCTAAACTAATCACACAGAATTACAAATACACCGAATACAAATGATGTCATACATGATGGCTGGTTACACAAAGGAAAGGGGGTTGGGCTTGAATGAAAGAGCGGGAAGACTTAGGAACAAACAAACAGCAGCTATGCTATCGTAAATACATTATCTTATGCATTCTAAATTACCGCCCATTTGGAAAAGGAAAATGCAATAAATATTTACTCTGAGCTGCGATTCGGTAGATTGGTCGTAGATGCTGGCCGGGTTGGCCAACAGATCTTCCTGTACTCAGAAGAATGTCTCTGGTGGTAAATTGGATACGGGGTGGTATCTTCGTCCGTCTGTTAGACTGGATCCATCGTCCGTCCTTTCCTAGCCCACGTCTACAGCGGCCGCTGCTAACTCAACGGCTAGGAAGTATCACTTCTGTAGTGAATAAGCTCAAAGTTCATACCATTTGCCACCAAAGCTCACGCCGAGGTTGGCTTAGTTCTGTACTTGACATGTGTGTCCTTCTAACATAGAGGCTGCAGACCTCACGTACTGGAACAACGTGGTTATCTTTTCATCAAAGGCTTATATAGTGGAGAGGGGGAAGGAGGTGTTTCATCGTTTATAACCCCTGTCTCTTCAGAGGGTTGGGCCACTGATCAAGCAGGGCACTTTCCTTATGAAAACCCAATTCTCTCATTTGGAAGCTAAAATTACATTTAATCTCCTAACAAACAATTTCAATATCAAACATTTCAATTGCATAACAATTCCATGTGACTCTGATAACTAGAGGGTGTATACTTTCCCAGGTACAGTTTATGTCGTCCTGTCATCAGTCATAATGTCTCAGATGACAACCGAACTGACATCCATACTCATTACGTTCCAAAGCATATTTCCAACTGGTTTTATTACCAAAATATGGTTCCTTTCCCCATTTTTTTCTGATGTTCCCAGACTCTCTATATTTAACAGGACAGCAGTCCTTCAGGACAGCAGTCCTTCAGTAGGGTCAGAGAGGGGAAGGGAGAAAGGTATTTATGGGGGGGGGGTCATAAACCTTACCCACAGGCCAACGTCATGACACAGCGTTCACATGGCCTGTAGGCCTACAACGCAGCGTTCACATGGCCTGTAGGCCTACAACGCAGCGTTCACATGGCCTGTAGGCCTACAACGCAGCGTTCACATGGCCTGTAGGCCTACAACGCAGCGTTCACATGGCCTACAACGCAGCGTTCACATGGCCTGTAGGCCTACAACGCAGCGTTCACATGGCCTGTAGGCCTACAACGCAGCGTTCACATGGCCTGTAGGCCTACAACGCAGCGTTCACATGGCCTGTAGGCCTAGTCTTTTTGTTTTGTAAATAAACTCAGCGAAAAAGAAGCTTCCCTTTTTCGGAACCCTGTCTTTCAAAGAATTTGTAAAAATCCAAATAATTTCACATATCTTCATTGTAAAGGGTTTAAACACTGTTTACCATGCTTGTTCAATGAACCATAAACAATAAATGAACATGCACCTGTGGAACGGTCGTTAAGACACTAACAGATGGTAGGCAATTAAGGTCACAGTTATGACAACTTAGGACACTAAAGAGGCCTTTCTACTGACTGAAAAACACCAAAGAAAGATGCCCAGGGTCCCTGTTCATCTGTGTGAATGTGCCTTAGACATGCTGCAAGGGGGCATGAGGACTGCAGATGTGGCCAGGGCAATAAATTGCAATGTCCGTACTGTGAGACGCCTAAGACAGCGCTACAGGGAGACAGGATGGACAGCTGATCGTCCACAGTGGCAGACCACGTGTAACAACACCTGCACAGGATCGGTACATCCGAACATCACACCTGTGGGACAGGTACAGGATGGCAACAACAACTGTCCGAGTTACACCAGGAACGCACAATCCCTCCATCAGTGCACAGACTGTCTGCAATAGGCTGAGAGAGGCTGGACTGAGGGCTTGTAGGCCTGTTGTAAGGCAGGTCCTCACCAGACATCACCGGCAACAACGTCCCCTATGGGCACAAACCAACCGTCGCTGGACTAGACAGGACTGGCAAAAAGTGCTATTCACTGACGAGTCGCGGTTTTGTCTCACCAGGGGTGATGGTCGGATTTGCGTTTATCGTCAAAGGAATGAGCGTTACACCGAGGCCTGAACTCTGGAGCGGGAGAGATTTGGAGGGTCTGTCATGGTCTGGGGCGGTGTGTCACAGCATCATCGGACTGAGCTTGTTGTCATTGCAGGCATTCTCAACGCTGTGCGTTACAGGGAAGACATCCTCCTCCCTCATGTGGTACCCCTCAAGCAGGCTCATCCTGACATGACCCTCCAGCATGACAATGCCACCAACCATACTGCTCGTTCTGTGTGTGATTTCCTGCAAGACAGAAATGTCAGTGTTCTGCCATGGCCAGCGACGAGCCCGGCTCTCACGTCTGGGACCTGTTGGATCGGAGGGTGAGGGCTAGGGCCATTTCCCCCCCCCCCCCTCCCCCCAGAAATGTCCGGGACCTTCAGGTGCCTTGGTGGAAGAGTGAGGTAACATCTCACAGCAAGAACTGGCAAATCTGGTGCAGTTCATGAGGAGATGTACTGCAGTACTTAATGCAGCTGGTGGCCATACCAGATACTGACTGTGACTTTTGATTTACACATGTTAAGTTTAAATATTTAAATATATGTTTAAATATTTACACATGTTAAGTTTGCTGAAAATAAACGCAGTTGACAGTGAGAGGACCAAACGGTTCAGTATGAATGTGTACCATTATACCCCTACTCTTTTTCCTCTGATCCTGTTGATTAATCTACTGAGCTGTGTGTGTCCTAGACTGTGTGTTATGACAGTGTGTATGCAGGTGTTTAATAGCGATGTAACGATTCACCGATAACTTTAGCATTTTAACTAATTAGCAACTTTTCAACTAGGAAAAGGAAGGGCCTAATGAATTTATTTAAATTGCCTGATTTCCTTATATGAACTCTAACTCAGTAAAATCTTTGAAATTGTTGCATGTTTTATTTTTTCAGTATACTTAGCATGTTAGTTAACCCTTTAACATAATTCCTAAATTTAACCCTAACCCAGCTAACATTAGCCACCAGCTAGAATTCATATGATAACATTAGTTTTGCAAATTCGTAACATTGTACATTTTGCTAATTTGTAATCGATTTATAGTTCATATCATAGGAAATGGGTGATGGACATCACCTTCAGCTTTCAAATGTTTGTAAAATGGCTTGTGTGATATTAGACTTTATTAGTTGAGTGACAACCAATGTTATTTGCTTGGTTATTTTTTATAAAATGCCCAGTTAAATGTTTTACCGGAATAAAAGTAGCCTAAGCTACCGCTGGAGTAGAGTATTTGAGTGAGTTGAGCAGTCGGAAATCCCTCACGTATGAATTAAAAATAATTGAACTAACCTGTGGTATATTCAATTGATTGGACATGATTTGGAAAGGCACACACCTGTGTACATAACGTCCCACAGTTGACATTGCATGTCAGCTCAAAAACCAAGCCATGAGATCAAAGGAATTGGCCGTAGAGCTCCGAGACAGGATTGTATTGAGGCACAGATCTGGGGAAGGGTACCAAAACATGTCTTCAGTATTGAAAGTCCACAAGAACACCGTTGCCTCCATCTTTCTTAAATGGAAGAAGTTTGGAACAATCAAGACTCTTCCTAGTGCTGGCCTCCCAGGCAAACTGAGCAAGCGGGGTAGAAGGGCCTTGGTCAGTGAGGTGAGCAAGAACCCAATGGTCACTCTGACAGAGCTCCAGAGTTCCTCTGTGGAGATGGTTGGCCTTCTGGAAGGTTCTCCCATCTCTGCAGCACTCCACCAATCAGGTCTTTGTGGTTGTGGCCAGATGGAAGCCACTCTTCAGCAAAAGGCACATGACAACCCGCTTGGAGTTTGTCAAAAGGCACCTAAAGGACTCTGACCATGAGAAACAAGATTCTCTGGTCTGATGAAACCAAGATTGAACTCTTTGGCCTGAATGCTAAGCGTCACGTCTGGAGGAAACCTGACACCATCCCTATGGTGAAGCATGGTGGTGGCAGTATCATGCTGTGGGGATGTTTTTCAGTGGCAGGGACTGGGAGACTAGTCAGGATCGAGGGAAAGATGAAAAGGAGCAAAGTACAGAGATCCTTTGTGAAAACCTGCTCAGGCCATCAGACTGGGGCGAAGATTCACCTTCCAACAGGACAGCGACCCAAAGCACACAGCCAAGACAATGAAGGAGTGGCGTTGGGACAAGTCTCTGAATGTCCTTGAGTGGCCCAGCCAGAGCTCGGACTTGAACCCGATCAAACATCTCCGGAGAGACCTGAATATAGCTGTGCAACGATGCTCCCCATCCAACCTGACAGAGCTTGCAAGGATCTGCAGAGATGAATGGGAGAAAATCCCAAATACAGGTGTACCAAGCTTGTAGCGTCATACCCAAGAAGACTTGAGGCTATAATCACTGCTAACGGTGCTTCAACAAAAAAACTGAGTAAAGGTTCTGAATACTTAGTTGAAGTCAGAAGTTTACAAACACTTAGGTTGGAGTCATTAACTCGATTTTTCAACCACTCCACAAATTTCTTGTTAACAAACTATAGTTTTGGCAAGTCGGTTAGGACATCTACTTTGCATGACAAGTCATTTTTCCAACAATTGTTTACAGATTATTTCACTTATAATTCACTGTATGTGCCTTTAAACAGCTTGGAAAATTCCAGAAAATAATGTCGTGGCTTTAGAAGCTTCTGATAGGCTTATTGACATAATTTGAGTCAATTATTTTCTGGAATTTTCCAAAGCTGTTTAAAGGCACAGTCAGCTTAGTGTATGTAAACTTCTGGAATTGTGATACAGTGGAATAATCTGTCTGTAAACAATTGTTGGAAAAATGACTTGTGTCATGCTGAAAGTAGATGTCCTAATCGACTTGCCAAAACTATAGTTTGTTAACAAGAAATTTGTGGAGTGGTTGAAAAACGAGTTTTAATGACTCCAACCTAGGGGTTGAAGTCCGAAGTTCACATACACTATCTCTCAAAGTTTCCCTTTCTATAACTTTTCTCTCTCTGCTCTGGTCAACATGAGCCTGCAACTCATCTCTCCAGCGTTGCACTTTATCATTTATTTCCTTGTAGAATCATGGCTGTGCGGGTTCTGGAGGAGCTGCAGCAGCCCTGATCACTTGAAATTGTTAGATTCTAATTCTCTGAGTAAAAAAACTCAGACACTATGAAAGCTTAACCAAGTTTATTCTTCCCAGAGGATCAATACAGTTGCATTAGACAAAACATGTTTTCACCAACACAAGTGTATCTATTTATACTCCAATTTAGATGCACTCCTTCTCCAGCCCTTACATCTTTTATGGTTCAACAGGAAGACGAAGTGATAGGGTAATAAACCGTTCCTTCTCCCTTAAGCTGACCTGACTTCAACCCCTTTGATGCCTAATCCAAAGCTTTCTCTCCTCGTGATCGCTTCCTGGCACTCAATATTTCAATAGGATGCCTGATATGTAAACGTTATAGATTACCCTCTCTCCCTCAGTGACATGAATAAATATATTTCATGTTCTCAGAACCCAACAAAATACATTTGCCAAAGTTATAGAATTACTGCTGTCTGTGTAACAGTATAGCTTCCGTCCCTCTCCTCGCCCCTACCTGGGCTCGAACCAGGGACCCTCTGCACACATCGACAACAGTCACCCTTGAAGCATCGTCACCCATCGCTCCACAAAAGCCGCGGCCCTTGCAGAGCAAGGGGTACAACTACTTCAAGGTCTCAGAGCGAGTGACGTCACCGATTGAAACGCTATTAGCACACACCCCGCTGACTAGCTAGCCATTTCACATTGGTTACATCTGTTCATAAAGAAATGTAATTATTCAGAATAGCCTAATACACCATGAAAATGCCCAATAACAAGGCATAGCCTACCAACCTAGCCTACAGTTGGGATCGTGATGCAAATCTGTCAGTGAACAGCATGCAGACAACAGGCCTTTCCCAATATTTCAAATACTATTGTGGAAATCACAGGTTGGAAAGCAAATTGCTCCTGCTGAAAAGAGAAGACTATAATCTATCTGTTGTAGGCTACCAAAATATCTCATCAACTTCCAAATATTGTTTTACAAAGTAAAACGGATAGGCTTTTGGCATCACCGGCGAGTGAGGTGCGCATCATTTGTGGAATCAGTGAAACTGGAAAGCATTTTTAGGACAATAATTTCCTCCTCATATTGTAGCCTGCTATATGTCTCCACACACCTAGGCCAAGGATATTGATGGATTCAAGACAAGGTCATTTTTATCGATCTCAGTTTGTCAGTGTCATTTCGATCATTTGTGTGGTATTAAAGATTCTATCAAAGTCTCCAGTCATGTAAAATGACAGAGAATTGCATGAAATGGGTTTATAAAAGGCCACATATTTCATGGTCCGTAGGCTACTAACATTTTCCCCCGTGTGTGCAACTTCTGTAAGCGCTTCTACTCTATGCCACTACGCAAATGTGATGATATGCATGCAATGATTTTTTAAATGCGTTCTGGTACCTCCGAGCTCCCCAGGTCACCCCCCTCTCTCGCCCACTTTTTGTTCCTGCTCCTCCCGATTTTACTAATTAAGCACGGGTTAAGTTGATCATTTAATATCGAATACAGCAATCACTTTTGCTACCCACACTGCATGGTCAAAGCGGGAGAAGAAGTGAAGCTCACTGTGTCAAAATTTCCAAATAGTCTACCATTAGATTTATGAGACTGGGATGAAATCCAAAGTAGCACTGTATATTCATTGGCTATAGCATAGCTAATTGTTAATAAGTATTTATACATTACTAGCTCTAACACATTTAATCTTCAAAAATGACAAATGAATTAGTGGTTGACGGTGATTTCAGATAAAAAATTAAAAAATGGGTGGTGGGTGGACAAAAAGATAACTTTGTCCCCCCCTAACTGAAAGTGGGGTGGTAGATGCCCAGTTTCCCTTATGGCTCAGCTCAGGTGCCTACATATAACAGACATATACATAATTTACGCACACACAGAAGTCCAGCTCAGAGAGGCCCAGCTCATAAGGTTCATCAGCAGCAGATTTTAATTTAGAGTGGAAAATGAATGTGTTTATGCAACAAATGCATTGAACTGAATCGCATTGATTTGTTCCTCTAATCAAACCAAATCTTACCGAATCATTTCAAACCAAAATGTATCGTTCCTGTACCGGAGCCCATGTATCTAGATACTTATCGAATCGTCTTGAAAGGGAGAGATGCACATCCGTAGTGTCTAACCAATCTTACTGTGTTTTCTTCTTGTTTGTAGTTTTGGGAATGCAGCTCTGGATGAAAGAAGCATTTTGGCCTCTCTGTATCAATGTTGCATGTGAGTTTACACACACACACACACACACTGAAAATACCAACATTTGTCAGTAATCACGACCCATTTCTCCTTTCTGCGGTGTGTTTATGAGCTGTTTTTTTTCTTCATATCTTTACATTCTTACACCTCTCCCTCCCTCCATCTGTCAGGGTGCGTATGTCTACGTGGAACAGGTTGAACCTGCTGAGGGCAGGGGCTCTGAGTTCAGCCATGAGGCAGGCCTTGACCTTTGACCCCATCAACCCCGTCCTGGCCGAGCCCCACCTGGCCGCCCTGGACAGACGGCTGTCTGGTGTCATAGCAACCATCCGGCAGTGTGTGGAGTCACAGGGCCCTGACAACACACTGATAGAGGACCGCATGAACCTGCCACACTCCTAAAGGAGGACAGGAGAAAGAGGGATGGGGGGGAAGGGGGTAGAGACCAGTCCCATCCCTTGTGGAGGACAAGAGAGAGAGAGGGATAGATGGATGGAGGAGAGACGAGGGAAAGGAGAAGCTGTCTCACCCAGAGAGCGAAAGAGAGGGTTGAGTCATGGTAGGAGGAGCTGGATGATAAACCCCCTTCCACACTCCCCCTCCTCTCAGGGTTTCCCAGAATGGGACAGGAAATGACTCCAGCAGCAGGAAGTGGTGTCCTCTACAAACTGTTTCCCTCCACACTAGAACACTTGAACCTAATGGGATCTATATCTGAGGAACTGTATCCCCAATGTCTCTCCTCTGCCTTCCGCACACACACCTCGTGCCAAACCCTCCCTCTCTCGTCCAGTAATAACGAGGGAACCAAAGCCATAGGACTCAACCCAGCGACACTCAGGATAGCAGGCGTCGCTCACACAGCCATAGCACCCCACTCCATGTGGACACAACACTCCCAGCGAAATCCACTGGACAGACAGTGGAGAGGGAGACTGGTTAAATGACCAAGGGGAATTTTGTGGTCAGTCTGATTGTGACTGACAAACAGATGTGACTGTGTCCAAAATGACACCATATTTCCTATATAGTGCATAAGGCTCTTGCCAAAAGTACTGCACTGTATAGGGAGGGAATTGTGTGCAATTTCAGAATCTGCGAACTGACTGGATGTGTCTCAAATGCTGCTCTATTCAACATATATTGCACTAGTTTTGGCCCCAGTTTCTCAGACCTTATTCCAATTTCTGAATTAAAAGCACTTTCAATAGAGATTGTTCATTAAGCATGCTTTTTTAGTCCAGGATTAGACTTGATCTGGGTCTAAGAAACTGGCCTATGAGGTTTTAAAGGTTGGCTACATACTCTAGGGCTTTGGTCAAGACTAGTGCACTATTTTGGGAATAGAGTATCCTTTGAGACATTACCAGTGTGTACATAACTAACTGTTGAATAGCATTACTGAGAGAGTATAATTATGAGAATTGTAATATTAAATGAACCTAATTTAGTGTCGTGCCTGAATGTGTGTGCATGAGTGTAGGGCAGGAGTCGGTCACCCAAAAACATCCTGCAATCCGTTTTTTGTCAAAAACAACTGTGTCAATCACCAGGAATCCTGCAAAGAAATTGTGTAATTTAGGAAATCTGTTCCCAAATATTCTGACAAATGAAAAGATGTTATCGTGTCAATCTAATCAAGGTATGAACTAATTTTCAAATAGTCTCTTTGAGCTTAGTTGTGGTCAATGTGCAGTGTTCATTATTATGTTCCCCCCCCCCCCGACCATCTGCTCCAATCAGAATCGTCCAGCAGCTGTATCTAGTTGTCTATACCTGGTGTAGGTGGTGCCATACTGTAGTTGAGTATGCTACTGATGTTTTAAAGAGATAATTTGGGACAGGGAGGGGGAAGATGGGAAGTTTGGGGCTGTATAGGTATATAATGTTTTCAACATTAAAAATGAATTTTTTTAATTCTGTATTTCAGTGTTCTGTATAAAACAAAAACAAGTAATGGCTCCTATTCAATTGGCTTTTCTTGAAAAGGTGGTTTATACAGATGTAGGATATTCATTTTATCACACTTGTTACTAAGAATTTTCCTGCATTGTAGGAAATGCAGATGAGATTCATGATTTACTGAACCTGCACTTTTCATGTAGCTCAATTTTACTGGTCAAATTAAGAGTTTACATCTATCTGTACATGCTTTTGTATAGATGCTCCTATATAGAGAGTCTAAAGATGCTCAAACTATCAACTGTTACTCTTTCTATTTGCAACAACTTCGATTTTTCCTGTTCCTCCCTTTAGAGGGAGCCAGATCACTACAGTAGAAACCTCTAGATACAGTAGAAACCTCTAGATACAGACATACCAGACAGGACAACCGATGCCGCCACTTTTCCTCTCTTTACTATCTTGCACAAACAGCCTGAGGTCATCTGTGGCATAGCCTGGTGGTAACAGATTAAAAGTGAGAGATACATTTATAATCATAGATGTATGGCTAGAGGATAGAAAACAGTATGAAAGGCTGTGTGTGTGGGATGACTGGTGGTGGTAGCCTCATGACCTATAGTTTCTAATCAGACTGATCTCTGGAAGTTCCTCCTGTGACTGGCTGGCCAGAACATTGTTTGTGTTTGATAGGTGTTATTAACCCTTTAATTATGGCATTTATACAGATGCAGTCCATGTTCTGGTTATTAATGTAACAAAGGGGGTCTTTTACCGGTAAGTCATTCCTTGTTGAGCTAACTGTAAAAACCTCACTTTACGTGTTAGAGCTGAAATGCAGCTGTCAGATACAGACATTCATACAGAGGGGAGTCCCCTGGACAACACTACTGGAGAATGGGCCTTCTCTCCATCTCTGGGTGGAAGATGGCAAACACACCATTGATATGTGTGATAACAGCCCACTCATACCCAGAGTCAGGCCTGGTCTCCCAGTATCAGAGTGGAAGGAACATGCACATACAGTCCTCGGGTGTCTCCCCATGTGTGATTGTATGTGAATCAGATCCAGCAAGACCTGCATCCACCCATAATTTCCACTTATACCAGTTCTCAGCTGTTTGCGTGCCAAAATAGCACCCGCACGCGCAGACACACACACACACACACACTTTATTTTCCATGGAATCGTGTTTACAGAGATGCTTGGTTTCATGTTCTTTCTCTCCCTCTTTCTCTCCCTCGCTCTTTTGTTTGATTCACTTTCTCAGGTTCATTATGAGTCAGCGACAGCAAAAACATGTCACACACACCGATATCAGATGGGGGGGATGTATGGGGTTACAGTAGGTGGGCTCTTCCAGATAAGTTTATCCCTGTGACAGAAAGTCCATCTCAAATGTCTCCATGTCTGTTTTATTACTGTGAGGGTGGGGGTTTTCTGTGTGATCTCTTGCACTAACACTCAACTCTACCCTACATCCCAAAGTTCACTCCACTGTATACTTTTATGCTCAAGGTGGTTGTTACACTAGGTGGTTCAGTGAACTTCTGGATGCTAGTGGGATGATGATGATGAGTAACCTTGCCTGAGACCTGAAGACTTGTTGTGTCCAACTGTTCTGAATGCGTTGTACCTTGAATGTGGACAGTCGATGCATTTTGTTCTAACCTGCATATCGGACCTCAGAAGTAAAAGGTCCTCTGGAAAAATGTGCAATATTTTTACCACCTGGGGGATTTCAAGAGAATAGTTGTTTGATAGACCGTGGCCAGACATGCAGTACCAACCTCTCTCTGTCTGACCTATATCAACCAGCTAACTGGAAGCAGATCTCTCAAGCTGTTGTTTGATGCTTAAATCACTGACTGTTAATCAGCATCACTGATTGAGAAATAGGGGAAACATTTTTATAAGAGATGGGAGAAGAGAGAGAAATCATCATGGTACCGGATTGTGTGAGAGTGATTCATCTGTCACCACATCCCATCCTGATTAAACATATCACAACTACAATTGCTGTACAGCCCCTAATGGGAGCTACTGCTTTGTGGGTTGGAGGGGTATTTACCAGAGATCATATATATAAAGGTTTTTACTCACCTTCACATGCATGCAGTCATGCACACACCACCACCACACACGCATGCATGCACACACACAAGTCAGTGGGTGGTTGCCCATGTGTGATTGCTGGGAACAGTAGATGAGGGCCAAAACCATGTAACTGAGCAGCTTAGCTCTCGCTGTGTCAGCACACTGTTATCAGAGGTGTTGGAAAACAGACAGACAAGCCTTACACCGGCTCAGCTCAGAGGTCCTTTGTTTAATGATCAACCTGGTTGGAGTCCGGTCATTCATTATTTGCAGTGTTTGCCATCATGAGAACACTGAAATGCAATCATGATGGTTAAACTCTAACACAGTAAATGCATACTGTACCTCTGAAAGACTGGTTAGATCAGGGGGAAAACAGTGACTTAGTCTGGACTGAGGGTAAGATAGAAGCCCGGCTTTCTACTGAAGTTAAGCTAAGCAGGTGCAGGCTTGGTTAGTGCCTGGTATGGGAGCAGTGCTGGCCCTAGCCTTTTGGGGGCCCTAAGCGAGATTTGGTTGCCCTGAAATTCTACCCATTTTGACATTGGGGGTAGAGAAATCTTTGCAGTTTAAATCTAATTTCCTGCAATTCTAGACATTTTGCCATGACTTATGCCATGTTAATGATATCTGAGTGAGAGTGACTAACAAAAATCAATGGGGGTCCCCTGGAGGTCAGGGCCCCTGGGCACGCGGTTGGTATTTGGCCATGATTTTCTACAAGTTTAGATTGCTGGCTAGACTAACCAATCTAAAATGTGTTAGCTCACATTGCTCATTGAGTGACCGTCAGGGACTGACATAACAACCGAAAAATTGCTGATGAAGAACCAGATTTCGAACTTCCTTGCGCATTCTTCTATTCTAACTCTCAACAGTAAACTGAGACCCTGACTGAGTTGCAATTGTATTAACTACTGCTTATGCCTGGAGCCAGCACCGGATGGGAGACAGGTTTTATTTATGGTTAAGGCCTTACAACACACACATAAACAGGTAGTGTGGTATGTCAGGATGTCAGCTGACCCGTGTGGTGAAGATGGGTCTGCTGCCTCTGACAGGGTGATGTTACTGTCACAACGGAAAGAGAGAGACAGAGAGAGAGAGACAGCGAGAGCAACAAAAAAAGGACATCGAAATGCCGCAAATGGACCCTTACAAAAACACATCCCTAGGCAACCGTGTAAGAGGAGGAGGGTGAGGAAGATAGACAAGATGTTCGGTGGATTACATGGAAACACACACACACAGTAAGAGATGCTGTGTGGACTGGGTGGAAAAGAGGCCGCATCGTGACGCACGGCCCACCGCAGAGTTTCCCAGCTTCATCAGAAAGGAAAAATCAACGCCTTATTTAAAAAAATAAGTGTGTGTGTGTGTGTTAGTGTGTGATATTTAGAACACAATGACACTACTGTGACCTTACATGTCTGTCACTTTACACCTTAAAAAATGCTTTTATATATTTATGTGTGTCAAATCTCAATCAATTATCTCTGAAACTGATATAACTTGTGTAAACATTAACAGAATATGATGCAGTGTTCACTCTTCCAGGAAATGCTGTAAAGGTCTATGTTTACTGTGGTACTGCACTGTTATTTCCTGAAGTAGCTATAAAAAGAACAGCAAGTAGCCATGCTGCAGTTTATGCTTAAAATCAATGAAACTGACAGTCTGTGGATAGTTATCTCGTAGAACCTATAGATTCATAGATTCAAGTAAAATGTTGCTTTTTACTGAAAAAGGCCTCAGTTCTCCTAAATGGTCAGCCAGTCTAACTATGGCTAACCAGTGGATTATTTCACATAGTCTTTTCTACATGTGGATCAAATTGTTTTCCCACTTGCAGTTCTGGTTGGTTCCTTAAAAAACCTGTGTCCAATGTAGAGAGAAGTGGAGAGTCTGAATAATCTGAATCAGTTGTGTTAGTGCTGGGATGGAACAAAAGCCTTCGCCCATGCAGCTCTCCAGGACCCTGGTATGAATGTAAACTGGCCAGTAGTCACTTTTTCGCAACCTTTAACCATTAAAGGGGAAATCTGCAGTTGCTACATAGAATTTTGGTTTCATGGTATGTACCCATTGATTCTTGAAGAAAATAACTTATTAATACCTCATGAGCTTAGCTCAACTGTCGTAACCCATCAGAACTCAAATGTTCGTAAACAAGTAAATGTAAACCAACACAATATAGCCTCAAAACATGGTTAAAACAATCATTTGCATCCATAGCTCTGTCTATGAATTTGAGAGTGGTTACATTTCTCCAGCCCCATCCCTCAGCTTTTTACCGAAACAGAGGCGGGGACACGCTTTGTTATTGTTTCAACTGCTGAATGCCCCTTTAAAGCAGGAATCCAGAGGTTGTGGGTGACCCAATGCCAACCCACTTCTTGCTTAGTATTTTTACTTTGAACGGAAACAAGATGATTGAGCCCTGAGCCACTTGGTCTTCTGGACAAGGTGTGTCTTTGCGCTAATCTCGTCTACTCGAATGACCCTGGTGCCCCGGAGCTGGAGGGGAAGTGAAATCACTTGCAACCTAACATTAGGTTCAACAGAAACAAACAAAGCCGACAAGCATCATTCTCGGTTCTGAATCAACTCAACCCCAAAACAGAAAAAGGAGCAAGAAAAAGATTGCTCATGACCAATCCAGAAACCGGATAAACATTGGAATTAATTTTGAAAGGTGGAAGAGTGACGCCAAAATGGCCACCATTCTAATAGACTGGTAACGTTAGGTAATTGTTGGGATGCGTTTTTAGCCTGCCCGCTACGTTAGCTGCTAACGTTAGTGTATTTAATGTAAGGAATCTAATGATAGCATCATGTAGTATACTGCATAAACCCCACAAGATGCCTAATGCCTTTATTTCAACTAGCTAGCTAAAGCTACCTATGCAGATTGTTGATGTGATCAAATTAAATTTAATTTGTCACATACACGTGTTTAGCAGATGTTATTGCGGGTGTAGCGAAATGCTTGTGTTTCTAGCTCCAACAGTGCAGTAATATCTAAACAAGTAATATCTAAACAAGTAATATCTAACAATAAACACAATCTAAAGGAATGGAATTAAGAATATATAAATATTCGGATGAGCAATGTTAGAGCGGCATAGACTAAGATACAGTAGAATAGGACACAATACAGTATATACATATGAGTAATGCAAAATATGTAAACATTATTAAAGTGACTAGTGGTCCAATTATTAAAGTGGCCAGTGATTTCAAGTCGATGTATACAGTGGTTCCTCCTTTAAAAGCTGTGTCATACTGCGGCACACCTTGCGGACTGCCGCAGCATTCTGTGGCACATCATTTAATTGTCAGACATTTTTTCTGTTAATGCAAGTTAGTGCTAGTTTGACCACCAGAAGGCATCTTTGAGAAGCATTCTATAGTCTTCCATATTGGCATTACCAGAGACGGGGAGGGCACGCGGGAAACCGGGGTTCAATTCCCTGACGGGGAGGAAGCATTAGGCTGTCCTTGTAAATAAGAAGAATGTAAATAAGAATGTGTTCTTAACCTGTTGGGGCTAGAGGGCAGTATTTGCACGGCCGGATAAAAAACGTACCCGATTTAAACTGGTTACTACTCTTGCCCAGAGAATATGCATATAATTAGTAGATTTGGATAGAAAACACTCTAAAGTTTCTAAAACTGTTTGAATGGTGTCTGTGAGTATAACAGAACTCATACGGCAGGCCAAAACCTGAGAAGATTCCATACAGGAAGAGCCCTGTCTGACAATTTATTGTCCTTCTGAAGAAGAAGAATCAAGAATCCTGAACCAAAGAAAATGTTGGCTTGAGTAGTGTATTCCGTTTGCCAACAATACTTTGACATAAGGCGCCAAAGTCTAGTGTTTGTTGCGCACGCCAGTTACTAAAACAATGTAACTTGTCAACAATATTTATACCGTGTATAAAGCTGGCCATTTAAACGTACATGCTCTAGCAATGTGAAATATATTATTAGAATAACGATCAAAGTATTGGTAGAGTATAATCATATAATTTAACCTACCTTGTGTGTTTGTCTGAAGCGCCGCACTGTTATGTTTCACTATATGGATCACTCCAATATATTGGTATCACTCCGCGGCGGAGGGATACATCCGAGGTGAGGATTTACAGATTTACTCCAGTGTACACCTGTGTCACGGCTGGGGTCCGCCCCTATATATAGACCCCATGGCCGCAACGCACGTTCTCTTTCATTTTCTCAGCGGACGTCTGTATGGTTTGAGGTACAAACCTTCTGAAGTTCACTTGGTAAGTCACTGGTAAGTGTAATGTCTTGTGTGGAAGTATACTCACTGGCTGTTTGCAGCCTGGAGCAGCTGGCTAAATGGCCAGCCCCTCCTCTTGAGTGCTCCAATCGCTGCTCGTGGTTGATCTGTATCTTCCGCCCGTGGTTTGTCCTACTTGTGTTTCGTTAGCGTTACACTACGACTCCATGTGCATCCATTAGTGTGGTGGCTCTTGCTGCCACAAACTGTAATTTACCTTAGAACAAGACAGTCGGCAAGTTGTGTATGTGTGTATTGTGAATTTCTTTAACATGCTGTTCCACGTGCCAAAGGCGCAGGTTCTCTGCTAATTACCCTGCAGGGTTTTTCTCTTGTTCTTTCTCCTGCAGAGTGTAAGAGTATTGTGGTGGGCTTTCCACTACATTGAGACATTAACTTCGGAGTTCTTTAACGGAGTTACTCCATCATATGGTGCTGTTTCTACTGCTTGGATATTAAACCGGCTAGATAACATTGCAGTTGGCCTAAAACAAAAACAAATAAATCAAATCCATTACCTGGTTGCTGTTTCTTTGTCTGTCTGTTTTTCCCACACGGGTCTTCCCTGTTTTTTGCAGAGGTATTGGGTCATTTATCCCTCACCGGGTTCCTATTCCTTCAAGTGGGTCATGACATAAGCTCTCCCGGGGCGTCGGATCCCTGCTCCGTGGCCTTGTTGGCTTGACTGAGCTTACGGCTTCCCTTTGTGACAAGTGTGATGGTGGAATCCATGTGCGAGTGGGTCGGCCAGGCTCAGGCTGGGGACGAGCTCCCTCCCTCAGGAGTGGTGCGCCAGGGAGCTGTTAGTCACTCTACTGAGCCCAGTACCCCTCCCAGGAAATGTGGCCGGAGGCAGAGCCCATATGCTGCCAGTCCTGGACAGGGGCAGGAGTCGGAGCGCTGGGACCACCTTGAATGGAGGGCGCATGCCCTGCATCAGGAGGTTGATAGCGTCGATGGCGATGACAGCTGTTCCCTGTTGGCCAGTGATAGGCTGTTCCTGGGGGACGATGCTAGCACTGTTCACCACCATGAGCGGGCTACCAGGCTGACAGGCCATCAGAAAAAGAAGCCGGCAGCGGGGCTTCATCGCCCCCAGCGGCTCGAGAGGCTATGAGGAGCCTGCTCACTCGGGTAGCCACTGCACTGGACATCAAACTGGTGGACAGTGAGGATTCTCAATCTTCCCCCATCTCTGCTGAGATACGCGAGGCCTTGCAGGAGAGCTGGGCTTCTGCCAGGGGGTGCTTCCGACTCACAGCAGAGACTGGACCATGGAGTTATGTTGCGGGCGCAGATTCACTCGACCTCCAGGAGTACCCGACCATGGACACCATGATAGCTGCCATGGTCCTCCCGGACCGGGAGATTGTAGGGGAGAACCCGCTACTGAAGCCGGGACCCCCCAGAGTCTTTCATGTGGACGTGAAAGCAACATATGGGTCCCTCTGCTCTCTTTTGGCCGCATTGGTAAGCACAGACGCATCCCAGATCGGCTGGGGGGGTGTGACCAAGGGCAGCTCGGCCAGCGGCTGTTGGCTACCCCCTTGGAGCGGCAGGCACATCAATACTGCAGCATACCACCCTGCAAGGCCTCGCGGTATGCTGCTGCATTGATGTGCCTGCCACTCCAAGGGGGTAGCCAACAAGTCCACTGCTGGCTTGCTTCTGAAGCTAAGCAGGGTTAGTCCTGGATGGGAGACCAGATGCTGCTGGAAGTGGTGTTGAAGGGCCAGTAGGAGGCACTCTTTCCTCTGGTCTAAAAAATATCCCAATGCCCCAGGGCAGTGATTGACACTGCCCTGTGTAGGGTGCTGTCTTTCGGATGGGACGTTAAACGGGTGTCCTGACTCTCTGAGGTCATTAAAGATCCCATGGCACTTATTGTAAGAGTAGGGGTGTTAACCCTGGTGTCCTGGCTAAATTCCCAATCTGGCCCTCAAACCATCATGGTCACCTAATAATCCACAGTTTACAATTGGCTCATTCATCCCCCTCCTCTCCCCTGTAACTATTCCCCAGGTCGTTGCTGTAAATGAGAACGTGTTCTCAGTCCACTTACCTGGTAAAATAATGGAAAAATAGAAAACAAATACACTAGAGCTCTGAGCTGTACTACTGGCCTTGTGGTCTTTCCTTCCACATCTGAACAGAAGACATGTCCTGGTGAGAATGGACAACACCACAGTGGTGGCTTACATCAACCATCAGGGTGGACTGAGGTGCCACTGCCTCCATCTTATGGCACGGGAGCTCCTTCTCTGGGCTCAGGGATGTCTAGCATCTCTACGCGTAGCACACGTACCTGGCATCCTGAATGTGGATGAGAGAGAGAGAGAGAGAGAGAGAGAGAGAGAGAGAGAGAGAGAGAGAGAGAGAGAGAGAGAGAGAGAGAGAGAGAGAGAGAGAGAGAGAGAGAGAGAGAGAGAGAGAGAGAGAGAGAGGACTTGGCAGCCTCCACACTGAGAGGGTATTTGGCTGCTATATCTGCATGAAATGTGGGGTGGATGGAAAGGCCAGTGGGGCGCCATCCCTTGGTCTCCAGGTTTATGAAGGGGGTTCATCGCCTGCGTCCAGCTAGGACCCGTCAGTGGCGAGCTGGGATCTGAATGTGGTCTTGGCAGCTTTGGCAAAGTTGCCTTTCGAACAGTTGGAGTCTGCCTCCCTGAAACACCTCTCTATCAAGGTGTTTTTCTTGGTAGAGATTACTTCCATGAAGAGGGTGGGTGAGCTCCATGCTCTTTTGGTAAGTTCTGAGTGCTACCGGATGGACCCCGATAGGAGGAGTATATCTCTCCACCCCAACCCTTCATTCCTCCCGAAGGTTCTATCAGACAGGCATGTGAACATCCCTTTTATCCTGTCTTCTGACGACCCCCCGGCAGTGGTGGGGGAGACTGAGCCTCCCTCCGGCATGCTATGCCCTGTGCGGGCACTGGCTGCCTACATGGAGCAGACACAGTCAGTGAGAACAAGAGACCAGCTCTTTGTCTGCTATGGTGATAGAGTCCTGGGGGCTGGGTTATCAAAGCAGAGGCTCTTTCACTGGATCGTGGACACAATTACGACAGCATACCACCTGGCTGGCAGGCCAGTCCTGGGATCTGTGGTGGCACATTCAACATGAGGTGTGGCTGCGTCCTGGGCTCTACTGAGAGGAGTGCCCCTCGCTGATATCTGTACTGCGGCCAGCTGGGCTTCCTCTTGCACCTTTGCTAGGTACTATCGGGTAAATGTGGCACCTCCCTCTGCGGTTGGTTCAGCGGTCCTGGGCGTCGCCTCCCCTTCCGGGGACTGTGCCGGGACCCCCCTTCCACATTGACGGCCCCTGCGTCTCCTGCGCCCACACGGGGACTTTGCCACTGGCTGGCCAGGTCCCTCTAGCACCGACTAAATCTGGTACGGGTATACCAATATATTGGAGGGATCCAATATAGTGAAACATAATGAAGGTTACTTATGTAACCACGGTTATGTGAGCTATATGAATCCTAGCCATGACACAGGTGTACACGGGAGTAAATCTGTAAATCCTCACCTCGGATGTATCCCTCTGCCGCGTAACCTTTGTTTACTTGAAGTGCAGGTGTGCTTTACGCATGAGGCAAATTAGTCTTCGAGTCATCGAGGAACATTTATTGGTTGACGGGAATAACCAAAGTGATGAATTATCGCGGGGGTGAAATACTTGATGAATGTGTATTGTGTGACTTAAAGTAGAAGTTATGGCACAAGTTTTTGAAGTGTGTTTATGTAAAACTGTTGTTTATGATTTTATATGTAGGGCTCCCGAGTGGCGTATGGGTCTAAGGCACTGCATCTCAGTGCTAGAGGTGTCACTACAGACATCCTGGTTAGATTCCAGGCTGTATCACAACCGGCCGTGATTGGGCGTCCCATAGGGCGGCGCACAATTGGCCGAGCATCGTCTGGGTTTGGCCAGTGTAGGCCGTCATTGTAAATAAGAATTTGTTATTAACTGACTTGCCTAGTTAAACAAAGATTTAATAAAAAATAAAATATAAAATATATATATATATATATACTGCTCAAAAAAATAAAGGGAACACTTAAACAACACAATGTAACTCCAAGTCAATCACACTTCTGTGAAATCAAACTGTCCACTTAGGAAGCAACACTGATTGACAATAAATTTCACATGCTGTTGTGCAAATGGAATAGACAACAGGTGGAAATTATAGGCAATTAGCAAGACACCCCCAATAAAGGAGTGGTTCTGCAGGTGGGGACCACAGACCACTTGTCAGTTCCTATGCTTCCTGGCTGATGTTTTGGTCACTTTTGAATGCTGGCGGTGCTTTCACTCTAGTGGTAGCATGAGACGGAGTCTACAACCCACACAAGTGGCTCAGGTAGTGCAGCTCATCCAGGATGGCACATCAATGCGAGCTGTGGCAAGAAGGTTGGCTGTGTCTGTCAGTGTAGTGTCCAGAGCATGGAGGCGCTACCAGGAGACAGGCCAGTACATCAGGAGACGTGGAGGAGGCCGTAGGAGGGCAACAACCCAGCAGCAGGACCGCTACCTCCGCCTTTGTGCAAGGAGGAGCAGGAGAAGCACTGCCAGAGCCCTGCAAAATGACCTCCAGCAGGCCACAAATGTGCATGTGTCTGCTCAAACGGTCAGAAACAGACTCCATGAGGGTGGTATGAGGGCCCGACGTCCACAAGTGGGGGTTGTGCTTACAGCCCAACACCGTGCAGGACGTTTGGCATTTGCCAGAGAACACCAAGATTGGCAAATTCGCCACTGGCGCCCTGTGCTCTTCCCAGATGAAAGCAAGTTCACACTGAGCATGTGACAGACGTGACAGAGTCTGGAGACGCCGTGGAGAACGTTCTGCTGCCTGCAACATCCTCCAGCATGACCGGTTTGGCGGTGGGTCAGTCATGGTGTGGGGTGGCATTTCTTTGGGGGGCCGCACAGCCCTCCATGTGCTCGCCAGAGGTAGCCTGACTGCCATTAGGTACCGAGATGAGATCCTCAGACCCCTTGTGAGACCATATGCTGGTGCGGTTGGCCCTGGGTTCCTCCTAATGCAAGACAATGCTAGACCTCATGTGGCTGGAGTGTGTCAGCAGTTCCTGCAAGAGGAAAGCATTGATGCTATGGACTGGCCCGCCCGTTCCCCAGACCTGAATCCAATTGAGCACATCTGGGACATCATGTCTCGCTCCATCCATCAACCCCACGTTGCACCACAGACTGTCCAGGAGTTGGCGGATGCTTTAGTCCAGGTCTGGGAGAAGATCCCTCAGGAGACCATCCACCACCTCATCAGGAGCATGCCCAGGCGTTGTAGGGAGGTCATACAGGCACGTGGAGGCCACACACACTACTGAGCCTCATTTTGACTTGTTTTAAGGACATCACATCAAAGTTGGATCAGCCTGTAGTGTGGTTTTCCACTTTAATTTTGAGTGTGACTTCAAATCCAGACCTCCATGGGTTGATAAATTGGATTTCCATTGATTATTTTTGTGTGATTTTGTTGTCAGCACATTCAACTATGTAAAGAAAAAAGTATTTAATAATATTATTTCTTTCATTCAGATCTAGGATGTGTTGTTTAAGTGTTCCCTTTATTTTTTTGAGCAGTGTATATATATTTATATGTTCATGGGAAATTACACATTTATGGTAGAAATGTTTTTTGGGCAAGCCTAATTAAGTTCAGGAGTAAAAATAGTCACATAATAAGTTGCATGGACTCACTCTGTGTGCAATAATAGTGTTTAACATTATTTTTTAATGACTATCTTATCTCTGTACCCCACACATACAATTATCTGTATTTGGCGGGAAAATGTGAAGCCAGCTGCACAGTCTATTACCTGTTTTTGTTTGAGTTTTTTATAAAACAATGTGAAACAATGTTATGTCTGTTTGTTGGTTTTCATTAAATCATGCATTGCTGTTATTTATATGGTCTGAAATAAATGTGTTCATATGGGCACAATTATATCTTTAGGCTGTAGCATACCACTTTTTTGCTGTTATGAAAATAAAACATTTTATGTAGGAAAAAATTATCAGGTAAAATGCTGACATTTGGACATTTTGGTTAAAACAGACTCTTTGTCACATGACTATAGAAATGGAAACATTGGGATTTTAGAGACACAAAGTCCCCCCCCCTTTTTAATAAAAAAAGAGTTTTTTAAATTAAAATAAAGTATGCTAGCCATTTACTTATATGAAGGTCATGGGTCATTCAGCTGCATACCTGTATCATTGTTAAGCAACAGCGTAATTGGTTCAAGGGGTAAAGTTTTATCAATCATGTCTGAGAGAATGTATTACACTTTCCTCCAAAACCACCAGGTCCACCATTACACTTCTGTCATTGTAACACCTCAAACCTAATCTTTGGATGTTTGCCATTCCAAAGGTATTCATGTATACGTTTATCAATCATTCCCCAATAGCCTACTGGTGGAGGGAGTGGGATCATGCTCAGGAAACTAATACCTGCCGACACATTCATCTTTATGGAATCGACCCTAGGTTGTAAAGAAGAAGGCAACTTCTCCCAAACGGTTAAATCTCATTCAACCTCCTTGTACATTTTCTCAGAATTAAACTTCACCAGACCATGCAGAGATGTTTGTATACTAATACCCAAATAAGTGAACTTTGTTTTCCTTTCATAAAACCTGACTGGTCCATGTGAATCAACTTATCCAAATACTTTTCCATCCGTAACGCCAACACTTTTGAATACATTTTTGGTCAGAATTAATTAAAGATATCAGATGATAATTTGCACAATCTGTGTGATCTTTCCCTTTCTTTGGCAGTAGAGAGATTAATGTAGAGTTAGTATGCTCATGAAAAAAAACCTGGTCGATGGCTGAATGAATTGACACCAATAATACTGGTCCTAAAATGCCCCAAAAATGTAGTAACAGTTCAGGTGGAATGCCATCCAGACCAGGTGATTTACCCTTTTTATCACCTTTCAGTGCAGACTCCAGGTCCTCTAATGAGATGGGTCGACCTACATCCGCAGATCGCTTCTCATCCAAAACGGGCAAATCAAGATTTTCTAAAAACTGCTTGCATTTGTCTGGCTCAAACTGGATAGAAGATTTATATAACTCTTGGTAAAAACACTGAAATGTCCCATTAATATCCTGTGGGTCAGAAAGTAAGCCTTTAGAAGTGGGTTGAATAGATTCTATAGAAGTACAAGATTCCCTTTGTTTCAATTTTAAGGCTAGAAGCTTGCTTGGTTTGCTCCCATTAAAATATAGTTCTGCCTCACTCTATGCATGATGAACTCAGCTCTCCTCCTTAATAAATTATTCAGTTCCAGTTTAACCAGCCTCAAATCATTGCTGACATTATTTTAGTAATTCCTTTTCAGCTTATGTTCAAGTGATAAAACATTTTTCTCCAATAACTTGATTCTGTGATTCCTGGTTTTATTGAGGTGAAAAAGATGATGTGGTTAGTAGCCATATGTAAACATTGGGTCCTCTACAGAGTCCTTGTTTTTTTGCTAATTATTAAAATATATATATATTTCACCTTTATTTAACCAGTTAGGCCAGTTGAGAACAAGTTCGCATTAACAACTGCAACCTGGCCAAGATAAAGCAAAGCAGTATGACAAAAACAACAACACAGAGTTACACATAAACAAACATACAGTCAATAACACAAAAGAAAATCAAAATATAAAAATCTATGTACAGTGTGTGAAAAAGAGTAGGGAGTGTGTGAAGAAGAGTAGGGAGGTAGTCAATAAATAAGCCCTAGAGGCAAAAATAATTACAATTCAGCATTAATACTGGAGCGATAGATGTGCAGATGATGATGTGCAAGTAGAGATACTGGGGTGCAAAAGAGCAAGAGGGTAAGTAATAATATGGGGATGAGGTAGTTGGGTGTACTATTTACTGATTGTCTGTGTACAGGTACAGTGGTCGGTAAGCTGCTCAGACAGCTGATGCTTAAAGTTAGAGAGGGAGATATAAGACTCCAGCTTCAGAGATTTTTGCAATTCGTTCCAGTCGTTGGCAGCAGAGAACTGGAAGGAAGGAATTCAACTACTTTGGCTTGAATATCAGCCACAAACAATTCGTTTTTGAAGAATGGTCGTTTTAAAATGCCAACGTTTTGTTTTATTCACCTTAAAGCTCACATCCACTTGGGTAACCAGTCGATTATGATCTGAAAAAGTCACAGGCAATATTTGTATTGGCGCGACGCACATACCTGGAGTATGCGAGAATAGAAAACATTCAATTCTACAGTATGATTTGTGATATGCAGAAAAACTGGTATGATCTTTGATGCCCGAATTCTGAACTAGCCACACATCAGAGATATTGAGGTGTTCCGTCATTGCATTCAACGCTAATGGCTCCCGAGTGGCGCAGCGGTCTAAGGCACTGTGGTCCCTGGTTGTAATCCAGGCTGCATCACATCCGACCGTGATTGGGCGGCACACAATTGGCCCAGCATCATCCGGGTTTGGCCGGGGTATACCATCATTGTAAATAAGAATTTGTTCTTAACTGACTTGCACGTTAAATAAAAAGTGGTTTAGGGAAATAGCGACACAATGAAGTGATTAACTTAATAATCCAGTTCTAAATATTAATAATGAAATCAAACAAAGCGTCCAAAATAAAGTCAACAGGTTGAACCAGCCTCCAACTCCGCTAACCAACTAATGTTAATCGTTAGCTCCAACAGAGAGGGAAAGCGTCCTCCATTGTCGGTCCCGGTACTAGGAGAAATTCCTGTCCAAAAAAAAGTTAGATAAGAGTTGAGTAGTCAATTAAACGTTAGCTAGCCGGCTAGCTGCATCTTTAGCTCCCAGTTGATCCCATTTCACTCTGCGTCTCCTTATCATCCTGCTGTCCAGGCCCTTCCTCGGCATCTGTAAAGGAAAGCATTCTCTTTGTGGGGGGGGGCTTGTAGACCTGTCGCTGGGGAGACTTCTCAGAAATTCCTCTGCCTCTGTTGCCGAGGTGAAGGAGAGCTGCTCACCATTGAAAGTAAGTCGCAGGGTGGTGGGATAGATCAGAAAAGAGGGTATGCACTGCGAGTACAATTCCCCCTGGGCATCTGAGAATGCTTTCCTTCACTGAATTGTGAAGGCACTGTAGTCCGCATAAAAACGTATGGTTCTCCCGGCATCTTGGACGGGCACATTCTTTCTTGCTTCACATGCTCCTTGTAGAATAGCGTTGCGGTCCTGGTATCTGAGAACCTTGAAGACCATGGTCTGGGGGTTATCGTTCTTTGCATTTTGGTTGTAGACCCTGTGGGCCCTTTCCATTTTGAATCGGAGTAGTACCAAGTGACGGAATCCATTTGGGAAGGATTTCTTGCAGGAAAGCAATTGCATCACTTCCCTCCCGGTTTGTAGCAATCCCATGACCCTCACGTTATTGCGTCTGTCTTGATCCTCAAGCGACGCCATTTTGAACCGCATCTTCTCAAGTTCCAAAGTGCAGAGGTTCATATCCCTTTTTAGGCCCCTTGTCCCAGTCTGAATGCGAGCCAGCTTTTATTTTAGTGCTCGAACTGATCCTATGTGTGTGTCCAACTTATCTTGCAAGTTAGCAACTTGTTCCCTCACTCCTTGAATTGCTGCACCAACAGCACGTGTAACCACCGCCTCCATCCGATCTTGTTGTTCATCTAAAGCTAGCATCTTAATTTCCAAGATGGCATAGCAGTCAGACGTCTTTGTCCTGTCGTGTCCCTTGTATATATCTTTTTGCATCTTTTTCTTCGCATATCTTTTAAAAATATTTTCCTAAACCTCAACTTCTAAATACTCTCCTGCAACCCGCCTCACCCAATGTGGCGTGGATCTGTTTTTTTTCCTTCTAAAGTATTTCTATTTACTTCGGATCTGGAATCCCTCAACTGAAGCTGGCCAGCTAACTACCTACCAGCTATCAATCAGCAAACCATTGCTAGCAGTCATCAGCTAACCTTTAGCTCGGAAAGCTCTCGCCAGCTCAAACAACGTGACTCAAACCAGAGCATAACGTACCTATTATTATTATTTTTTTTTTCCCCCATATCCCCGGATTCCTACCAAACTCTGAACATTTTCATCTGGATCTTCGCAACTAGCTAACCGCAGTCACGGGTGACTACTCCTGACTAGCGTTTCCATCCTGGAGCAAGCACCAATTAGTCTGAAGCGAGCTCGGCCAGGGCTCCTGTGCTACCACCGAAGCCCACTCCTGGGCTACAATATCCGGACCCCTCCTACTGCCGGTACGGGGCATGGAACCCCGCCGATCCTCTACGACTGGAATACTGACATAATCTGCTCGAGGATTCCAACAGGCCCCTCAGGCGCGACGTCCGCTGAAGGCTCATTCTGCTAACCGGCCTGCTAGCTACCTAGAGCTACTTGGAACCCTACTAATTCCACGACTGGTCTATCGATGTCACTGCACAAAGAGGCAAAAACAAACTTACCCCCATCGCGACGTGTCTGCTAACTGCTAGCTTGCCAGCCCCGGTCTGCTAATTGCTAGCTTGTTTAGCCCCGGCCTACTAACTGTTAGCTTGTTAGCATCGGCCTGCTAACTGTCTGAATCGCCGTGTCCCCAGTCAGCCCAACCAATTACTGGACCCATATGTTCACTTGGCTACGCATGCCTCTCTCTAATATCAATATGCCTTGTCCATTACTGTCCTGGTTAGTGAATACTGTCTTATTTCACTGTAGAACCTCTAGCCCTGCTCAATATGCCTTAACCAACCATGTTGTTCCACCTCCTACATATGCGATGACATCACCTGGTTTAAACGTCTCTAGAGACTATATCTCTCTCATCATTACTCAATGCCTAGGTTTACCTCCAATGTACTCACATCCTACCTTACCTTTGTCTGTACACTATGCCTTGAATCTATGCTATCGTGGCCAGAAACCTGCTCCTTTTACGCTCTGTTCCAAACGTGCTAGACGGCCAGTTCGTATAGCCTTTAGCCGTACCCTTATCCTACTTCTCCTCTGTTCCTCTGGTGATGTGGAGGTTAATCCAGGTTTTGCAGTGCCTAGCTCCACTCCCACTCCCCAGGTGCTCTCATTTGTTGACTTCTGTAACTGTAAAAGCCTTGGTTTCATGCATGTTAACATTAGAAGCCTACTCCCGAAGTTTGTTTTAATCACTGCTTTAGCACACTCTGCCAACCCGGATGTCTTAGCCATGTCTGAATCCCGGGCTTAGGAAAACCACCAAAAACCCTGAAATCTCCATCGCTAACTATAAAATTTTCCGCCAAGATAGAACTGCCAAAGGGGGCGGTGTTGCAATCTACTGCAAAGATAGCCTGCAGAGTTCTGTATTACTTTCCAAGTCTGTACCCAAACAATTCGAGCTTCTACTTCTAAAACTTCACCTTTCCAGAAACAAGTCTCTCACTGTTGCCGCTTGCTATAGACCTCCCTCTGCCCCCAGCTGTGCCCTCGATACCATATGTGAATTGATTGCCCCCATCTATCTTCTGAGCTCGTGTTACTAGGTGACCTAAACTGGGATATGCTTAACACCACGGCCATCCTACAATCTAAGCTTGATACCCTCAATCTCACACAAATTATCAATGAACCTACCAGGTACAACCCCAAATCCGTAAACACGGGCAACCTCATAGATGTCATCCTAACTAACTCGCACTCCAAATACATCTCTGCTGTTTTCAATCAAGATCTCAGCGATCACTGCCTCATTGCCTGCATCCGTAATTGGTCTGCGACCAAACGACCACCCCTCATCACTGTCAAACGCACCCTAAAACACTTTTGCGAGCAGGCCTTTCTAATCGACCTGGCCGGGGTATCCTGGAATGACATTGACCTCATCCCGTCAGTAGATGATGCCTGGCTTTTCTTTAAAAGTGCCTTCCTCACCATCTTAAATAAGCATGCCCCACTCAAAAAATGTAGAACTAGGAATAGATATAGTCCTTGGTTCACTCCAGACCTGTCTGCCCTTGACCAGCACAAAAACATCCTGTGGCGTTCTGCATTAGCATCGAATAGCCACCGTGATATGCAACTTTTCAGGAAAGTTAGGAACAAATATACACAGGCAGTTAGAAAAGCTAAGGCTAGCTTTTTCAAACAGAAATTTGCATCCTGTAGTACTAACTCAAAAAAGTTCTGGGACACTGTAAAGTCCATGGAGAATAAGAGCACCTCCTCCCAGCTGCCCACTGCTCTGAGGTTAGGAAACACTGTTACCACCGATACATCCACTATAATTGAGAATTTCAATAAGCATTTCTCTACGGCTGGCCATGCTTTTCACCTGGCTACCCCTACCCCGGTCAACTGCCCGGCACCCTTCACAGCAACCCGCCAAAGCCCCCACCATTTCTCCTTCACCCAAATCCAGATAGCTGATGTTCTGAAAGTGCTGCAAAATCTGGACACATACAAATCAGCCGGGCTAGACAATCTGGACCCTCTCTTTCTAAAATGATCTGCCGAAATTGTTGCAACCCCTATCACTAGCCTGTTCAACCTCTCTTTCGTATCGTCTGAGATTCCCAAAAATTGGAAAGCTGCCGCGGTCATCCCCCTCTTCAAAGGGAGTGACACTCTAGACCCAAACTGCCACAGACCTATATCTATCCTACCTTGCCTTTCTAAGGTCTTCGAAAGCCAAGTTAACAAACAGATTACCGACCATTTCGAATACCACCGTACCTTCTCCGCTATGCAATCTTGTTTCAGAGCTGGTCATGGGTGCACCTCAGCCACGCTCAAAGTCCTAAACGATATCATAACCGCAATCGATAAGAGACATTACTGTGCAGCCGTATTCATCGACCTGGCCAAGGCTTTCGACTCTGTCAATCACCACATTCTTCTTGGCAGACTCGACAGCCTTGGTTTCTCAAATGATTGCCTCGCCTGGTTTGCCAACTACTTCTCTGATAGAGTTCAGTGTGTCAAATCGGAAGGCCTGTTGTCCGGACCTCTGGCAGTCTCTGTGGGGGTGCCACAGAGTTCAATTCTCGGGCCGACTCTCTTCTCTGTATACATCAATGATGTTGCTCTTGCTGCTGGTGATTCTCTGATCCACCTCTATGCAGACGATACCATTCTGTATACTTCTGGCCCCTCTTTGGACACTGTGTTAACTAACCTCCAGACGAGCTTCAATGCCATACAACTCTCCTTCCGTGGCCTCCAACTGCTCTGAAACGCAGGTAAAACTAAATGCATGCTATTCAATCGATCACTGCCGCACCTGCTCGCCCGTCCAGCATCACTACTCTGGACGGCTCTGATTTAGAATACGTGGACAACTACAAATACCTGGGTGTCTGGTTAGACTGTAAACTCTCCTTCCAGACTCACATTAAGCATCTCCAATCCAAAATGAAATCTAGAATCGGCTTCCTATATTGCAACAAAGCATCCTTCACTCATGCTGCCAAACACACCCTCGTAAAACTGACCATCCTACCGATCCTCGACTTCGGTGATGTCATCTATAAAATAGCCTCCAACACTCTACTCAACAAACTGGATGCAGTCTATCACAGTGCCATCCGTTTTGTCACCAAAGCCCCATACACTACCCACCATTGTGACCTGTACGCTCTCGTTGGTTGGCCCTCGCTTCATACTCGTCGCCAAACCCACTGGCTACAGGTTATCTACAAGTCTCTGCTAGGTAAAGCCCCGCCTTATCTCAGCTCACTGATCACCATAGCAGCACCCACTCGTAGCACGCGCTCCAGCAGGTATATCTCACTGGTCACCCCCAAAGCCAATTCCTCCTTTGGTCGTCTTTCCTTCCAGTTCTCTGCTGCCGATGACTGGAACGAACTGCAAAAATCTCTGAAGCTGGAGACTCATATCTCCTTCAATAGCTTTAAGCACCAGCTGTCAGAGCAGCTCACAGATCACTGCACCTGTACATAGCCCATCTGTAAACAGCCCATCTATCTATCTACCTCATCCCCATACTGTATTTATTTACTTATCTTGCTCCTTTCCTTTTCTGCACATCTACCATTCCAGTGTTTAATTGCTATATTGTAATTACTTCGCCACCATGGCCTATTTATTGCCTTAACTTACCTCATTTGCACTCACTTTATATAGACTTTTTGTTTTCTTTTGTTCTACTGTATTTTTGACTGTATGTTTTGTTTATTCCATGTGTAACTCTGTGTTGTTGTATGTGTCGAATTGCTACGCTTTATCTTGGCCAGGTCGCAGTTGCAAATAAGAACTTGTTCTCAACTAGCCTACCTGGTTAAATAAAGGTAAAATAAAAAATAAAAAAATCAGTAGCTACCTCGGTTTTCTGGTGTTTAGTTGCCATTTTATTGGGCGAACCCATATGTTTCTTGAGCCCAGACATTTCCACTGACGTTTAAACAAAAAAATTAAGTAGAAGTAGATAACATGAATAAAATATAGAATGAGGAAATGTCAGCAGGAGCTTCAGAGTCTTCTGACCATGTGTTTGTAGGTCATGTGACCTTCCCAAAGGTTGCAAGTTTAAATCCAGCAATATGACATTGTTTGTTGTTGTTTATATTTTTGTTTTAAGCCTATCCCAAACCTTAACCCTTACCTTAACCATTCAGAGTTAATGCCTAACCTTAAGAATTTGGGGTTAATACCTGAACTTGACCCTTACCTTAAAAATGTGGAGTTAATGCATATACTTAACCTTAAACACTTAGAGATTTGATGTTTGGAACGTTTGAGAAACATGGATGAACGTCTAATTCTGACATGAGACTGTGAGAGCTGGTAGCAGCAACTAGGCCCAATGAATTACCTTTGGAATTACATTTTTTTATCCCGCTCGTTTGATCCTGATCTAATTTCAAATGCTAACACTGACGTTTTCACATTCAGTCAAACAAATAATGCCTTATTACCAACACAGTATTGTACAGCTTTGACAATGATCGTAATGGTGGCGCTTGGCTTGCACGTGCAAATTCAGCACACACAACATTCTATACATTTCTATGATGAAATGGCGCCGGAGAAGAAGGCGTTTTACGTGTCCCCAACCGATGGTGTTTTTTTGTTTGTTTATTTGCATTGTTTGTAACTTCTTTTTTAATTTATTTTGTACATAATGTTACCGCTACCATCTCGTATGACCAAAAATAACCTCTGGATATCAGGACTGCGATTACTCACCACAGACTAGCAGAATCCTGTTTTTCCTTTAACTAGTCTGATGAGCGCAACACGAATGCTTTCCTGGGAAAAGGCCCAGATCCCCATGATTTGTGTGAAGAGGAGGCAGAGAGAAAGGGGCCAGAGGGTGGGCTGCCTTCTGAGAATTCATAGGTGATTGAATTATTCTTTTTTATGTTTTATTTTACCTTTATTTAACTAGGCAAGTCAGTTAAGAACAAATTCTTATTTTCAATGATGGCCTAGGAACAGGGGCAGAACAACAGATTTGTACCTTGTCAGCTCAGGGATTTGAACTTGCAACCTTTCGGTTACTAGTCCAACGCTCTAACCACTAGGCTACGATGCCACCCCCGAATAAACCTCCACTTCCTTCCATTCTGCTAGCAAACGTGCAATCTTTGGAGAATAAAATCGATGACCTACACGGAAGATTAACCTGTTGGGGCTAGGGGGCAGTATTGAGAATTTTGGAAAAAATATGTGCCCATTTTTAATGGCCTCCTACACCAACTCAGAAGCTAGAATATGCATATTATTGTTCAGGTTTGGATAGAAAACACTCTGAATTTTCTAAAACTGTTTGAATGGTGTCTGTGAGTATAACAGAACTCCTATGGCAGGCAAAAACCTGACAAGGTTTCAAGCAGGAAGTACCCTGTCTGACAAGGAGTCGTGCATCTTGCATCTGTTTATTGAAAAGTAAGGATCTTAGCTGTAACGTGACAATTCCCAGGGCTCCGATAGGCTCTCAGAACCCGGGAAATACCTGAAGGTTGACGAGTCAGCCTCAGGCTGAAACACATTATCGCCTTTGGCAAGTGGCGGCTCAGAGGACCTTTGAATGAGGCGTGTGCACGATTCGCTCCTGAGGAAAAATTTTATTCGGCTGTTTAGGCTCAATGCATATTCCCGGTCGGAATATTATCACTTTTCTACGAGATAAATGGCATAAAAACTGGTTTTAAACAGCGGTTGACATGCTTCGAAGTACGGTAATGGAATATTTAGACATTTTTTGTCACGCCAATGCGCCATGCGCGAGACCGTGATGTTGCATTCTGATAGTGTCTAGAACTCACGAACAAAACGTCGCTGTTTGGATATAACGATGGATTATTTGGGACCAAACCAACATTTGTTATTGAAGTAGAAGTCCTGGCAGTGTATTCTGACGAAGAACAAGCAAGGTAAGAACAATTTTCTTATAGGAAATGTGATTTTGGTGGAGGCTGACCTGGGTGGGTGTCTAAATAGCTAGCCCTGTGATGCCGGGCTATGTACTTAGATTATTGCAAAATGTGCTTCATCCGAAAAGCTATTTTAAAATCGGACATATCGAGTGCATAGAGGAGTAATGTATCTATAATTCTTAAAATAATCGTTATGCTTTTTGTGAACGTTTATCGTGAGTAATTTAGCAAACTGTTAGTAAATTCCCCGGAAGTTTGCGGGGGTTATGCTTTTTCTGAACGTCACATGCTAATGTAAAAAGCTGTTTTTTGATATAAATATGAACTTGATTGAACAGACATGCATGTATTGTATAACACAATGTCCTAGGTGTGTCATCTGATGAAGATCATAAAAGGTTAGTGCTGCATTTAGCTGTGGTTTGGGTTTATGTGACATGATATGCTAGCTTGAAAAATGGGTGTCTGATTATTTCTGGCTGGGCACTCTGCTGACATAATCTAATGTTTTGCTTTCGTTGTAAAGCCTTTTTGAAATCGGACAGTGGGGTTAGATTAACAAGATTCTTGTCTTTAAATAGCTGTAAAATAGTCATATGTTTGAGAAATTGAAGTAATAGTATTTCTAACGATTCAAAAATCGCGCCACTGGATTTCAGTGGCTGTTACGTAGGTGGGACGAGTTCGTCCCACATGCGCCAGAGAGGTTAAACTACCAACGGGACATTCAAAACTATAATATCTTATGCTTCATGGAGTCGTGGCTGAATGCTGGCACTATCAACATACAGCTGGCTGGTTATACGCTGTACCGGCAGGACAGAAAAGTGGCGTCTGGTAAGACAAGGGGCGGCGGACTATGTATTTTTGTAAATAACAGCCGGTGCACGATATCTAAGGAAGTCTCGAGCTATTGCTCGCCTGAGGTCGAGTATCTCATGATAAACTGTAGACCACACTATCCACCTAGAGAGTTTTCATCTGGATTTTTCATAGCTGTTTACATACCACCACAGACTGAGGCTGGCACTAAGACAGCATTGAATGAGCTGTATTCCGCCAAAGCAAACAAGAAAATGCTCACCCAGAGGAGGCGCTCCAATTAGCCCGGGACTTTAACCTGTCTGGGCTAGGGGCAGTATTTTCACGGCCGGATAAAAAGCCATACCCGATTTAAACTGGTTACTACTCTTTCCCAGAAATGAGAATATGCATATTATTAGGAGATTTGGATAGAAAACACTCTGAAGTTTCTAAAACTGTTTGAATGGTGTCTGTGAGTATAACAGAACTCATATGGCAGGCAAAAACCTGAGAAAATTCCAAGCAGGAAGTGGCCTGTCTGACAATTTGTAGTCATTCTTTTGCTTCTCTATCAAAACTACAGTATCTGAGCTGTTACGTGGCACTTTCTAAGGCTTCCATTGGCTCTCTAAAGCCTTCAGAATGCGGATTGAGGCGTCTCCTGTCTCTGGGCAGAGTATGGTAGCTCAGTTTGTCAGTGGTCTGCCTAGTGACTAAGAGATTGGAGATGCGCGTTCACGAGACGACACTGTTTTTTCTTTCCCTCTTTGAATGAATACACTATTGTCCGGTTGGAATATTATCGCTATTTTACGAGAAAAATACCATAAAAGTTTATTTTAAACAGCGTTTGACATGCTTCTAAGTACGGTAAAGGAACATTTTGAATTTTTTTGTCTCGATATGCGCTCGCGCGTTACCCTTTGGATAGTGACCTGAACGCACGAACAAAACGGGAGGTATTTGGACATAACTATGGATTATTTGGAACAAAAACAACATTTCTTGTGGAAGTAGCAGTCCTTGGAGTGCATTGTGACGAAGATCAGCAAAGGTAATACAATTTTTCTAATAGTAATTCTGAGTTTAGTGAGCCCCGAAGTTGGTGGGTGTCAAAATAGCTAGCCGTGATGGCTGAGCTATGTACTCAGAATATTGCAAAATGTGCTTTCAGCGAAAAGCTATTTTAAAATCTGACATAGTGATTGCATAAAGGAGTTCTGTATCTATAATTCTTAAAATAATTGTTCGGTATTTTGTCAACGTTTATGGTGAGTAATTTAGTAAATTCACCAGAAGTTTTCGGTGGGAATGCATGTTCTGAACATCACATGCCAATGTAAAAAGCTGTTTTTGGATATAAATATGAACTTGATTGAACAAAACATTCATGTATTGTATAACATAATGTCCTAGGAGTGTCATCTGATGAAGATCATCAAAGGTTAGTGCTTCATTTAGCTGTGTTTTGGGTTTATGTGACATACATGCTTGCTTGGAAAATGGCTGTGTGATTATTTGTGGCTATGTACTCTCCTAACATAATTTAATGTTTTGCTTTCGCTGTAAAGCCTTTTTGAAATCGGACAATGTGGTTAGATTAACGGAGTCTTGTCTTTAAAATGGTGTAAAATAGTCGTATGTTTGAAAAATTTAAATTATTGCATTTTTGAGGTTTTGTATTTCGCGCCACGCACTTCCACTGGCTGTTGAATAGAGTGGGACGGTGACGTGCTACCTAGCCCATAGAGGTTAATGCAAGGAAACTTAAATCCATTTTTACCAAATTTCTATCAGCATGTTACATGTGCAACCAGAGGGAAAAAAACTCTGTATCACCTTTACTCCACACACAGAGACGTATACAAAGCTCTCCTTCGCCCTCCATTTGGCAAATCTGACCATAATTCTATCCTCCGGATTTCTGCTTACAAGCAAAAATTAAAGCAGGAAGCACCAGTGACTAGATCAATAAAAAAAGTGGTCAGATGAAGCAGATGCTAAGCTACAGGACTGTTTTGCTCGCACAGACTGGAATATGTTCCAGGATTCCTCCGATGGCATTGAGGAGTACACCACATCAGTCATTGGCTTCATCAATAAGTGTGTCGATGACGTCGTCCCCACAGTGACCGTACCTACATACCCCAACCAGAAGTCATGGATTACAGGCAACATCCGCACTGAGGTAAAGGCTAGAGCTGCCGCTTGCATGGAGCAGTACTCTAACCCAGAAGCTTAAAAGAAATCCCGCTATGCCCTCCAACAAACCATCAAACAGGCAAAGCGTCAATACAGGACTAAGATCGAATCGTACTACACCAGCTCTGATGCTCGTCGGATGTGGCAGGGCTTGCAAAACAATACAGACTACAAAGGGAAGCACAGCCGAGAGCTGCCCAGTGACGAGCCTACCAGACTCGCTAAACTACTTCTATGCTCGCTTCGAGGCAAATAACACTGAAACATGCATGAGAGCACCAGCTGTTCCAAAAGACTGTGTGATCACGCTCTCCCCAGCCGATGTGAGTAAGACCTTTAAACAGGTCAACATTCACAAGGCCGCAGGGCCAGACGGATTACCAGGACGTGTACTGCGAGCATGCGCTGACCAACTGGCAAGTGTCTTCACTGACATTTTCAACCTCTCCCTGTCTGAGTCTGTAATACCAACATGTTTTAAGCAGACCACCATAGTGCCTGTGCCCAAGAACACTAAGGTAACCTGCCTAAATGACTACCGACCCATATCACTCACGTCTGTAGCCATGAAGTGCTTTGAAAGGCTGGTCATGGCTCACTTCAACACCATTATCCCAGAAACCCTCGACCCACTGCAATTTGCATACCGCCCCAACAGATCTACAGATGATGCAATCTCTATTGCACTCCACATTGCCCTTTCCCACCTGGACAAAAGGAACACCTATGTGAGAATGCTATTCATTGACTACAGCTCAGCGTTCAACACCATAGTGCCCTCAAAGCTCATCACTAAGCTAAGGACCCTTGGACTAAACACATCCCTCTGCAACTGGATCCTGGACTTCCTGACAGGCCACCCCCAGGTGGTAAGGGTAGGTAACAATACATCTGCCACGCTGATCCTCAACACAGGGGCCCCTCAGGGGTGTGTGCTCAGTCCCCCCCTGTACTCCCTGTTCACGCATGACCTCACGGCCAGGCACGACTCCAACACCATCATTAAGTTTGCAGATGACACAACAGTTGTAGGCCTGATCACCGACAACGACGAGACAGCCTATAGGGAGGAGGTCAGAGACCTGGCTGTGTGGTGCCAGGACAACAACCTCTCCCTCAACGTGATCAAGACAAAGGAGATGATTGTGGACTACAGGAAAAAGAGGACCGAGCACGCCCCATTCTCATCGACGGGGCTGCAGTGGAGCAGGTTGAGAGCTTCAAGTTCCTTGGTGTCCACATCCCGAAATAACCAACATGGTCCAAGCACACCAAGACAGTCGTGAAGAGGGTACGAGAAAATTCCCCCTCAGGAGACTGAAAAGATTTGGCATGGGTACCTAGATCCTCAAAAGGTTCTAAAGCTGCACCATTGAGAGCATCCTCACTGATTGCATCACTGCCTGGTATGGCAACTACTCGGCCTCCGACCGCAAGGCACTACAGAGGGTTCATCACTGGGGCCAAGCTTCCTGCCATCCAGGACCTCTATACCAGGCGGTGTCAGAGGAAGGCCCTAAAAATTGTCAAAGATTCCAGTCACCCTAGTCATACCGTTCTCTCTGCTACTGCACGGCAAGCGGTACCAGAGCGCCAAGTCTAGGTCCAAGAGGCTTCTAAACAGCTTCTACCTCCAAGCCTTAAGACACCTGAAAATCTAATCAAATGGCTACACAGACTATTTGCATTGCCCCCCTCCCCCTCTTTTACACTGCTGCTACTCTCTGTTGTTATCAAATATGCATAGTCACTTTAATAACTCTACCTACATGTACATATTACCTCAACTAACCGGTGCCCCCGCACATACCGGTACCCCCTTGTATATTGCCTTGCTATTGTTATTTTACTGCTGATCTTTAATTACTTGTTACTTTTATTTCTTATTCTTATCCGTATTTTTTTTTAACTGCATTGTTGGTTAGGGGCTCGTACGTAAACATTTCACTGTAAGGTCTACACCTGTTGTATTCAGTGTATGTGACTAATAAAATTTGATTTGATAATAGAATTCTGTTATTTGACTTGTCAAATTTAAAGCTTATTTGACACTTCAAATAGTGTTATTTGACATGTATCTTTTTTGACACGCAAAGACCCAAACGGCATTCCATACGAGTCTGCATTGTTGGAAAAGGACCCTAAGCATTTCACTGTTCGTCTACACCTTTTGTTTACTAAGCATGTGACAAATAACACTTGATTTGATTTGCCAGGTGCTCACGAAGCAAACCAGACTATTGTGTTGACCAGTGCTATTGAATTGTCTGTGCTTTATTTTATTGACTTATGGTTAATCTTTCCTTGTCTCTGTGTTATTGTCATAGCTTCACCATGTTCATCATTGTAGTTACAGCATAGTTTATTTTAGGCTGCTGCAGGGATCAGCACAGAGGAGGAGAGCAGAGGGGATGATGATGACATCTGTAGGAAAAGCAGCGTGTTCACAAGTTGACCCACTGCAGATTAACTCACTGTTATCTTTACAGCCATATAAAGGAGTGGAGCCTGGGCAACCCCGGTCCTCAGGGCAGTGCACAAACCTTACAGGGGACAGGTGCTCAAAATGCAACAAAATAGTTTTACATTTTTGAGCATAGGCCTATTTATTTCTGCAACAACACACTCACCCATCAACACAAATTGTAAGCAAGCTAGTTACAGTGTTTCCTAAAGATATGTTTGAAATAGGGAAAAGAGGGTGAGCTATCATCTGATCATTAATGTTGATGATTGATGTAAATCTGCTAGTTAGCTAGATCGATTTATTTTACTGATTGTGATTTACCTCTATGTCTTCCTGCCTCTCTCTGCTACAGGTGTCATCCAACCAGACTGAATATTGGAAATGATGTAGGCTAAATCAGGTGTTATCCACTGTTAATCAAATGTTATGCTGCTGTGCCAATACTGTTGAATTTAAAACTAGATAGCTAGCTAGCTACACACACTTGACCGGTGAGCGCATCTCTCAAGCCATGCATGTTTGGATACTGGGCACCCGCAATCTCTGTGCAGGGCAGACTGGGGAAAAAGGCGCAACTGGGCCCTCGCAAGCTCCATATAGGGCAGATCAACAGGCCCGTCCCCCAAGGGTTGGGGGTATGGCAAACTTGATGACGACTTGCAAGTGGGTTCCGAACTACAATGACAGAACATTTATACCCAAAAAATATTTTGGGAGAAATTATACCACCTCCCAAAAGGAGACTTTGCCTAGAACTATCCACCTTGTCATACTAGGAAAACATCCTGGTGGGGACACTTTTCACACCACTACAATATGAAGTGATTTACGTAGCAGGTTAGGAGAGCATTTTCACTAACCCTAACACTTTTCCTAACCTTAACCTCAGTATCCTAACCTGCTATGTTAATTCTCCTAACCTGCTGCGTAAATTCTCCTAACTTACACTCTATCGATTGTTTCTGTGACGAGAGGGAGAGAGAGCGAGAGAGAGAGAGAGTGAGAGAAAGAGAGAGAGAGAGAGAGAGAGAGAGAGAGAGAGAGCGCTGATGGCTAGTTTCAGTGAGAGACACTAGGCCATAAAACCCAACCTTAACTGAGACTGTTTAGAGGCCCAATAAAGACAATTACCACAATTACCACATATAAAACTAAATACACGCTCAGCCAAGGACAAATATTTAATATATAAGACTGAGATCTCACTCAACATGTAGTATTTCATTATCAATGCTTTCCATAAGAAAATATACAATACTTTGTTACTTTGTTAATCCCTGAAGCAAGCATCTCATCTGGGCCATGACCAAACATGAGGGCAGTGAGCACCAAATTAGTTTCAGTACAATAACAAGATATTACACTTTGACCAAACCTCTGGGCCATACCCAAACATGAATGGTCAGATAAAACATTTCATGCTACTCCGCATGGGAAAAATATGTCATCATCATCACCATTCATCGCTGTCTGTTTCCCTGTTGTCAATCATCTCTCTGATGATGTGTGCATGTGTGAAACAGGACTTCTATTTAAAGTAAGAACAAAATGTTGGCGGTGAAAGGTAAGTCGAGACCTTCAGACAATAAGGTTTTATCTGCATAAAGCATAGTTCTGAGATATTGAGCATCAACATTTTCACATCCCAGAACTGTTTTGTAGTGAATTCTTCTTTCATAACCCATTAAGGTCCTCACCTTAAAGGCACCTAAAGGGCAGAGTATCAAAATCCTAAGACATTTGTAAATCAGTTTTTTTAGGGGGGTGCAATCACAGATAGAACCTTATGGCTCTGAAATGTCCATCTGGGTTCAACCATAAGGTTTTATCTGGCACAGAATGATTTCAATTTCAATAGAAAATAACAGACATTTTATGATGAAATAAAGAGAATACCCTTCCTTCTTTGTAATCACATCATCAAATATATAAATTCATGTTCCTCACACATTTGTTAAAGCGATAGTTCCCTAAAATGACATACTGTATACACTGTATCAAATCAAATCAAATGTTATTTGCAACATGCGCTGAATACAACAGTTGTAGACCTAACCATGAAATACTTACTTACGAGCCCTTAACCAACAATACAGTTCAAGAAATAGAGTTAAGAAAATATTTACTAAATAAACTAAAGTAAAAAAATGAATAACAAGTAACACAATAACAAGGCTATATCCTATGGATAACTAGAAACATTGCTAAAGCTTAGCTCTGGATGAGTAAACTAATATATCTTTCTGGTCTCTGACACCCAAAGTCAGTAAATGTCACGTCCTGACCCTAGTAAGATGTCATTTTCAATAGTAGAGTAGGGCAGGGCGTGACAGGGGGTGTTTTGGGTTGTTCTATGTTTTCTATTTCTTTGTTTAAGTTCTACATTTACATTTACATTTAAGTCATTTAGCAGACGCTCTTATCCAGAGCGACTTACAAATTGGTGCATTCACCTTATGATATCCAGTGGAAGTTCTAGTTTGTCTATTTCTATGTTGGGATTGTTTGGGGTTGATCTCTAATTGGAGGCAGCTGATCCTCATTGCCTCTGATTAGAGATCATATTTAAGTAGGGGTTTTTCCTCTTCCTGTTTGTGGGTTATTATCTGTTGAGTAGTGAGTTTTCCGCTCTGCATCACGGTTTGTTGTTGTTGTTGTTGTTGTTGTTGTTGTTGTTGTTGTTGTTGTTGTTGTTGTTGTTGTAGTATATTCAAGTATTTAAGTGTATTGCATTCAGTTTCACGTTTAATAAATATGTGGCACTACGAACACGCTGCATTTTGGTCCGCTCCTTCGAACAGCCGTGACAGTAAACTACTTGCTATTAATCAATCAAATGTAGGTTTTCGTATTGATATAGAACAAGACAAAAACAGCAATGAATCTCCCAAGGGCTTAAAACATGCTCTAAGGCATCTGTATTTATTTGTTTTTACCATAAAGAGTTAACATTGTGCCATTATTCTAAAAAAGTGGTGAAAAGAAATCTAAGTAATTGAAAAAGAAGACCAGAACCTATGATATGAATAATCAAGGGCTTGGGAATGTCTTCAACATATATCGTTTTGAAATTAGTCCCAGATCTCAGAACTTTTTTGTAATATCCTTCTCTTTCATGGCTCAATAACTATATCACCTTACATACAATTATTCTTGAGTGACAAACCTGCATTGTGAGATTGGATTGCAGATAGAACCAAGTCAAAAAGTGTTTGTGCAGATAAAACATTCACATAAAAAAATTTGTAAATTAATGTTAGACCGAATGCAGGCGGTGAGTCAAGGGGTCTGAATACTTTCTGAAGGCACTATATCTATGCTAATAGTTAATGTTCCAGTGTTCTGCTAAGGTTAGACAACTTGACCCGCTACAGTCTTAGAAAAAAGGGTTCCAAAAGGGTTCTTTGGCTGTCCCCATAGGAGAACCCTTTTTGGTTCCAGGTAGAACCTTTTTTGGTTCCTTGTAGAAGTCTCTGTGAAAATTGTATTATCATGAGGGAACATGCAGTTCAGTCTCTGTACTTCCCCTACTGTCATCCCACAGAGCTTAATAATTCTATATCTGTTCCTTCTAATTTAAATTCTAAGTGTAGCGAACAAGACTTTTCTTTCATCTAGTGAGAAAATCACAGCAGCTATTATTATCACTCCCTGCCCTGCCTGCCCTGATTGCCAAACACCTGCCTTTACCTGACTGACAACTATAAAGGGTTGTTTATATAGTAGTATCACTACAACGAATGAATGAGTGTATGTACTGTCCTAGACACACACTCATTACAATACAAAGCTGATAAACAACCAGCCTGGTGTTCCATCATCATATCACTGGTTAAATGGCTGTACTGTAAAAATAGAGTGGAGTTCTTGTGAAGGCTTGGCTGCTTAGACCTTGTATAGGTGTGGCACAGGGCAGGCTCTGGGCAGGCAGCCATGTGTAGCCAGCAATCAAACATTGCTTCATGACAATGATGACGACACACACACATTGCATCACATCCCTGCTGCATTTTAACTTTCAGTTTCTGAACCGCCCCTGCAGTGAAACAGACACTTATGCAATTTCCTCAGGACAAAGTATCACAGAACAAACACCCTGCCTTTGGCTGACAGAAAGACCAGGGCTGTCTATACCAGCGTTTCCCAACTCCTCGAGTACCCACAACAGTACACATTAGTGTTGTTGCCCCTGTCACGACTTCCGCCGAAGTTGGTCCCTCTCCTTGTTCGGGTGACGTTCGGCGGTCGACGTCACCGGCCTGCTAGCCATCGTTGATCCACTTTTCATTTTCCATTTGTTTTGTCTTTGTTTTACAACTGGTTTCAATTCCCCAATTACATGTTCATTATTTAACCCTCTGTTTTCCCCATGGTTTTTGTGCGTGATTGTTTTATGTACAGTGGGGCAAAAAAGTATTTAGTCAGCCACCAATTGTGCAAGTTCTCCCACTTAAAAAGATGAGAGAGGCCTGTAATTTTCATCATTGGTACACGTCAATTATGACAGACAAAATGAGGAAAAAAAATCCAGAAAATCACATTGTAGGATTTTTTATGAAATGATTTGCAAATTATGGTGGAAAATAAGTATTTGGTCAATAACAAAAGTTTATCTCAATACTTTGTTATATACCCTTTGTTGGCAATGACACAGGCCAAACGTTTTCTGTAAGTCTTCATAAGGTCATCTCTATAAACTGGCACATGACTGGCACATGCACAAAGAGGAAGGAGTATCAAAATCCTAAGACATTTGTAAATCAGTTTTTTTAGGGGGATGCTATCATAGATAGAACCTTATGGCTCTGAAATGTCCTTCTGGGTTCAACCATAAGGTTTTATCTGGCACAGAATTATTTCAATAGAAAATAGAAAATAGCAGACATTTTATGATGAAATAAAGAGAATACCCTTCCTTCTTTCTATTCACATCATCAAATATATTAATTCATGTTCATCACACATTTGATAAAGCAATAGTTCCCTAAAATGACATACTGTATACACTGTATCAAATCAAATCAAATGTTATTTGTTGAAATGCTTACTTACGAGCCCTTAACCAACAATACAGTTCAAGAAATAGAATTAAGAAAATAATTACTAAATAAACTAAAGTAAAAAAACGAATAAAAAGTAACACAATAACAAGGCTATATCCTATGGATAACTAGAAACATTGCTAAAGCTTAGCTCTGGATGAGTAAACTAATATATCTTTCTGGTCTCTGACACCCAAAGTCAGTAAACTACTTGCTATTAATCAATCAAATGTAGGTTTTCGTATTGATATAGAACAAGACAAAAACAGCAATGAATCTCCCAAGGGCTTAAAACATGCTCTAAGGCATCTGTATTTATTTGTTTTTACCATAAAGAGTTAACATTGTGCCATTATTCTGAAAAAGTGGTGAAAAGAAATCTAAGTAATTGAAAAAGAAGACCAGAACCTATGATATAGGTTACCCCTCCTACTGTCATATGCAGTATGTATAACACTTCCACCAAAACCCCCTATGGGCTTGCTAGTTTCTTGCATAGGCCTCACCATGGTCATTACAACATCAAGCCAGATCATTTTTCTGGAAAATTGTAACATTTGAAAATTGTTCACCTCCTTTGAATTCAGCTGTTTACTTACATTGCTGAAGGGAAAAGAGTGAAACACACAAGCTACAAATGTTTTGAGCCAGGCAGACATTAAGGTAACAATGGCCTCCATTGCTAATATCTATATATATACAGTGCCTTTGGAAAGTATTCAGACAACTTGACTTTTTCCACATTTTGTTACGTTACAGCCTTATTCTAAAATGTATTAAATTGCTTTTTTCTCTCATCAATCTACACACAATACCCCATAATGACAAAGCAAAAACAGGTCTTTAGAATTTTTGCTAATTTATAAAAAGTAAATTAAATGAAATATTACATTTACATAAGTATTCAGACCCTTTACTTGTTGAAGCACCTTTGGCAGCGATTACAGCATAGATTATTCTTGGCACACCTGTATTTGGGGAGTTTCTCCCTTTCTTCTCTTCAGATCTTCTCAAGCTCTGTCAGGTTGGATGGGAGTGTCGCTACACAGCTATTTTCAGGTCTCTCCAGAGATGTTCGATTGGGTTCAAGTCTGTGCTCTGCCTGGGCCACTCAAGGACATTCAGAGACTTGTCCCGAAGCCACTCCTGCGTTGTCTTGGCTGTGTGCTTAGGGTCGTTCTCCTGTTGGACGGTGAACCTTCACCCCAGTCTGAGGATCTGAGCGCTCTGGAGCAGGTTTTCAACAAGGATCTCTCTGTACTTTGCTCCGTTCATCTTTGCCTCGATCCTGACTATTTTTCCAGTCCATGCCACTGAAAAACATCCCCACAGCATGATGCTGCCACCACCATGCTTCACCGTAGGGATGGTGCCTGGTTTCCTCCAGACGTGACGCTTGGTATTCAGGCCAAATAGTTACATTTTGCTTTCATCAAACCAGAGAATTTTGTTCCTCATGGTCTGAGAGTTTTTGGTGCCTTTTGGCAATCTCCAAGTGGGCTGTCATGTGCCTTCCGTCTGGCCACTCTACCTTAAAGGCCTGATTGGTGGAGTGCTGCAGAGATGGTTGTCACGTCCTGACCAGTAAAGGGGTTATTTGTTATTATAGTTTGGCCAGGACGTGGCAGGGGGTATTTGTTTTATATGGTTCGGGGTGTGTGTGTATGTAGAGGGGTGTTTGATTTATGTAGTCCGGGGTTTTGGTCATTGTTCTATGTTTGTATATTTCTATGTCTGTTCTAGGGTGTTTAGTTCTGTGTTTAGTTAATTGGGATTAGGACCTTTAATTGGAGGCAGCTGTCTATCGTTGTCTCTGATTGAAGGTCCTATAATTAGGATTGTGTTTGTCATGGGATTTGTCGGAGGTTGTTCTTTGTACTGCTGTGTGAGCCTACAAGACTGTTCATTCGTTTATTGTTTTGTTTATTCGTCGTGTTCACAATAAAAGTTAAGATGAGCACTCAACCCGCTGCGCCTTGGTCCATTCACTACGACGACCGTGACAATGGTTGTCCTTCTGGACAGTTCCCCCATCTCCACAGAGGAAGTCTAGAGCTCTGTCAGAGTGATCATCATGGTCTTGGTCTCCCTTACCAAGGCCCTTCTCCCCGGATTGCTCAGTTTGGCTGGGCGGTTCCAAACTTCTTCCATTTAAGAATGATGGAGGCCACTGTGTTCTTGGGGAACTTCAATGCCGTCCCAGAGCTCTACGAACAATTCCTTCGACCTCATGGCTTTGTTTTTGCTCTGACATTCACTGTCAACTGTGGGACCTTATATAGACAGGTGTGTACCTTTCTAAATCATGTCCAATCAATTGAATTTACTACAGGTGGACTCCAATCAAGTTGTAGAAACATCTCAAGGATGATCAATGGAAACAGGATGCACCTGAGCTCAACTTTGAATCTCTTAGCATAGGGTCTGAATACTTACGTACATAAGGTATTTCAGTTTTTTTTTACTCTACAAACCTGTTTTCACTTTGTCATTATGGGGTATTGTGTGTAGATTGCTGATGATTTCTTATTTATTTACATCCATTTTAGAGTAATGCTGTAATGTAACAAAATGTGGAAAAAGTCAAGGGGTCTGAATACTTTCCGAAGGCACTGTATCTATGCTAATAGTTCATGTTCCAGTGTTGTGCTAAGGTTAGACAACTTGACACGCTACAGTCTTAGAAAAAAGGGTTCCAAAAGGGTTCTTTGGCTGTCCCCATAGGAGAACCCTTTTTGGTTCCAGGTAGAACCTTTTTTGGTTCCTTGTAGAAGTCTCTGTGAAAAGGGTTCTTCGTGGAACCCAAAACTGTTCTACCTGGAACCAAAAGGAGTTTTCCATAGGATTATCCTATGGGGACAGCCAAATAATCATTTTAGATTCTGGATCGCACCTGGATAAAGTCAAGGGGTCTGAATACTTTCTGAAGGCACTGTATCTATGCTAATAGTTAATGCTCCAGTGTCGTGCTAAGGTTAGACAACTTGACACGCTGATGACAGGGTAGTGTCGACTTTCAAGAAAGATTTTATTATCATGAGGGAACATGCAGTTCAGTCTCTATACTTCCCCTACTGTCATCCCACAGAGCTTAATAATTCTATATCTGTTCCTTCTAATTTAAATTCTAAGTGTAGCGAACAAGACTTTTCTTTCATCTAGTGAGAAAATCACAGCAGCTATTATTATCACTCCCTGCCCTGCCTGCCCTGATTGCCAAACACCTGCCTTTACCTGACTGACAACTATAAAGGGTTGTTTATATAGTAGTATCACTACAACGAATGAATGAGTGTATGTACTGTCCTAGACACACACTCATTACAATACAAAGCTGATAAACAACCAGCCTGGTGTTCCATCATCATATCACTGGTTAAATGGCTGTACTGTAAAAATAGAGTGGAGTTCTTGTGAAGGCTTGGCTGCTTAGACCTTGTATAGGTGTGGCACAGGGCAGGCTCTGGGCAGGCAGCCATGTGTAGCCAGCAATCAAACATTGCTTCATGACAATGATGACGACACACACACATTGCATCACGTCCCTGCTGCATTTTAACTTTCAGTTTCTGAACCGCCCCTGCAGTGAAACAGGCACTTATGCAATTTCCTCAGGACAAAGTATCACATAACAAACACCCTGCCTTTGGCTGACAGAAAGGCTGACCAGGGCCATGGAAAAAGTGAAAACTCAGTACTGATGAAAGGGTATTTGATGTGAGGCTGTGCAGAGTTTTCATATTAAATACTTTATTTGATCTTGAAGGCAATGGAAATATTAGGTACAAAAATAACCATCTTATTCACAAAATATTTTATTACATTCAATATCTTTGTAACTTCATGGTTGACTGCAGTAACCCATAACGGCTTTGGGTAGTCCACCAGCCAGCTCCAAAATGACCCCCTCATTTAGTGCATGTCTCTTAGGCTGAGGGAATGTCACCACACAGAGGGAATATGTGGACTGGACCCTGAACATAAAGGTTATGACCCTTGTTATAACACATAAACTGTGTCGGGTGGTTAGTATGCTGTCTATACCGGTGTTTCCCAACTCTTGGAGTACCCACAACAGTACATATTTTTGTTGTTGCCCCGGTCAAACTCAACTCATTCAACTCATTGAGGGCTTGATAAGTAGACAAGTTGAATCAGGGGTGCTTGTCCAGGGCTACAACAAAATGTATGCTGGGAAACACTGGTATAGACAGCACACTAAGCAACTGACCCAGCTTATGTGTTATAACAAAGGTCAATACTTTGATCCAGATGTAAACTGTACTGTACTGTACTGGTCTATACAGCCTCAGTATAAAGGAGTTAAACATTTGTTCACAGGTGTTGCTCTCATGGAATGTCATTCCTTGAGCACTACAGATAACTCATGGAATGAAATCTTTAATGCTATCTTACAGTGTGGCTTAACATTTCTAGACAAGCTCGTAGACTGTAAAAGTGCTCTCTTTCAGGTTGGGTTTGCCCTCGTTGAAGACGAGGTAAACTTGACAACCTTTGAACAACTTGACCTCAGTAGCGAAGGTGATCTCAGGGCAGATTCCGTCGTTGGTGTTGATGTTACGGCTGCTAATGAGTTTCCAAAACAGGTAGACTTTCCCCTTGCCGTCTGCTCTGCTCACCTGGCCGTGGATAAAATAGATGGCGTCCTTCGGTGCGGTGAAGATGTCGTACTGTACTTCGTCTGGTATTTCTTCTGACTTTCTGCCCTCTGGAGACATAGGAAATACACTTACATTTACCAAGCGGCACACTGGGAAAGATAATGACCAGCTTTGATTCAGGGCCTCTTCATTTTTTGATCCTCATAGTGCAAATTCATATTGGAATAAATGTTCATGTGTGTATTGGATACTCAGTTGTTCTTGTAATAACCAGAACATTGTGTCTATTGCTAGGACTACTTATTTGTATTGCATTGAGAGACTGTTAACATACACTTACATAAAGGATGTACACAATACTGAGGTTGAGATTACTGTGTGATCTAAAGACCATAGAAAAATAAAGACAGAAACATTCACCTTTAAGTGTGAAGGTCTGGTTGAATTTCCCTGTGCGATCTGATTGTCCAGTTCCCTAAAGAGGCAGAGAGAGAGAACGAGAGAGAGAAAGAGATAAAGAGAGAGAGAGAGAGAGAGAGGGAGAGAGATGAGACTTTGGAAAAGTTGTACACACACATACACATACATATACACACACACATACACTGGTCCTTACCTGTGTGACTCTCTGGGTGTAGAACCCAATGCAGAAACATGATAACCCCACGAATAGAACCATGATCACGAGCCCCATCACTGCTCCACACCTGGACCAGGGGCGGATGGCTGTAGGTGAGGGGGGCCCTGGAATGAACACATGGGCTTCCATCTGTCTATCTCTCTGTTTTTCCATCTGTAAGTTTACCTGGAAGTCTACCTGTGAGCACACCTGTGAGTCTACCTGTATCTCCGTTATGTTGTGTGTGAGTTGTGTGTCTATCTGTCTGACTGGCAGTTTTGACTGTGTTCCTTATTGATCGAGGGAGCTCCATATTTATAACCAATTTCTCCCACACACAGGGATAAGGCAGGGATCCCGAGTCCGGCCCCCAGCAACATGGTTTTGGGACATCCCCCAGCCAGACAGCATGGTCATAGAGACTGGAGGAGAGAACAGAGGGAACCCGGGAATTCTCCCTACCGCCCACGAACTACACTACAATTCTCCCTCCCGCCCGCCCACGCACTACACTTAACTCTTCTCTTTAGCCCGCCTGCAAACTGGCACATGCACAAACAAAGAGGAAGGAAGAAGTTAATCTGTTTCTGACAGCAAGGAAGCTACTTCTGTTATAGGTGTTCACAAATCCTTGAAAGCATATTTTTACTGCAGTAATGTTAATAAATTTCCCTCAAGAATTTCTCTGTATTTAGCGCCGTCATTCCTTCAATTCTGACCAGTTTCCCAGTCCCTGCCGATGAAAAACATTCCCACAGCATGATACTGTCACCACCATGCTTCACTGTGGGGATGAAATTCTTGGGGTGATGAGAGGTGTTGTGTTTGCACTAGACATTGTGTTTTCTTTGATGGCCAAAAAGCTAAATTTGATTAATTTAATTGACAGAGAATGTAGTAGTAGGACTTTCCTTGTGATGACACGGAAGAGATCAGTAGTGTAAACTCTATACTGACTCATTCATCTGAGTAATTCATCCCTGCACCTATTCAGCATAAATTAGAATGATACCAAGCACTCCCACACATGTCCCAACCAAACCTTGTCTTGTCGCAACCCAAACTTGTCTTGATTTAAATAGTTGTGGTGACTTCATAGGCTTTGTTTTCATTGGGGGTTAGTACAGCTGGACACTTGCCACAATCTGTGACTAGGGTATTGGGCTAGTAACTGAAATGTCACTAGTTTAAGTCCCTGAGCAGAAAAAGTGAAAAATCGGTCAATGTGCCCTTGAGCACCCTAATAGCTCGAGGGTCGCCGTTGATAATGGCAGACCCTGGCCGTGACTCCACTCTCTGAGGGTGTCTCAGAGAGAGTTGGGATATGCAAAACATTTGTTTTCAATTCATGTGTATTAATAGACACTTGTACATGTGTGAATTAGGACCAATATAAGCACCCACCAAATTATTACACACACACACACACACACACACACACACACACACACACACACACACACACACACACACACACACACCTTAAACCTAATCCATAAGCTTAAAATAGCCTTTGTCCTCATGGAGACGTGGGAAATGTCCCAACGAGGGAGAATTTTCCTTGTTTTACTATCCTTGTGGGGACGTTTGGGGATTTTTAGGTCCCCACAAGGATAGAAGAACCAACTCACAAACACACAGTGAAAAGAGTTGGCCCTGGTCCTGCTCATCTCTCTATTGTTCTTTTTCCGTCCATGTATCCCGACCCATGGGCTTATCTCAAGGAGAGGAGAGAGTGTGGGAATTACTCTCTCTAGCTGTGTCTGACTGTCTGTTTGTCTGTCTTTGCAGCAGGGGGATTGGATAGCTTTTCAGTGCTTCCATGATAAAATGCTTGCACCTATCCAATTCCTTCAGATCTACAAAGTGGTAAGGCCTTAGGGAAGGAGCCAGGTTTTTAAAAGTATTTTATTTATTTTTATTTAAACTTTCATTTTAACAGTGAGGACATAATGAGCCTCTTTTTCAAATGTGCCTTGTATTATACAACAGAAATATACACATTATACACAATATATACAGTGAATGTACGAAACATTAGGAACACCTGCTCTTTCCATGACATTCACCAGGTGAATCCAAGTGAAAGCTATGATCCCTTATTGATGTCACCTGTTAAATCCACTTCAATCAGTGTAGATGAAGGGGAGGAGACAGGTTAAAGACGGATTTTTATGCCTTGAGAAATGGATTGTGTATGTGTACCATTCAGAGGTTGAATGTGCAAGACAAAATATTTAAGTGCCTTTGAACGGGGTATGGTAGTAGGTGACAGGCGCACCAGTTTGAGTTTGTCAAGAACTGTAATGCTGCTGGGTTTTTTACGCTCAACAGTTTCCTGTGTGTATCAGGAATGGTCCACCACCAAAAGGACATCCAGCCAACTTGACACAACTGTGGGAAGCGTTGGAGTCAACCTGGGCCAGCATCCCTGTCAAATGCTTTGACACCTTGTAAAGTCCATTCCCCAACGATATGAGGCTGCTCTGAGGGCAAAAGGGGGTGCAACTCAATATTAGAAATAGTGTTCCTAATTAGTGTTCCTAATGTTTTGTACAGTCAGTGTATATATATAAGTAATTCCCATAATATAAATATATACACACAGTTACCTAACTGCCCAAATTAATTATTTTTATTTGAATTTGAGAGGACAGCAGGTGCAGGCACTTAACTGAAAAATGTAAATATCTTCTCAATTTAAGGTAAGGTTTCTCCCTTTATGATCTAAACTGATATTGTTTTATGATGATACCATCTAGGTTTTCATATTTGTGCAAATGGCTGTGTTATTTGACACTTTTTAAGAATTCTTACTGAAACAGAAAATGGACGCAATTCAATGGATATGAATCAACAAAAAGGTAAGAATATGTAACACTATGTTATACTGTCTATACTTCAACAGAAAAGTTAGATAAGATGGAAGTTTGTGAAGTAGGGCATTGTAAACAAAAATGAAGTAATGTAGAGATCTACGGGTCTTTAGCAAAGTCAAGCCAACCTTTTGATACAGGATGTATTGATGAGTATCAAAACTGTCAACTGTAACAAAACAAAGGGCGCTATGGTAAATGGCATCCAAAGGTTGAAGAGTAGTAGCAGCTGTACTTTGATAAATAAAATCACCATAATAAAGAGCAGATAAAAAGGTTGACTTAATAATCTGCTTCCTTCTTAGAGAAAGGCATGATCTGTTTCTGTAGAAAAAGCCAAATTTAAGTCTTAGCTTCTTAACCAGCTCATCGATATGTTTTTTAAACATAAAAATTCATATCAATCCTAATGCCTAAATATTTATATGCGAGAACACGTGCGATTGGAGAACCATCTAAAGAGTTAACACGTACAGTCGTGGCCAATAATTTTGAGAATGACACAAATATTAATTTCCACAAAATTTGCTGCTACAGTGTCTTTAGATATTTTTGTCAGATGTTACTATGGAATACTGAAGTGTAATTACAAGCATTTCATAAGTGTCAAAGGCTTTTATTACAATTACATGAAGTTGATGCAAAGAGTCAATATTTGCAGTGTTGACCCTTCTTTTTCAAGACCTCTGCAATCCACCCTGGCATGCTGTCAATTAACTTCTGGGCCACATCCTGACTGATGGTAGCCCATTCTTGCATAATCAATGCTTGGAGTTTGTCAGAATTTGTGGGGTTTTGTTTGTCCACCCGCCTCTTGAGGATTGACCACAAGTTCTCAATGGGATTAATGTCTGGGAGTTTCCTTGCCATGGACCCAAAATATCGATGTTTTGTTCCCCGAGCCACTTAGTTATCACTTTTGCCTTATGGCATCAAGTGGCATCATGCTGGAAAAGGCATTGTTCATCACCAAACTGTTCCTGGATGGTTGGGAGAAGTTGCTCTCGGAGGATGTGTTGGTACCATTCTTTATTTATGGAGGGGTCCTTGGCAAAATTGTGAGTGAGCCCACTCTCTTGGCTGAGAAGCAACCCCACACATGAATGGTCTCAGGATGCTTTACTGTTGGCATGACAAGCTTTTTCACGCATGCCCCAAACAATCGTAAAGGGGATTCATCAGAGAAAATGACTTTACCCCAGTCCTCAGCAGTCTAATCCCTGTACCTTTTGCAGAATATCAGTCTGTCCCTGATGATTTTCCTGGAGAAAAGTGGCTTCTTTGCTGCCCTTCTTGACACCAGGCCATCCTCCAAAAGTCTTCGCCGCACTGTGCGTGCAGATGCACTCACACCTGCCTGCTGCCATTCCTGAGCAAACTCTGTACTGGTGGTGCCCCGATTCCGCAGCTGAATCAACTTTAGGAGATGGTCCTGGCGCTTGCTGGACTTTCTTGGGCGCCCTGAATCCTTCTTCACAACAATTGAACCGCTCTCCTTGAAGTTCTTCATGATCCGATAAATGGTTGATTTAGGTGCAATCTTACTGGCAGCAATATCCTTGCCTGTGAAGCCCTTTTTGTGCAAAGCAATGATGACGGCACATGTTTTCTTGCAGGTAACAATGTTTGACAGAGGAAGAACAATGATTCCAAGCACCACCCTCCTTTTGGAGCTTCCAGTTTGTTATTCAAACTCAATCAGCATGACAGAGTGATCTCCAGGCTTGTCCTCATCAACACTCACACCTGTGTTAACGAGAGAATCACTGACAGCTGGTCCTTTTGTGGCAGGAATGAAATGCAGTGGAAATGTTTTTGGGGATTCAGTTCATTTGCATGGCAAAGAGGGACTTTGCAATTAATTGCAATTCATCTCATCACTCTTCATAACATTCTGGAGTATATGCAAATTGCCATCAAACAAACTGAGGCAGCAGACTTTGTGAAAATTAATATTTGTGTCATTCTCAAAACTTTTGGCCAAGATTGTAGTTCATCTGAAACATTCTTACAAGATTTTAAAAGCAGCATGTATTTCGTTTTGATCGTATTAAGCACAAGTTTGTAAATCAGCAAATCATGCATAACTGTAAAATCTGACTGTAGTTTTAACACAGCCAGATCAACAGTCGGGGCAATAGCATACATAATAGTATCATCCGCAGATAGATTACATTTACAATATTTAACAGATTGACCAGATTGACTTTTGAGCGATAGCAATAGCAGATCTAAGAGTGGAGTTCAAACAAATGGGATTTTTGGGGGATTTATTTTTCTTCACATTTTCCACCATCTTGCAATCATATGAGGCAATATGTGTGCTTAGCTGCACATACAGATGTAGGATCTTAATTTGAGCCAGTTTGCTACAGCAGGAAAAATAAGCCTGCAGCAACAGGAACTTTTAATTATTATGTGGATTATAATTAATGGAGGGGTTAACAAATATTTCGTAAAAAGCCCTTAACCAACAGTGCAGTTCAAGAAGAGTTAAGAAAATATTTACCGAATAAACTAAAGTAAAAAAAAAAAATATATATATAATAAAATGTTTTATAAAAAGTAACACAATAACGTAACAATAACGAGGCTATGTACAGGGGGTACTGGTACTGAGTCAGTGTGCAGGGGTACAGGTTAGTTGAGGTCATTTGTACATGTAGGTAGGGGTAAAGTGACTATGCATAGATAATAAACAGCGAGTAGCAGCAGTGTACAAACAAATTGAGGGGGGCTCAATCTAATAGTCCGGTGGCCATTTATGAGTGGGCTCTATGAATATCACATGACATATTTGATATTCCCTGGGAAACTGTCTTATCAGTCATGGTAGGCATTTCTCCCTTATCTAGAGGTTAGAGCCGCAGGCCAGTAACCAGAGGGTTGTCGGTTCAAATCTCAGGTCCAGCATGAAAAGGTCTGGCAGAATGTAGCATATCCCATGTGACACCCACTTGCATTGTGCCATGGAAATTGTGCAACTGCGTGTGTGTGTGTGTGTGTGTGTGTGTGTGTGTGTGTGTGTGTGCACACTGTAGAACACTCAGCTGAAACAGAGGTTCCATCTCCTCATTTTATTTATGAAACAAAAAAGGTACACAAAGGTTTCCCATAGAAAAAGGAGAAGTGCATTAAGCTCACAACAACAACAATCTTAATAGAGTAACTGCACAGAACAGGTCAAGCCAGTACAGGTCAGACCAGTATGGTCTCTGTTCCACAGTCAGACTCCACCGGCAGCCAAAACCAATAAAAACATTATAGTTGCTTTCACTTTCACAGCAGTCATATGCAATACTACCTGTCTAAACACTGACTGGTGAGAGCAATGGTGACGAAACCCAACAGAGAGAGAGGGAGAAAGAGTTTGAAGTAAACAATAAGGCAAGAATGTAAACTGATACTAATTTACCAGTCAGTGACCAGGTACAGGAAATACAGTAGTACTCTGATGTGACACACATTCTGAAGACATACAACAATTCTTATCCTCACAATTGACACAGTATGACAATAAAGATAACAAATGCATAAAAATATCAGTGTCTAGATTTCCACCACATACACTATACATAAACTTAGATTTATTGGCATTAAATAAAATAAATTATTACCATAAAGTTGCATAAAACTGAAAACCCATGCACCTTATCTACTACTATAGCATCTACTATAAAGACCAATGGAATCATAATTTTCATGAAAGTTCATGACATGTCAGTTGATATTATATCAACGAAAATAAAGATTTGCATCATTTATACATTCATCATCATCCCCTGAATATCATCTTTAAAACAATTCTTACATTTTCTTGTTCAAGCATATGTGTGTGTGTGTGTGTGTGGGTGTGTGTGTGTGTGTGTGTGTGTGTGTGTGTGTGTGTGTGTGTGTGTGTGTGTGTGTGTGTGTGTGAGAGAGAGTGTGTGTGTGTGTGTGTGTGTGTGTGTGTGTGTGTGTGTGTGTGTGTGTGAGAGTGTGTGTGTGTGTGTGTGTGTGTGTGTGTGTGTGTGTGTGTGTGTGTGTGTGTGTGTGTGCATGTTGTCCCCAGCCCCTCAGTGTTGACATTGCGTCCCCAGCATGTAGTGTAGTCCCAGGGTCAGCTTCTTCACCACCAAGGTCTTCTCTTTCGAGGTGAAGTGTAGAGTGGCCTTCTCTCCATTCCTGAGGTACACCGTCTGGTGGAGGAGGAGAGATTCCCTACAGTTCTCCTCTGTGGCCTGTAGGCTGAAGCTGGCCAGCTCCCTTCCCCCCATCCTCAGCTCAAGGGTCCCGTTGCCGGCCTGCCCATCCAGACCCTCGCAGCTGACATCTATGTACAGCATGTAAGGACCAATACAGCCGACCTGGATCTCACTCTTCTCGCTGAGACTCATATTATGGCCAACATCATTCTTAATAAAATTCACTGGTTTACTGTTTGGCTTGACTGGAGAGTCTGGGAGGAAGGGAGAGAGGGGAGAGAGAGTGAGCAATCATAAGGCGTATTCAGGATAACTAACCTCCTGCATAACGTTCATGTTATAACATATTTTTCAGCTGCTATAATGCATTATTCAACTGCTATAACACCTCCTCCTACTGTTATAAATGTGTGTATAGAGGATGTCCTGTTATAAGGCCTAGTGTAATGAGATACAGTGTGATGAACAGGAGATAACTCACTTGCAATAGAGGCAAAGATATAGATCTCACTCTCACTCTTTTCCGGCCTCTCAGACCCCTGGAACTGCAGAACACACATCGTTAGAAAACAAAACACACACGCGCACACACACACACGCACGTGGTTGTCCGTCCTGCTGTCCTGTTATTAGTGTTTAGTGTGTCAATGTGTTAGTAAGGGACATCCTTTATGTCTCCCTGACATCCTGTCAGAAAGGTCACAGAGCACTGGGGAGTCCGGTGGTCTGTATGGGGAAGTGGGAGAAAGCTGCCTCAACGCACTGATCTAAGATCAGCTTAGAGTTTCACCCTTTAATGGTTATGGTTAGTATTGGGGGCGGGTAAGGTGATCCTAGATCTGTGCATAAGGGCAACTATTATCTAGATTGTTGGACAAACCAGTTAAACTCTTGGTGGTTAATGATGATTATGATACCATCATTCTAACCACAACAGTCCACATAGATGTATACTTCTTCTATTCACATATTTATAAAAACTGACAGATAAGATATGTTTAACTTGCTATGCTTGCTCGTTTGTGATTAGTTTGTGCGCTCTGCTGTGGTAGGGGTTATAACGACATCTAGTGGTGTCATTATATTGCTAGATGTTGTTATAACCCCTACCACAGCAGAGCGCACAAACTAATCACAAACGAGCAAGCATAGTTTGTGGAAATTCTATTCTCCCTAACTTGAAAAGTAAGTAAATAGGCTACTGGCTTAGTTCAACACTAACAGTAGCTTATCAATAGTATTTCTATTTGTGAGATAAAGAGAAGTGCTTTTTATTTTCTCATTGTGTCAAAACTAAAAAACATTCATCTGCAGTTCAATTTCAGGTGTAGCCTAAGAATTTCACCTTACGGTTACACCTGCTGTGTCCTGTAGGTCCATCCTGGTCTCATAAACTAGACGTAACATAGTAAACGTAAATCCAGGACACACAAATTGGTATGATATGTAACCAATATCCTAGCTAACGTTAGCCACCTAACTAAAATTCATTACATATCACACGTTTAGCAAATTCATAACATATTCTACGTTTTGCAAATTCGGAACATATAACTCGAATTGTAATTTGCAACATTTCATATGAAATCGGAGATGGACATCCACAAATAAATACTTACCATACGAAAAGTAACATATCATACTAAATGGAGTGTCTGGGATTACAACAGAATAATATGAACTGCTCTGAGACCAGGTTGGTAGACCAGGGGGTTCCCAAACATTTTTGTGGAGGGACACATTTTTTATAACAAATTCATCAGGTACCCCCTCATAATATCAGAATAACTCCTACTTTAAAGTGTGATAAAAAATAGTGTACATGCAGTTTTACTATGACTTCTGCAGTTTATGGCCAGACTAATCAAGTCTTGGGCTCTGGGAAAGAAAATGTTTAAGGCTCCCCTCCTGGCATCAGAGAGAAAATGTTGCCATTTTAAAGCTAATTCTTGTCATCGGTCAGTGTACCATTTGCCGTTTTAAAGCTTAAATTACAGTGCATTTATGTTCAAAACCACATTTTTGGGGAATACAAGAAGTTGAGTTGAAACAATATATAATTGATGGATTACTGTGGATACCAACATCCCTGCAAGCCTCCCAGGCCCATGTTGTGCATCTAAGGGTTAAGAACATACATTGTGAATAATATTGATGAATAATATTACGTTGTTTTGTTTTGCACCCACTAAACTTTTTCCACATAGGCATATCCCTTGTCCAAAATTCGATGAATGTGTTGTTGCTAGCAATATTAATAAAAACATTTAATTGTAAAAAATATTTTGACATCTGGCAGCGGTACCTCCACGGACCCCACTTTGGGAAGCGCTGCTGTAGGCTAAACGTGACTAATAAACTTTGATTTGATGTCTGTGTGCCGAGGTCTCTGGCACTTTTTGGTTATTCAAAAATATCCCAGATATAAGCCTGCATAAATAAAATCACTGTTGGCTTGAAGCTATACTCACCCGTCGATGCTCGAGACAGAGGCAGTAGAAGCTTAGAGTCAAACAAACTGCCACGAGCGCGCTCTGAACAGACAGGACCACCGCGAGCCTCCAGCCTCTCCCGGGCCTGTGCGCCCGAACGTGAACCTCTCCATCCATTACTGGTTTGTAATGTCTTGATACACTGTATAATATTAGCCTTTTTTGTGTCTTCTTTTACCTGTATTTTCCAGTCTAAACTAATATATTACATCGCATTTTATGTAGCCTATATTTATTCTATATAAAATAGTGATCATCATGGCGCGGCTGTCAGAATGCTCATTGCGTGTCTCGGCTCTGTGTTTTATAAACCGGCGAGTGGGCACAAGAGAAGTGACTGGAAAACATCCCCCGCAGCCTAAAAAAACAACACATCAACTCTTCTCATCTGTTTCATGTTTTCAGTTTCTAAAATTGGATTGATCACTGGTGACAGTTTCAGCTCCTAAAATGACCAATACGCGCTTGTGTGTGTGCGTGTGCGTGCGTTTGTGCGTGTGTGAAAGTTCGCGCAAACGGAGAGATTAGCTAGGAAACTGATACTCCTGCCCTGCGCCCACATCTATGTCAGGAAAACACTGATGGAGGGTTGGATACACACCTCTAATATTGTATATGTATATCCCATAAAGGTAACCAATGTCAGAACCGGACATCTCTCTCTCTCTCTCTCTTTCTCTTTCTCTCTTTCTCTCTCTCTCTCTCTCTCTCTCTCTCTCTCTCTCTCTCTCTCTCTCTCTCTCTCTCTCTCTCTCTCTCTCTCTCTCTCTCTCTCTCTCTCTCTCTCACGAAAGCCTTGACTAAGATTAGGACTTGATGAGGAAATCTGAAACAGGTGCCTTTCCCCTCATCTCACTTTCTCTCCCCCTAGACCTCATCTCTCCCTTATCTCACCTTTTCTTTCTCTCTACTCTCACCTCTACTCTCTATCTCTTCCACAAACCATATCATTCCCTCCACTCAATTTCTCCCTCTCCTTTTTTTGTGAACAATTATTTGTATAATTATATTCTGTATAAGGCAATATACAAGCAGTAGCCTACACAGGGGGAGCAATATAAAAAAATCTAATAATGAATAAATAAAGAGAAGACTCAAGAAGGAAAAAACAGAACACAAAACAAATACCTCATCTCTCCTCAGATCTTACCTCATCTCTCAGCCCAGCAACAGACCCAGGGTTAATATGACTGTGATAACCTACAGTGTGAGAGTGGAACAGTAGGACTACTGGAATCCTGGTCAGTTTCAAAGGTCACCTAAAGTCACAATATATTAACCTTACATTTACAATGTTATTATCAAAGCAGTTAGTTTCAGTGAAATGTCAAGTGAGGGGGAGGGCAGATGAGGGGAGAGATAAGGCTCTGGGTCTGGGCATCCTACATACAGGGGAATTCCAGACATTACAGTAAAACTGTACTGACCTGTAGATCATTATTGAGAAAGCACAGCAGAAGGGTGTTCTTTCTGAAGCTGAGGGTGCCTTGGACCTGAGCCTGCAGCAGGGTGAGTGAAGCTGTAGGAGTTGGGTATTTTAAAGGAGAGAGAGAGAGAGAGAGGTAGGTAGGTGGAGATGTGCCAGTGGGGTGATTCACTGGTTGACCCCAGCTCTAATAAACAAACAGCATTCAAATTCAATCAAACTCTTTCTCTCTCCCCCCTCTTTCCCTTCAAGTCCATGGTACTGTTTGTTAGCACAAGGGCCTAGTCATGTTGAGGGTCCATTATTATTTGGCTGTTATTTCAGGTCTATCCTTTAGCTGTCATTTTCTATCTTCGCCTAAACTGGCTGCAGTTTCATATCTGACAGGCATATGGCGCCAGAGACTGAGAGACTGAGGAAACATGCTGCATTTCATTATGATATTTAGTTTGTATTTGTATTTGTAATTATTATGGATCCCCATTAGCTGCTGATAAGGAAGCAGCTAGTCTTCCTGGGGTCCAGCAAATTACAATACAAATTTAACAGTACATTAAGTGTGTGTCCTCAGGCCACTACTCTACTACCACATATCTACAACACAAAAGCCATGTGTACATGTGTGTATAGTGGGATTGTTATCGTGTGTGTGTCTGTATCTGTGTTGTGTCTCTTCACAGTCCCCGCTGTTCCATAAGACGTATTTTTATCATGGCTCTATGTAGTACTGTGCACCTCCCATAGTCTGTTCTGGTGGCCTGTCTTGTGGGGTTTGCATGGGTGTCCGAGCTGTGTGCCAGTAGTTCAAACAGACAGATTGTGCATTCAACATGTCCCTCCTTGTGGCACCTGACCACACGTCTGAACATTAGTCCAGGTGCGACAAAACTAGGGCCTGTAGGACATGCCTTGTTGATATTGCTGTTAAGAAGGCAGTGCAGTGCTTTATAATGGATAGACTTCTCCCAATCTTAGCTACAGTTGTATCAATATGTTTTGACCATGACAGTTTACAATCCAGGGTTACTCCAAGTAGTTTAGTCACCCCAACTTGCTCAATTTACACATTATTCATTACAAGATTTAGTTGAGGTTTAGGGTTTTGTGAATGATTTCTCCGAAATACAGTGATTTTAGTTTTTAAAATATTTATTCCTTGCCAAACATTCTGAGACTAACTGCAGCACCTGTTGGGGCTAGGGGGCAGTATTTGCACGGCCGGATAAAAAACGTACCCGATTTAAACTGGTTACTACTCTTGCCCAGAAACGAGAATATGCATATAATTAGTAGATTTGGATAGAACACACTCTAAAGTCCCTAAAACGGAATGGTGTCTGTGAGTATAACAGAACTCATATGGCAGGCCAAAACCTGAGATGATTCCATACAGGAAGTGCCCTGTCTGACAATTTATTGTCCTTCTGTTGCATCTCTATCGAAAATACAGCATCTGTGCTGTAACGTGACATTTTCTAAGGCTTCCATTGGCTCTCAGAAGGCACCAGAAAGTGGAATGGGGTGTCTGCTGTCTCTGGGCGAAGAACAGCAGGAGAGTTTGTAAGTGGTCAGCCTGGGGACAGTGAGGCTGAGATGCGCGTTCACGAGACTACTCCATTTTTATCTTTCAGCCTTTGAATGAATACAACGTTGCCCAGTTGGAATATTATTGCTATTTTACGAGAAAAATAGCATAAAAATTGATTTTAAACAGCGTTTGACATGCTTCTAAGTACGGTAATGGAATATGTTGACATTTTTGGTCACGAAATGCGCTCGAAGGGTCACCTGAACACATTAACAAAACGGAGCTATTTGAATATAACTATGGATTATTTGGAACCAAAACAACATTTGTTGTTGAAGTAGAAGTCCTGGGAGTGCATTCTGACGAAGAACAGCAAAGGTAATCCAATTTTTCTAATAGTAATTCTGAGTTTAGTGAGCCCCAAACTTGGTGGGTGTCAAAATAGCTAGCCGTGATGGCCGAGCTATGTACTCAGAATATTGCAAAATGTGCTTTCGCCGAAAAGCTATTTTAAAATCTGACACCGCGATTGCATAAAGGAGTTCTGTATCTATAATTCTTAAAATAATTGTTATGTTTTTTGTGAACGTTTATCATGAGTAATTTAGTAAATTCACCGGAAGTTTTCGGTGGGTATGCTAGTTCTGAACATCACATGCTAATGTAAAAAGCTGTTTTTTGATATAAATATGAACTTGATTGAACAAAACATGCATGTATTGTATAACATAATGTCCTAGGAGTGTCATCTGATGAAGATCATCAAAGGTTAGTGCTGCGTTTAGCTGTGGTTTTGGTTTTTGTGACATACATGCTTGCTTTGAAAATGGCTGTGTGATTATTTTTGGCAGGGTACTCTCCTGACATAATCTAATGTTTTGCTTTCGCTGTAAAGCCTTTTTGAAATCGGACAATGTGGTTAGATTAATGAGAGTTTTGTCTTTAAAATGGTGTAAAATAGTCATATGTTTGAGAAATTGAAGTTATAGCATTTTTGAGGTATTTGTATTTCGCGCCACGCGATTCCACTGGCTGTTGACTAGGGCGTCAACCCAGACAGGTTAAGTGTTGCAGTCATTTCCCTCACTGTAGTAACTGACATGTATAGTGTTGAGTCATCTGCATACATAGAAACACTAGCTTTACTCAATACCAGTGGCATGTCATTAGTAAATGTTGAAAAAAGTAAGGGGCCTAGACAGCTGCCCTGGGGAATTCCTAATTCTACCTGGATTATGTTGGTGAGGCTTCCATTAAAGAACACCCTCTGTGTTCTGTTAGACAGGTAACTATTTAGCCACAATATAGCAGGGGGTGTAAAGCCATAACAAATATGTTTTTCCAGCAGAAGACTATGATTGATCGATAATGTCAAAAGCCACACTGAAGTCTAACAAAACAGCCCCCACTATCTTTTTGTCACCAATTTCTCTCAGCCATTCATCAGTCATTTGTGTAAGTGCTGTGCTTGTTGAATGTCCTTCCCTATAAGTGTGCTGAAAGTCTGTTGTCAACTTGTTTACTGTAAAATATAATGGCACTGTAGGGGACGGCGCTATATGAAGAAAATGGCACCGACAGAGAAGGCTGCATTGCTTCTAGCTCTTAGGAAACTTTGCAGTATTTTATTTTTTGATGTGTTATTTCTTACATTATTAGCCCAGAAATGTTTTGGTGTTATTACATACAGCCAGGAAGAACTATTGGATATCAGAGTGGCGGTAACTCACCAGCACTACCAGCATTACGACCAGGAATACAAGTTTCCAGAATCTGATATTTTGTTCGTACCCCCCAGGGAAATTGAACTTATTCCAGAGGCCGAACCAAAACCACGCCGGCGAAGGAGAGGTACTCGGAGTGGTCTTCTAGTCCGACTTAGGAGGCGCACACACCACCCAATGCTTCCGAGTATATTACTTGCTTATGTTCAGTCTCTGGATAATAAAATTGACAAGCTCAGGGCAAGGATTTCTTTCCAGAGGGACATCAGTGATTGTAACATACAATGGTTCCTCCTTTAAAAGTTGCAAGCTTGCACTGCTGGACTTAGAGGTAGCCAGAGTCACGGCTTCATTGCTCCAGACCACCACAAGGGGGAGTTAGAGCACTCATTATGCATTTGGGTCCCAAGGTAGTGAACTAGTGAAGACATCACAAATATGAATTAACACTGGTCTCCCGCGTGCCCTACATTCTGTAGTACAGACATGGCCTGCTCTCCCTTATGTAAGGAATTAGGCACTTTCCCATGTTTACTACAGTATGTATTGTAGACTGCACAGTAGCCTAATAAACAAATAAACACATTTCGTTAATAAAATAATGATAAAAAATACTCTTTCAAAATTCAGATGTTGATTTAGTTATGGATCCATAACGAATTGCTATGGGAATAAATGTCACTGATTTATCCTCTTACATCTAGATGTACCGCTAGCGGAACGTCTGCTCCAATATCCAATGATGGGCGTGGCGCGAAATACAAATTCCTCTAAAATCCGAAAACTTCCATTTTTCAAACATATGACTATTTTACAGCTATTTAAAGACAAGACTCTCGTTAATCTAACCACACTGTCCGATTTCAAAAAGGCTTTACAGCGAAAGCAAAACATTAGATTATGTCAGCAGAGTACCCAGCCAGAAATAATCAGACACCCATTTTTCAAGCTAGCATATAATGTCACAAAAACCCAGAAGACAGCTAAATGCAGCACTAACCTTTGATGATCTTCATCAGATGACAACCCTAGGACATTATGTTATACAATGCATGCATGTTTTGTTCAATCAAGTTCATATTTATATCAAAAAACAGCTTTTTACATTAGCATGTGACGTTCAGAACTAGCATACCCCCCGCAAACTTCCGGGGAATTTACTAACAATTTACTAAATTACTCACGATAAACGTTCACAAAAAGCATAACAATTATTTTAAGAATTATAGATACAGAACTCCTCTATGCACTCGATATGTCCGATTTTAAAATAGCTTTTCGGATGAAGCACATTTTGCAATATTCTAAGTACATAGCCCAGCCATCACGGGCTAGCTATTTAGACACCCGGCAAGTTTAGCCTTCACCAAAATCAGATTTACTATAAGAAAAATGGTCTTACCTTTCCTGTTCTTCGTCAGAATGCACTCCCAGGACTTCTACTTCAATAACAAATGTAGGTTTGGTCCCAAATAATCCATCGTTATGTTCCATCAGCGACGTTTTGTTCGTGCGTTCTAGACACTATCAGAATGGTAAATCACGGTCGTGCGCATGGCGCATAACGTGACAAAACATTTCAAAATATTCCATTACCGTACTTCGAAGCATGTCAACCGCTGTTTAAAATCAATTTTTATGCAATTTATCTCGTAGAAAAGTGATAATATTCCGACCGGGAATCTGCGTGTCTGTAAACAGAGGGAAAAACAGAAAGGTGGGGGCGGCCAGTGCCCGCGCCTAAGCCCTTTGTCCTCTGATAGACCACTTAGCAAAAGCGCTCGTGTGTTTCAGCCAGGGCTTTGAATTACGTCATTCAGGTTTTTCCCGGGCTCTGAGAGCCCATTGGAGCCGTAGGAAGTGTCACGTAACAGCAGAGATCCTTTGTAATGAATAGAGATGACAAAGAAGGGCAAGAAATGGTCAGACAGGGTACTTCCTGTACAGAATCTTCTCACGTTTTGGCCTGCCAAATGAGTTCTGTTATACTCACAGACACCATTCAAACAGTTTTAGAAACTTTGGAGTGTTTTCTATCCAAAGCTAATAATTATATGCATATTCTAGTTTCTAGCCAGGACTAATAATCAGATTAAATCGGGTACGTTTTTTTATCCAGCCGTGAAAATACTGCCCCCTAGCCATAAGAGGTTATAGAAATACTGGAACAAAGTTGCCTAATGAAGGCAAACAATTTGGAATCCTCCAATCCTGTAGCCTACTCCCGACCATCACATTGTACAGCGCCATATTTTCCATTCCATCCCTGAGGGTTTCGTTTTTCGTTTTTCTCTGAATAGAAACACCATAATATTAATCTAATTAATTAAGCCAAATTTCTTCAAATCAATCCCAAATACTATGTTATTACAAAAAAGTTTTAAATTCTCTGGTAATGCCAATACGGAATACTATCAAATGCTTCTCAAAGATGCCCAGTAACAGAAAAAATGGCTGAGAATTAAATGACGTGCCACAGAATGCTGCAGCAGCACACAAGGTGTGCCGCAGTATGACGCAACTTTTAAAGGAGGAACCACTGTACTCTGTTTCATGGAAACATGGCTCTCTCGGGATATACTGTCTGAGTCTGTCCAGCCAGTTGGGATCTCAGTTCATCACTCATACAGGAATAAATATCTCTCCGGGAAGAAGAAGAGCGGGGGTGTATGTTTCATGATTAACTAGTCATGGTGGGATTGTGATATTAATCACCTCAAGCCCTTTTGTTCACCCGACCTAGAATACCTCGCAATTAAATGCAGACAGTGTTACCTCCCAAGAGTATTCTCTTCAGTTATAGTCAAAGCCATGTATATTCCCCCTCACCACGACGACCCTGAAAGAACTTCACTGGACTTTATGCAAACTCGAAACCACATATCCTGAGGCCACATTTATTGTAGCTGGGGATTTTAATAAAGCAAATTTGAGGAAAACGCTACCGAAGTTCGACCAACACATTGACTGTACTACTCGCGCTGCTAAAACACTCGACCATCGCTACTCCAACTTCTGGGATGTCTACAAGGCCCTCCCCCGCCATCTTTTCAGCAAATGTGATCATGACTCCATTTTGCTCTCCCTGGTACCGTATAGAACAGAAACATTAACTCATGCTCTGGAATGCGGTACCCCAAAGACATCGTAAATCTCCTGTCAGTGTTATCTCCCAGAGGCCCACTTTCAGTTCACACAGACACAATAGAGTTATAAGAACCCTCTATTCTGTTGCATAAAACAACCATTTGAAGCAATAAAAGTATTATAACATACTCTTGTAATTTCCACCATAGTCCTCAAGAATGCACAGACCAGCTGGCTGGAGTGTTTATGGACATATTCAATCTCTCCCTATCCCAGTCTACTGTCCCCACATGCTTCAAGATGTCCACCATTGTTCCTATACCCGAGATAGCAAAGTTAAGCAAAGTTATAAAGTCTAAATGACTATTGCCCCGTAGCACTCACTTCTGTCATTATGAAGTGCTTTGAGAGACTAGTCAAGGATCATATCACTTCTACCTTACCTGACACCCTAGACCCACTTCAATTTGCTTACAGCCCCAATAGATCCACAGACGATGCAATTGCCATCATGTAGCACACTGCCCTATCCCATCTGGACAAGAGGAATATTACAGGGGCTGAGTCACTGGCTTACTGGTGCTCTTCCATGCCGTCCATAGGAGGGGTGCGTCACTTGAGTGGGTTGAGTCACTGACGTGGTCTTCCTGTCTGGGTTGGTTCCCCCTCATTCAGTATTGTGTTGCTATGTACTTCAATGTTACGCAATAATCTCCATAACTCTGCATTGGTGCCCCCCCCCCCCCCCTTGGGTTGTGCCGGGGCGAGATCTTTGTGGGCTATACTCGGCCTTGTCTCAGGATGGTAAGTTGGTGGGTGAAGATATCCCTCTAGTGGTGTGGGATCTGTGCTTTGGCAAAGTGGGTGGGGTTATATCCTGCCTGTTTGGCCCTGTCTGGGGGTATCATCGGATGGGGCCACAGTGTCTCCTGACCCCTCCTGTCTCTGTCTCCAGTATTTATGCTGCAGTAGTTTATGTGTCGGGGGCTAGGGTCAGTCTGTTATATCTGGAGTATTTCTCCTGTCTTATCCGGTGTCCTGTGTGAATTTAAGTATGCTCTCTCTAATTCTCTCTCTCTTTCTCTCTTTCTTTCTTTCTTTCTCTCTCTCGGAGGACCTGAGCTCTAGGACCATGCCTCAGGACTAACTGGCATGATGACTCCTTGCTGTCCCCAGTCCACCTGGGCATGCTGCTGCTCCAGTTTTAACTGTTCAGCCTGCGGCTATGGAACCCTGACCTGTTCACCGGACGTGCTACCTGTCCCAGACCTGCTGTTTTCAACTCTCTAGAGACAGCAGGAGCGGTAGAGATACTCTCAATGATCAGCTATGAACAGCCAACTGACATTTACTCCTGAGGTGCTGACCTGTTGCACCCTTGACAACTACTGTGATTATTATTATTTGACCATGCTGGTCATTTATGAACATTTGAACATCTTGGCCATGTTCTGTTATAATCTCCACCCGGCACAGCCAGAAGAGGACTGGCCACCCCTCATAGCCTGGTTCCTCTCTAGGTTTCTTCCTAGGTTTTGGCCTTTCTAGGGAGTTTTTCTTAGCCACCGTGCTTCTACACCTGCATTGCTTGCTGTTTGGTGTTTTAGGCTGGGTTTCTGTACAGCACTTTGAGATATCAGCTGATGTAAGAAGGGCTATATAAATACATTTGATTTGATTTGAATACCTATGTAAGAATGCTGTTCATTGACTATAGCTCAGCATTCAACACCATAGTACCCCCTCAGCTCATTACTAAGCTTGAAGACCTGGGTCTGAACCTCGCCCTGTGCAACTGGGTCCTGGACTTCCTGACGGGCCACCCCCAGGTGGTGAAGGTAGGAAAAAACACCTCCACTTTGCTGATACTCAACACTGGGGCCACACAAGAATGCGTGCTCAGCCCCATCCTGTACTCCCTGTTCACCCATGACTGCGTGACCTTGCACGCCTCCAACTCAATCATCAAGTTTGCAGACGACACAACAGTAGTAAGCCTGATTGCCAACAATGACGAGACAGCCTACAGGGAGGAGGTGAGGGCCCTGGGAGTGTGGTGCAAGGAAAATAACCTCTCACCCAAAGTCAACAAAACAAAGGAGTTGATCGTGGACTTCAGGAAACAGCAGAGGGAGCACCCCCCTACCCACATTGACGGGACCGCAGTGGAGAAGGTGGAAAGCTTCAAGTTCGTCGGCGTACATGTCACTGACAAACTGAAATGGTCCACCCACCCAGACAGTGTGGTGAAGAAGGCGCTACAGCATACGCTGACCAACTGGCAAGGGTCTTCACTGACATTTTCAACCTCTCCCTGGCCGAGTCTGTAATATCTCCGTGTGTCAAACAGACCACCATAGTCCCTGTTCCCAAGAAAGCGAAGGTAACCTGCCTAAATGATTACCGCCCTGTAGCACTCACATCGGTAGCCATGAAGTGTTTTGAAAGGCTGGTCATGGGTCACATCAACACCATCATGCCGGAAACCCTAGACCCACTCCAATTCGCATACCGCCCTTATAGATCCACAGATGACCAATCTCAATTGCACTCCACACTGCCCTTTCCCACCTGGACAAAAGGAACACCTATGTGAGAATGCTGTTCATTGACTACAGCTCAGCGTTCAACATCATAGTACCCACAAAGCTCATCACTAAGCTATGGATCCTGGGACTAAACACTTCCCTCTGTTACTGGATCTTGGACTTCCTGACGGGCCGCACCCAGGTGCTAAGGGTAGACAACAACACAAACTTTTTACTATCATTCTTTATATCATGTATCTTTGTTTACTAGTATAGTTTCTTCTTTTTTTCAGTTTAGTCACATGATTTCTCAATTTGAGGCACATTTGCCAATCGGTTGTGCTGCCAGACTTATTTGCCTCATCCCTCACAACCATATAATTGATAGATTTCTCATCAATCCAAGGGGATTTAACAGTTTATTCTTTACATCATCAACATACGAATCCCTACAAAACTTATTGTATGACCTCTTATACATTATATTAGGCCCAGCCTAGATGTGGTTACTATATTGTGATCAATACATCCGATGGATTTGGATACTGCTTTAAAGCAAATTTCTGCAGCATTAGTAAAGATGTGATCAATACATGTTGATGATTTAATTACTGTGCTGTTTGTTCCCTCCCTACTTCCTTCACAGATCTGAGGACTGGGTGAAGGTAATACAGTGGACACTAGATGGCGCTATAGCTTATATATATACCCATTTCAAATCCATGAGTAAATTAGGTCCATAACTGTGCATTGATTTCAATGGCAGACTTGTAGGGGAGAGTAGGGTAAGTTGATACATTCATCATCACTCTGTCAAGGGAAATATAGTACTCTTTCTAACAAAGACATCTACATATACACTACCGTTCAAAAGTTTGAAGTCACTTAGAAATGTCCTTGTTTTTGAAAGAAAAGCACATTTTTGTCCATTAAAATAACATAGAATTGACCAGAAATACAGTGTTGATTTTGTTAATGTTGTAAATGACTATTGTAGCTGGAAATGGCAGATTTTTTTATGGAATATCTACATAGGCGTACAGAGGCCCATTATCAGCAACCATCACTTCTGTGTTCCAATAGCACGCTGTGTTAGCTAATCCAAGTTGATCATTTTAAAAGGCTAATTGATCATTAGAAAACCCTTTTGCAATCATGTTAGCACTGCTGAAAACTGTTGTGCTGGTTAAAGTAGCATTAAAACTGGCCTTCTTTAGACTAGTTGAGTATCTGGAGCATCAGTATTTGTGGGTTTGATTACAGGCTCAAAATGGCCAGAAACAAAGAACTTTCATCTGAAACTCGTCAGTCTATTCTTGTTCTGACAAATGAAGGCTATTCCATGCGAGAAATTTCCAAGAAACTGAAGATCTCGTTCAACGCTGTGTACTACTCCCTTCACAGAACAGCATAAACTGGCTCTAACCAGAATAGAAAGACGAGTATTTCTGATCAATTTTATGTTATTTTAATGGACACATTTTTTTTCTTTCAAAAGCATGGACATTTATAAGTGACTCCAAACTTTTGAACAGTAGTGTATTTCAGGATGTTGTGTATCCCTGGAAATAATCAGAATTAATGTAAACATTACAGTAAAAAAACAACAACATAGTATGGGGTAAATTGAGCCACAGGACAGGGTAAGTTAAGCAGACTACAAATGTTGTATTGAATGAAATATTACCAATACCTTTTTAAAACCATGTTTATATTTATTTCACAAACACAATTCAACACAATCACAATCGCTTTTTTGTCTTTTAATAATTTTAAGCATCTTGTAACACCGGCTTAACACCTAAAAAACACTTTGTACTTTAAACATGGGCCAGGCCGTGTTGTTACTACATATCCCAGCGATAATGCTTTGCATTACACCTGGGAAGAAAACACTTACATTTGCTCAATTTGCCATTGGCATAACCATTGGCTCAACTTACCTAAAAGCAAACATATATTAGCCCACACAGCTACAAGGATGCACTTTCATGCTAGGTTTAGGACCCCATATTAAAGCTTATAGAGATCCCAACTGATGTATAAAACAATCTTAAATGTATCTACTTTGGTTTAGATACAAGTATCAGGAAACCTCGTCTAGCACAATAAATTATTTTGACTTAGTAAAAATCAGTTTTGGTGAAAACCATGAAATTATGACCTCTTCCTAAATATTTCGTCAAATGATTCATTTTGTGTATGATTTCCTAGAAACAATGGAGGGTCAACTTACTCCTTTGGCTCCTTTTCCATTGTGGTTATTCTCCACTGTGGTTATCCTTGATATATAAAAATGTTCAGGCTACATAATTTATAGACAAAAATAAGAGGCCTATCTAGGTGGGCCCATCCCGGTTAGGGAGTTACCTAGGTGAGGTGCACTGTAATAAGGTGTTGAATGGGTGTGTGGACATGAAGCTAAGGTTAGGGTTAAGGTTGGGCTAGGGTTAGAATTGGCTAGGGTTAGAATTGAATTGGGGTCTGGACATGAAGCTAGGGTTAGGGTTATCCTTGACCTTTATCCTAACCCTAATGAGAAGTTTTCCAATATAATAAATTGCACTGAATTCCATCATGAATAGCAACATGCTCTCCTATGCCATTGTAGTATCCTGAGTATGATGTATGCTACTGTATATGTGTTTTACTGTAAAAGCTTGGCCCCTTTGCGACTGCAGTGAGATGAATGCAGAGGCTGTGCTGCAACATTTAAAGGTGCAATATCCAGAAATGCTCCGCCATTTCCTGGTTGCTAAAATTCAAATAGTTTGCCTAATTTCAGTTTATTTGACAAAATAAGTGTTGGAAATCATTGTACCATCTAAACCGCTGTGAAATATATTTTCACTGACCAAACATATAATATTTTCAGCTGTTTGAAGCTAGTGTACAAAAGTAAAAGATGCAAAAACCTAACTTAAGAACAGGAAGCATAGAAATATAGCAATCGACTGCTTCTTAGACTTGCACATTTCTATGGGAATTCTGTGGGGTCACCCAAAAAGTTACGCATTGCAGCTTTAAGATCTGCCTCTCCTGCACTGCGCGCATGCATGCATGCACAAAAACACTGAGGGGTGCATGATGGGCACGGCCAGACCTCAGAGAAGAACAGAGAGTTCCTCTGACGCTGCTCTAACTTCCTGTGTGACTGTCATGGGGGACGGAGTGTGATTTATGGGGGAAGAGAGGGGGGGAGACTAGGTGGGCCTGTCGGTCCCTGATGCAGATTCAATTCTCCAACACACACTCACATTTGCATGCATCGACAAACATGAGCACCCACACATGCAGATCCAAACACATATTTAAAAACACAAGCACACGGACACTTGCACACATGCTCATTAGTTCACACACTTCTGGATTTTATTTATTTTTATACCTACACTAATTACTTCCCCCTCTTTACATGAGAACTTGAGACTCCACTTGGACTCAAACTTAAGTGAGTGTCAGGGTTAGTTTCACACATTGAGAGGTGCAGGTGATGAGAGGCATGGGGATATTATTCAGCACCGACAGACAAGTGTTTTCATCAACCTAACACCTGAGAGACCTGTGGTCTGGCAGCTGCAACTAAACTGTCTCTCAGTTCACATTCAGATATTCTTGCCTCTCTCTATTTAGACAGGAATTTCACCCTATAGTCAATACCACAGTGCATTCGGAAAGTATTCAGACCCCTTGACTTTTTCCACATTTTATTATGTTACAGTCTTGTTCTAAAATTGATTTAATTTTTTTTACCCATTCAATCTACACACAATACCCCACAATGACAAAGCAAAAACAGTTTTTTAGAAAAGTTTGCAAATGTATTCAACATAAAAAATGGAAATACCTTATTTACCCTTTGCTATGAGACTCGAAATCAGGTGTATCCTGTTTCCATTGGTCATCCTTGAGATGTTTCTACAGTCATGGCCAAAGGTTTTGAGAATGACACAAATATTAATTTTCACAAAGTCTGCTGCCCCGGTTTGTATGATGGCAATTTGCATATACTCCAGAATGTTATGAAGAGTGATCAGATGAATTGCAATTAATTGCAAAGTCCCTCCTTGCCATGCAAATGAACTGAATCCCCCAAAAACATTTCCACTGCATTTCAGCCCTGACACAAAAGGACCAGCTGACATCATGTCAGTGATTCTCTCGTTAACACAGGTGTGAGTGTTGACGAGGCTGGAGATCACTCTGTCATGCTGATTGAGTTCGAATAACAGACTGGAAGCTCCAAAAGGAGCGTGGTGCTTGGAATCATTGTTCTTCCTCTGTCAACCATGGTTACCTGCAAGGAAACACATGCCGTCATCATTGCTTTGCAAAAAAGGGCTTCACAGGCAAGGATATTGCTGCCAGTAAGATTGCACCTAGATCAACAATTTATCGGATCATCAAGAACTTCAAGGAGAGCGGTTCAATTGTTGTGAAGAAGGATTCAGGGCACCCAAGAAAGTCCAGCAAGCGCCAGGACTGTCTCCTAGTTGATTCAGCTGCGGGATCGGGGCACCACCAGTACAGAGCTTGTTCAGGAATGGCAGCAGGGAGGTGTGAGTGCATCTGCACGCACAGTGAGGCAAAGACTTTTTTGAGGATTACCTGGTGTCAAGAAAGGCAGCAAAGAAGCCACTTCTCTCCAGGAAAAACATCAGGGACAGACTGATATTCTGCAAGGTACAGGTCTGGAGGTACAGGGATTGGACTGTTGAGGACTGGGGTAAAGTCATTTTCTCTGATGAATCCCCTTTCCAATTGTTTGGGGCACCCGGAAAAAAGCTTGTCCGGAGAAGACAAGGTGAGCGCTACAATCAGTCCTGTGTCATGCCAACAGTAAAGCATCCTGAGACCATTCATGTGTGGGGTTGCTTCTCAGCCAAGGGAGTGGGCTCACTCACAATTTTGCCTAAGAACACACCCATGAATAAAGAATGGTACCAACACATCCTCCGAGAGCAACTTCTCCCAACCATCCAGGAACAGTTTGGTGACGAACAATGCCTTTTCCAGCATGATGGGGCACCTTGCCATAAGGCAAAAGTGATAACTAAGTGGCTCGGGGAACAAAACATCAATATTTTGGTTCCATGGCCAGGAAACTCCCCAGACCTTAATCCCATTGAGAACTTGTGGTCAATCCTCAGGAGGCGGGTGGACAAACAAAACCCCACAAATTCTGACAAACTCCAAGCATTGCAAGAATGGGCTGCCATCAGTCAGGATGTGGCCCAGAAGTTAATTTACAGCATGCCAGGCGGATTGCAGAGGTCTTGAAAAAGAAGGGTCAACACTGCAAATCTTGACTCGTTGCATCAACTTCATGTAATTGTCAATAAAAGCCTTTGACACTTACGGAATGCTTGTAATTATACTTCAGTATTCAAAAGTAACATCTGTGTGAAAATTTATATTTGTGTCATTCTCAAAACTTTTGGCCACGACTGTACAACTTGATTGGAGTCCACCTGTGGTAAATTCAGTTGATTGGACATGATTTGGAAAGGCACACGCCTGTCCATATAAAGTCCCACAGTTGACAGTGCATGTCAGAGCAAAAACAAAGCCATGAGGTCAAAGGAATTGTCCGTAGAGCTCCTAGACAGGACTGTGTCGAGTCACAGTTCTGGGGAAGGGTACCAAAACATTTCTGCAGCATTGAAGGTACCCAAGAACACAGTGGCCTCCATCATTCTTAAAACCTGTTAGGGCTAGGGGGCAGTATTGACACGGCCGGATAAAAAAACGTACCCGATTTAATCTGGTTACTACTCCTGCCCAGTAACTAGAATATGCATATAATTATTGGCTTTGGATAGAAAACACCCTAAAGTTTCTAAAACTGTTTGAATGGTGTCTGTGAGTATAACAGAACTCATATGGCAGGCAAAACCCTGAGACAAATCCTGACAGGAAACTGAAATCTGATGTGTGGATATCACTTCAAACATTTGCCATTGAAACACACAGGGGCTTGTGGATCATTTAGCACTTCCTATGGCTTCCACTAGATGTCCCCAGTCTTTACAAAACTACATTTGTTATGGACCTGGGAAACCTAGAAGTGCCTTCTGATAAAGATAATCAAAGGTAAGGGATTATTTACAGTAGTATTTTTGATGGTTGATTGTTCCAAGATGGCTCCAACATTTATAGCCTAGACTTTTTTTCTGGGCATACCACGTCGTTTATTGCAAAGTGTGATTTCCCAGTAAAGTTATTTTTAAATCTGGCAAAGAGATGGCATTCAAGACATGTTAATCTATAAGTCTTTGAATGACAATGTTACATTTTAACAATGTTTTCGAATTGTAATTTTGTAAATTGTAGCGCTAATAAACCGGAAGCATTTGAGGCAAAAGATTTCTGAACGTCATGCGCCGATGTAAAATGCTGTTTTTATATATAAATATGAACTTTATCGAACAAAAAATGCATGTGTTGTGTAACATGATGTCCTAGGAGTGTCATCTGATGAAGGTTGTCAAAGGTTAGTGCTGCATTTAGCTGTGTTTTGGGTATTTGTGATGCATGCTAGTTGCTTTGAAAATGGCTGTGTGATTATTTCTGGCTGGGTACTCTGCTGACATAATCTAATGTTTTGCTTTTGCTGTAAAGCCTTTTTGAAATCGGACAACGTGGTTCGATTCAGGAGAGGTGTATCTATAAAACGGTGTAAAATAGTCATATGTTTGAGAAATTGAAGTTATAGCATTTATGAGGTTTTGCATTTAGCACAACGCGATTCCACTGGCTGTTGATTAGGGTGGGACGCAAGCGTTCCACTGGCCCAGAGAGGTTAAATGGAAGAATTTTGGAACCACAAAGACTCTTCCTAGAGCTGTCCGTCTGGTCAATCTGAGCAATCGAGGGAGAAGGACCTTGGTCAGGGAGGTGACCAAGTACCCGATGGTCACTCTGACAGAGCTCCAGAGTTCCTCTATGGAGATGGAGGAACCTTCCAGAAGGACAACCATCTCTGCAGGACATCACCAAGTAGCCCTTTATGGTAGGCTGGCCAGCCGGATCGTCACAGTGCTGAACAAATTGTTATATTGACTACGTCCGTCTTAACTCTCTTATTAGTGTCTTAATCAAAATTACGGATTGCCTCTTATCCGCTCATCATTCCCTTATGCCATCCCTTATGCCATAATTTGGTCCATTTCCCCTTCATAACTTAGCCTACTGTTCTGACTTTGTGGTGCATGTCATAATAGTGTTTGTAGGTGGAAGGGAAGTCAGGCGCAGGAGAAACCAAATTGGTTAAACTGGAGTATTTAATGACAAAACAAACTCCAAAACCGAAGTACAAAATAACATGGGTAAACATAACCCGTCGCACACCGATACAAAAAACACACATAACATAACATCACAAACAAGGGGCATCGACTTTGGCAGAAGTCGTGACAGTACCTTCCCCCCCCCGATGCGCGGCTCCGTCCAGAGGGGGCGGAGGAACCTCCCACACCTCAGCCTCCTGGAGCGGGCCAGCCACCACCGGCCTGAGAATAGACACATGGAACGAGGGGTTAATGCGGTAATGGGGGGAGCTTTAACCTATAACATACCTCGTTCACTTTCCTCAGGACTTTAAACGGCCCCACAAACCGCGGACACAGCTTCCGGCAGGGCAGGCGGAGGGGCAGGTTTCTGGTCGAGAGCCAGACCCTGTCCCCCGGTGCGAACACCGGGGCCTCACTGCGGCAACGGTCTGTGCCAACTTTCTGGCGCCGCACTCGTGCTGAAGGCGGACATGAGTAGCGTCCCAGGTTTCCTCCGTGCGCCGGAACCAGTCGTCCACCGCAGCAGCCTCGGTCTGACTCCGATGCCAAGGGGCCAGAACCGGCTGATACCCCAACACACACTGAAAGGGAGAGAGGTTAGTGGAAGAGTGGCAGAGCAAGTTCTGAGCCATCTCTGCCCAGGGCACAAACTCCGCTCACTTCCCTGGCCGGTCCTGGCAATAAGACCTCAGAAACCTACCCACATCCTGGTTAGCTCTCTCCACCTGCCCGTTACTCTCAGGGTGAAAACCCGAGGTAAGGCTGACGGAGACCCCCAGACGTTCCATGAATGCCTTCCAGACCCTAGAAATGAACTGGGGACCCCGATCAGACACTATATCCTCAGGCACCCCGTAGTGCCGAAAGACGTGTGTAAACAGAGCCTCCGCCATTTGTAGGGCCGTAGGGAGACCGGGCAAAGGGAGGAGATGACAGGACTTAGAAAAACGATCCACAACGACCAGGATAATGGTGTTACCTTGTGAAGGTGGAAGATCGGTTATAAAATCCACCGACAAGTGCGACCACGGCCGTTGTGGAACGGGTAAGGGTTGTAACTTACCCCTGGGTAGGTGTCTAGGAGCCTTGCACTGAGCGCACACTGAGCAGGAGGAAACATAAACCCTCACTTCTTTAGCTAAAGTGGGCCACCAGTACCTCCCACTAAGACAGCGCATCATCCGATCAATCCCAGGATGACCAGAGGAGGGTGATGTGTGAGCCCAGTAGATCAATCAGTCGCGGACAGCAGACGGAACGTACCAGCTGGACACTCAGGGGGAACGGGCTCTGCACGTGACGCTTGTTCAATGTCCGCGTCCAGCTCCCACACCACCGGTGCCACCAAACAAGAAGCTGGAGTTATGGGACTGGGATCCATGGACCGCTCTTCTGTGTCATACAGACGGGACAATGCGTCTGCCTTAACATTCTGGGAACCTGGTCTGTAAGAGAGGGTAAACACAAAATGGGTGAAAAACATGGCCCACCTTGCCTGGCAAGGATTTAGTCTCCTCGCCTCCCGGATGTACTCCAGATTGCGGTGGTCAGTCCAGATGAGAAAAGGGTGTTTAGCCCATTCAAGCCAATGTCTCCACACCTTCAAAGCCTTGACGACAGCCAACAGCTCCCGGTCCCCCACATCATAGTTTCGCTCCGCGGGCTGAGCTTCTTAGAAAAGAAAGCACAGGGGCGGAGCTTAGATGGCGTACCCGAGCGCTGAGAGAGCACAGCTTCTATCCCAGCCTCAGACGCGTCCACCTCCACTATGAATTGCAAAGACGGATCCGGATGAGCCAACACAGGAACCGAGTTAAACAGAGCCTTCAGTTTCCTAAAAGCCCTGTCCGCCCCAGCCGACCACTGCAAACACAACAACCCCCCTTCAATAGTGAGGTAATGGGAGCAGCTACCTGACCAAAACCCCGGATAAACCTCCGGTAGTAATTGGCAAACCCTAAAAATCGCTGCACCTCCTTCACCGTGGTTGGAGTCGGCCAATTATGCACGGCTGCAATGCGGTCACTCTCCATCTCCACTCCTGACGTGGATATGCGATACCCAATGATGGCTAGAAGACCGGTGACGTCGACCACCGAGCACTACCCGAGCAAGGAGGGGCATCGACTTCGGCAGAAGTCGTGACAGTGCACATGTAGCCTGTATCCTGTTTAAGAGAAATGTCATCATCAAATACTGTAAGAGCTTTCATTGTCTGCTTATATGCCCCCTTTATTTATCATACGGTTCTGAATTGGTGTACAGGGAGAATACTGTAAGAATGGCCTATGTTCTGAGTTCTGTCGCTGTACATTCCGCTCATCATTCCCTTATGCCATAGTTTGTACATCTCAATTGTCAGTAAAAATCACATTGTTAAAGCAAGTCAGCTATATCAGCTATGTTTTTTAAAAAGGCAGTAAATGAGGTTGAATGAACTGTTTCGCTGCCAGACAAGGCTTTGCTGATAGCCAGGTGTAGTGGTGGTAAGGATTCACTCCATGGTGCTGAAAAGAAAGCTCTGCTATTGGGACAGCTTTATGTCCCAAGATACCAAGATTCTTGCCCACTAAGATTTACATGCTAAAATCGTCACTGCTAGGAACTATGCCAAGAAGGCTGAAGCTTTATGGCACAGGTTAAGATTGCGAGCAACACAGTCACTGGACATGTCCGAATATACATACTAGCGTACTACATACTTAAACTGCATACTATTTACTCATCGTAGTATACATTTTAACAAGTACTGTTTAGTAAAAATGTTGGAGTGGCTCCTAATCCGTGACTGGATCTTTTATTTCCTTATTCGTGAGTGAGCAAATTCTCACAGTATCTCAATGGAATTTGGGACTTTGGGATTCAATCTCTCATGCCGAAACCGGAGTAGATACATACCGGTAGTGAAATGAAAGTTACCAATGTAACCAATGTCACTAAGCAAAAAACAAACAAACAAAACAGCAATAGCCACTACAATGTCGAAACATGATCTTGTCATGAGTTCAGTACCATTTGCTTGATTTTGCATACCCACAACTAGTGTATCGACATTAGCTAGCTGGCAAATGTTAACATGCTAGCGACGCTTGTCAGCATAGGCTGCTACCTAGCTAGCCAGCCTAGCTAGCTCTAGTCCAAGGGAAAGTGATGCAAGCTTGTGAAGGGGGATACACATTTATGATAGCGAGTGACGAGGATTAAAAACCCGGTGCCCACTAGATGTCCTCGTATACCCATATTTAAATCAATGCACTAGATTTTTCATCAGTATTGTGAATGACAAGCCCATTCAAACTATTGTGGGGTATCTATAATTGTTTATACTCAGCAGGTAGGGAAGGACACGTCAGATAATTTTTATTCATGAATGGTTTCATGTGAGCTTGGTTGCATCCCCCATCTTAAAGTGTAAGATGGCATTTGATATCACACATTTTTTCTGGATTGCCATTTCTCATTTAGTTTGTCCCTTCTCAACCCAGAAATGCAAATCAGTTGTCAAATCAGTTTACAGAGAAAATACACTGATGTATGTGTCTAACAGATCCATAAATGTTCAAGGTACTGTATCTTAATAATATACAAATCATATCCTACAACTAACGTGCTGTTTCCCATTTAACAACAGAAATAAATGATGCTCAACTGGGACCACTGTTTGATGTGATTTATTTGGAGAAAACACAACGCAAGGAGAGTACGATATACATCTGTTACCTTGCGTTCTGTTTTCTCCAAATAAATCACATCAGCCAGTGGTCCCAGTTGAGCATCATTTATGTCTGTTGTTAAATGGGAAATGGCACGTTAGTTTTAGGATATGATTTGTATATTCTAAGCTTGATGCCGTCAATCTCACACAAATTATCAATGAACCTACCAGGTACCACCCCAAAGCCGTAAACACGGGCACCCTCATAGATATCATCCTAACCAACTTGCCCTCCAAATACACCTCTGCTGTTTTCAACCAAGATCTCAGCGATCACTGCCTCATTGCCTGCATCCGTAATGGGTCAGCGGTCAAACGACCTCCACTCATCACTGTCAAACGCTCCCTGAAACACTTCAGCGAGCAGGCCTTTCTAATCGACCTGGCCTGGGTATCCTGGAAGGATATTGACCTCATCCCTTCAGTAGAGGATGCCTGGTTATTTTTTTTAAATGCCTTCCTCACCATCTTAAATAAGCATGCCCCATTCAAGAAATTTAGAACCAGGAACAGATATAGCCCTTGGTTCTCTCCAGACCTGACTGCCCTTAACCAACACAAAAACATCCTTGTGGCGTTCTCCATTAGCATTGAACAGCCCCCGTGATATGCAACTTTTCAGGGAAGTTAGAAACCAATATACACAGGCAGTTAGAAAAGCCAAGGCTGCCCACTGCACTGAGGATAGGAAACTCTGTCACCACCGATAAATCCACTATAATTGAGAATTTCAATAAGCATTTTTCTACTGCTGGTCATGCTTTCCATCTGGCTACCCCTACCCCGGTCAACAGCACTGCACCCCCCACAGCAAGTCGCCCAAGCCTTCCCCATTTCTCCTTCTCCAAAATCCAGTCAGCTGATGTTCTGAAAGAGCTGCAAAATCTGGACCCCTACAAATCAGCCGGGCTAGACAATCTGGACCCTTTCTTTCTAAAATTATCTGCCGAAATTGTTGCAACCCCTATTACTAGCCTGTTCAACCTCTCTTTCGTGTCATCTGAGATTCCCAAAGATTGGAAAGCAGCTGCGGTCATCCCCCTCTTCAAAGGAGGGGACACTCTTGACCCAAACTGCTACAGACCTATATCTATCCTACCCTGCTTCTCTAAAGTCTTCGAACGCCAAGTCAACAAAGAGATTACCGACCTTTTCAAATCCCACTGGACCTTCTCCGCTATGCAATCTGGTTTCAGAGCTGGTCATGGATGCACTTCAGCCACGCTCAAGGTCCTAAACAATATCTTAACCACCATCGATAAGAAACAATACTGTGCAGCCGTATTCATTGACCTGGCCAAGGCTTTCGGCTCTGTCAATCACCACATTCTCATCGGCAGACTCAACAGCCTTGGTTTCTCAAATGATTGCCTCGCCTGGTTCACCAACTACTTCTCTGATAGAGTTCAGTGTGTCAAATCGGAGGGCCTGTGGTCCGGGCCTCTGGCAGTCTCTATGGGGGTGCCACAGGGTTCAATTCTTGGGCCGACTCTTTTCTCTGTATACATCAATGATGTTGCTCTTACTGCTGGTGAGTCTCTGATCCACCTCTACGCAGACGACACCATTCTGTATACTTCTGGTCCTTCTTTGGACACTGTGTTAACTCCAGACGAGCTTCTATGCCATACAACTCTCCTTCCGTGGCCTCTCGTTGGCTGGCCCTCGCTTCATACTCATCGCCAAACCCACTGGCTCCAGGTCATCTACAAGACCCTGCTAGGTAATGTTCCCCCTTATCTCAGCTCGCTGGTTACCATAGCAGCACCCACCTGTAGCACGCGCTCCAGCAGGTATATCTCTCTGGTCACCCCCAAAGCCAATTCCTCCTTCGGCCGCCTCTCCTTCCAGTTCTCTGCTCCCAATGACTGGAACGAACTACAAAAATCTCTGAAACTGGAACCACTTATCTCCCTCACTAGCTTTAAGCACCAGCTGTCAGAGCACCTCACAGATTACTGCACCTGTACATAGCCCATCTATAACTACCTCTTCCCCTACTGTATTTATTTATTTATTTATTTATTTTGCTCCTTTGCACCCCATTATTTATATTCCTACTTTGCACTTTCTTCCACTGCAAATCTACCATTCCAGTGTTTTACTTGCTATATTGTATTTACTTCGCCACCATGGCCTTTTTTGCCTTTACCTCCCTTATCTCACGTCACTTGCTCACTTTGTATATAGACTTATTTTTCGACTATATTATTGACTGTATGTTTGTTTTACTCCATGTGTAACTCTGTGTTGTTGTATGTGTCAAACTGCTTGCTTTATCTTGGCCAGGTCGCAATTTTAAATGAAAACTTGTTCTCATCTTGCCTACCTGGTTAAATAAAGGTGAAATAAATAAATAAATATAAAATATACAATAGTGACATTTTACCAGTGGTGTAAAGTAGTTAAAACCTCTACAGGATCGGTGTCCCCCCGCAGGACGGTTGAGCTAACGCAGGCTAATGTGATTAGCATGAGGTTGTAAGTAACAAGAACATTTCCCAGGACAGACATATCTGATATCGGCAGAAAGCTTAATGTGTTGTTAATCTAACTGCACTGTCCAATTTACAGTAGCTATTACAGTGAAAGAATGCCATGCTATTCTTTTAGGAGAGTGCACAGTTATGAACTTGAAAATGTTTGGGCAGTCTTGATAAAATATTTTGAACTGAAATGCAATGGTTCATTGAATCAGTCTAAAACTTTGCACGTACACTGCTGCCGTCTAGTGGTCAAAATCTAAACTGCGCCTAGATTCCTAAGTCATATATTGGCCTTTCTCTTGCATTTCAAAGATGATGGAACAAAAAATAAACAAAAAAAATGCATGTTTTTTTCTTTGTTTAATCTTATACCAGATCTAATGTGTTACATTCTCCTACATTTATTTCACATTTTCACAAACTTCAAAGTGTTTCCTTTCAAATGCTATCAAGAATATGCATATCCTTGCTTCAGGTCCTGAGCTACAGGCAGTTAGATATGGGTATGTCATTTTAGGCGAAGATTGAAAATCCTTATAAAGTAAAAATCCTTTAACCTCTAGGGGCTATGTGGGACGCAAGCGTGCCACCCCTGGTACACCCTATCAACAACAGGTGAAATATCAAGAGCGCCAAATTTGAAAACAATTAAATGTCATAATTCAAATTTCTCAAACATACAACTATCTTACACCCTTTGAAAGATAAACATCTCCTTAATCTAACCACGTTGTCCGATTTCAAAAAGGCTTTACGGCGAAAGCATAAAGTTAGATTATGTTAGGAGAGTACATTGACAATAGCTGTGTGTAATGTTTTGTCAATTCAAAGACAGGCGTCACCAAAAGCAGAAAACCAGCTAAAATTATGCACTAACCTTTGACAATCTCCATCAGATGACACTCCTAGGACATTATGTTAGACAATACATGCATTTTTAGTTCTATCAAGTTCATATTTATATCCAAAAACTGCGTTTTACTATGGCGTTGATGTTCAGGAAATCGTTTCCCTCCAATAACCGCCAGTCAATCAGCACAACAAATTAAATAATTACTATTCGAAAACATTGGTAAAATATTATATTGTCATTCAAAGAATTATAGATTTACATCTCTTGAACGCAACCGGATTGCCAGATTTAAAAATAACCTTACTGGGAAATCACACTTTGCAATAATCTGAGCACTGCGCCCAGAAAAATACGCTTTGCGATACAGACTAACCGCCATGTTGGAGAGATCTAAAATCGAAAATACTATGTAAATAATCCATTACCTTTGATTCTCTTCATCAGATGTCACGTCCAGGAATCCCAGGTCCATAACGAATGTAGTTTTGTTCGAAAAAGCTCATAATTTATGTCCAAAAAGCTCCGTGTTGTTAGCACATGATCTATGCCCGCCGGACTTCACTTCATGAACGAGGGGAAAAAAAATATTTACGTTCGTTCAAACATGTCAAACGTTGTATAGCATAAATCATTAGTGCCTTTTTTAACCAGAACATTAATAATATTCAAGGCGGACGATTGCATTCTCTTTTAAAACGTATTGGAACGAGAGTACCCAACATGAACTCGCGCGCCAGAGTCTAATCGGCCACCACCGTTCCATGGCTCTTGTTCGGTCAGATCTCACAGTATAAGACTCAAAACACTTTGTAAAGGCTGGTGACATCTAGTGGAAGCTATAGGAAGTGCTCAAAGATTAATAAGCCCCTGTGTGTTTCAATGGCATAGGCTTAAAGGTAATTCAACACATCAGGTATCCACTTCCTGTCAGAATTTGTCTCAGGGTTTTGACTGCCATATGAGTTCTGTTATACTTACAGACACCATTCAAACAGTTTTAGAAAATTCAGAGTGTTTTCTATCCAAACCTGAACAATAATATGCATATTCTAGCTTCTGAGTTGGTGTAGGAGGCAGTTAAAAATGGGCACATATTTTTTTCAAAATTCTCGATACTGCCCCCTAGCCCTAAGAAGTACTACTTAAGTCGTTTTTTGGGGTATCTATTAGAGGTCGATCGATTATGATTTTTCACCGCCGATACCGATACCGATTATTGGAGGGCCGAAAAACCCGATACCGATTAATCGGCCGATTTTTTTACACTTTATTTGTAATAATGACAATTGCAACAATACTGAATGAACACTTATTTTAACTTAATATAATACATCAATAAAATCAATTTAGCCTCAAATAAATAATGAAGCATGTTCAATTTGGTTTAAATAATGCAAAAACAAAGTGTTGGAGAAGAAAGTAAAAGTGCAATATGTGCCATGTAAGAAAGCTAACGTTTAAGTGCCTTGCCCAGAACATGAGAACATATGAAAGCTGGTGGTTCCTTTTAACGTGAGTCTTCAATATTCCCAGGTAAGAAGTTTTAGGTTGTAGGTATTATAGGAATTATAGGACTATTTCTCTATACGATTTGTATTTCACATACCTTTGACTATTGGATGTTCTTAAAGGCACTTTAGTATTGCCAGTGTAACAGTATAGCTTCTGTCCCTCTCCTCGCTCCTACCTGGGCTCGAACCAGGAACACATCGACAACAGCCACCCTCGAAGCAGCGTTACCCATGCAGAGCAAGGGGAACAACTACTCCAAGTCTCAGAGCGAGTGATGTTTGAAACGCTATTAGCGCGCACCCCGCTAACTAGCTAGCCATTTCACATCGGTTACACCAGCCTAATCTTGGGGGTTGATAGGCTTGACGTCATAAACAGCGCAATGCTTGAAGCATTGCGAAGAGCTGCTGGCAAAACGCACGAAAGTGCTGTTTGAATGAATGCTTACGAGCATGCTGGTGCCTACCATTGCTCAGTCAGACTGCTCTATCAAATCATAGATTTAATTACAATATAATAAACACAGAGAAATACGAGCCTTAGGTCATTAAATGGTCGAATCCGGAAACTATCATCTCGAAAACAAAACTATTTTTCTTTCAGTGAAATATGGAACCGTTCCGTATTTTATCTAACGGGTGGCATCCCTAAGTCTATATATTCCTGTTACATTGCACAACCTTCAATGTTATGTCATAATTACGTAAAATTATGGCAAATTAGTTCGCAACGAGCCAGGCTGCCCAAACTGTTGCATATACCCTGACTCTGCGTGCAATGAACCCTAGAGAAGTGACACAATGTCACCTGGTTAATATTGCCTGCTAACCTGGATTTCTTTTAGCTAAATATGCAGGTTTAAAAATATATACTTCTGTGTATTGATTTTAAGAAAGACATTGATGTTTATGGTTAGGTACACATTGGAGCAATGACAGTCCTTTTTCGCGAATGCGCACCGCATCGATTATATGCAACGCAGGACAGGCTAGATAAACTAGTAATATCATCAACCATGTGTAGTTAACTAGTGATTATGATTGATTGATTGATTGTTTTTTATAAGATAAGTTTAATGCTAGCAAGCAACTTACCTTGGCTTCTTACTGCATTCGCTTAACAGGCAGGCTCCTCGTGGAGTGCAATGTAAATCAGGTGGTTAGAGCGTTGGACTAGTTAACCGCAAGGTTGCAACATTGAATCCCCGAGCTGACAAGGTAAAAATCTGCCGTTCTGCCCCTGAACAAGGCAGTTAACCCACCATTCCTAGGCCGTCATTGAAAATAAGAATGTGTTCTTAACTGACTTGCCTCGTTAAATAAAGGTGTAATTTTTTTATTTATTTTTAATTAAAAAAAAGAAATCGGCAAATCGGTGTCCAAAAATACTGATTACCGATTGTTATGAAAACATGAAATCGGCCCTAATTAATCGGCCATTCTGATTAATCGGTCGACCTCTAGTATCTGTACTTTACTTCCCTATTTATATTTTGGATTACATTTACTTTTACTTCAATACATTCCTAAAGAAAATTATGTACTTTTTACTCCATTAATGTTCCCTGACAGAGAAAATTACTCGTTACATTTTGAATGCTATGCAGGACAGAAACTGTCCAATTCACATCTTATCAAAGAACATCTGTCACGACTTCTACTGAAGTTGATGCCCCTCCTTGTTCGGGTGGTGTTCGGCGGTCGACGTCACCGGCCTTCTAGCCACCATTGATCAGTTTTTCATTTTCCATTGGTTTTGTCTGGTCTCTTTACACACCTGTTTCATATCCCAGTAATTATATGTTGTGTAGTTAACCCTCTGATTCCCCTCATTTCTCTGCCGGTGATTGTTTGTTTGTTATGTACGTGTTGTTTCTATATCGGTGTGCGACGGGTTATTGTTTTACCCGGATTCTTTTCTATCTTGGTTTTGGAAATAAATATTCCATTTTTTAAAACCACTCTGTTTTCTCCTGCGCCTGACTTCCCTGCCACCTACATACACAAACTATGACAACATCCCTGGTCATCTCTACTACCTCTGATCTGGGGGACTCACTAAACACAAATGCTTTGTTTCTGAATGATGTCTGAGTGTCGGAGTGTGCCCCTGGCTATCCGTAAATTAAAAAACATGATCCATCTTTGTTTTTACCACTTTTTCTCCCCAATTTTGTGATATCCAATTGGTAGTTACAGTCTTGTCCCATCGCTGCAACTCCGTATGGACTCGGTAGAGGCAAAGGAAAAATAGCCAACAAGTGCTCAGCATATGTGGGAACTCCTTCAAGACTGTTGGAAAAGCATTCCAGTTGAACCTGGTTGAGAGAATGCCAAGAGTGTGCAAAGCTGTCATCAAGGCAAAGGGTGGCTACTTTGAAAAATCTCAAAACACTTTTTTGGTTACTATATGATTCCATATGTGTTATTTCATAGTTTTGATGTCTTCACTAGTATTCTATAATGTAGAAAATAGTAAAAATAAAGAAAAACCCTTGAATGAGTAGGTGTGTCCAAACTTTGGACTGGTACTGTACATTGCTAGTTAACTTAACTAGCTCATCAAACTGTATTTTCTTGGATTATTAGAGCCTTGAATCTCATATGGACCTCACTGTCACCGCTGGTGATCTAGCTAGCCACATGGACTAGACTAGAGCTTGCTAGCTAGCTAGGCTAGCTAATCACAATAAACACCATAGGTGTGGGTCTGCAAAATCAAGTAAATGGTAGGCCTACTGAACTCATGACAAAATCATGTTTTGGTTGTTTGTTTCTTGCTTAGCGTAATTGCGAATATCATCTTGTTGGCATTTAACTCTGATTTAACTAGCTACCGTTGAAGTTGGAAGTTTACATACACCTTAGCCAAATACATTTCAACTCAGTTTTTCACAATTCCTGACATTTAATCAGAGTAAAAATTCCCTGTCTTAGGTCAGTTAGGATAACCACTTTATTTTAAGAATGTGAAATGTCAGAATAATAGTAGGGAGAATTATTTATTTCAGCTTTTACTTCTTTCATCACATTCCCTGTGGGTCAGAAGTTTACATACACTCAATTAGTATTTGGTAGCACTGCCTTTAAATTGTTTAACTTGGGTCAAACGTTTTGGGTAGCCTTCCACAAGCTTCCCACAATAAGTTGGGTGAATTTTGACCCATTCCTCCTGACAGAGCTGGTGTAACTGAGTCAGGTTTGTCAGCCTCCTTGCTTGCACACGCTTTTTCAGTTCTGCCCACAAATGTTCTATAGGATTGAGGTCAGGGTTGTGTGATGGCCACTCCAATACCATGACTTTGTTGTCCTTAAGCCATTTTGCCACAACTTTGTAAGTATGCTTGGGGTCATTGTTCATTTGGAAGACCCATTTGTGACCAAGTTTTAACTTCTTGACTGATGTCTTGAGATGTTGCTTCAATATATGCACATAATTTTTTCAATATATCCACATAATCTATTTTGTGAAGTGCACCAGTCTCTCCTGCAGCAAAGCATCCCCACAAAATGATGCAGCCACCCCCGTGCTTCATGGTTGGGTTGGTGTTCTTCGGCTTGGAAGCATCACCCTTTTTCCTCCAAACATAACGATGGTCATTATGGCTAAACAGAGGACATTTCTCCAAAAAGTACAATCTTTGTCCCCATGTGCAGTTGCAAACCGTAGTCTGGCTTTTTTATGGCGGGTTTGGGGCAGTGGCTTCTTCTTTGCTGAGCGGCCTTTCAGGTTATGTCGATATTGGACTCCAGCATCTTCACAAGGTCCTTTGCTGTTGTTCTGGGATTGAATTGCACTTTTCCCACCAAAGTACGTTCATCTCTAGGAGACAGAACTTGTCTCCTTCCTGAGCGGTATGACGGCTGCGTGGTTCCATGGTGTTTAAACTTGAATGCTATTGTGTGTACAGATGAACGTGGTACCTTCAGGCGTTTGCAAATTGCTCTCAAGGATGAACCAGACTTATGGAGGTCTACAATTTTTTTTCTGAGGTCTTAGCTGATTTCTTTTGATTTTCCCATGATGTCAAGCAAAGAGGCACTGAGTTTGAAGGTAGGCCTTGAAATACATCCACAGGTACACCTCCAATTGACTCAAATGATGTCAATTAGCCTATCAGAAGCGTCTAAAGCCATTACATAATTTGCTGGAATTTTCCAAGCTGTTTAAAGGCACAGTCAACTTAGTGTATGTAACCTTCTGACCCACTGGAATTGTGATACGGTGAATTATAAGTGAAATAATCTGTCTGTAAACAATTGTTGGAAAAATCACTTGTGCCATGCAAAAAGTAGATGTCCTAACCGACTTGCCAAAACTACAGTGTGTTAACAAGGAATTTGTGGAGATGTTGAAAAACAAGTTTTAATGACTCCAACCTAACTGTATGTAAACTTCCAACCTCAACTGTATGTATTTTATCCGGTTTCAGATCCTCCAAAAATGTGCACACTCACGGATACGGAGCGCTGAGGTATAAAAAGAACTGGAGACTGGGTCCAAGGTAATCTACTGAGGTTTCCATACGCCGATACATATATCCGGGTTGCTTCCAGTATGGGTAACTGCAGCCCAATATGGCAACCGGAGTATGGGCAAGTGGGTGTGTTGAGAAGTGTGGGTGTATGGAAATCGAATCAGCTAATTGGGCAGATTTGTTGCCACTCAAGACTGTTTGGTGTGTCTGATTGGACTGCATGATGAGATAAGCCAGCGACCAGTGCACCGGTGCTTCCTACTGGGTATCACGGTCATGTTGCCGGTGGTAGCTAACTTGGCCATTTTTTTCTCCCACATGATTTTTTTTTTAAGTAGGACAGCAGCCTACACAATAAATAATTTATATTGAGAACCATCTAGATGTCACCTTGATACATAGGCTACAGTCTAGTCTACAAGTCAATGGGAAGGGCATAAAAAAAACAGGACACAGTGCCGTTCGCGTCTGCATGACAAGCACTACTGTCCAGCAACAGAGTGAGAAGTAGCTACCTAGTAGCCAATATCAGGGTGACAGTCACAGTAAACACACCCATACAACGCATGAAGCAACAGTACACCCATCATCAATACTTTAATCAAAATAAATCGTCAGTTTACAACTGAAAATGTATAATTATTTGTGTAAAACTAACAGTGAAATACAACTCAGACTCATCCTCTGGTTTAAAAACAAAAGTCAAAACTCTCGCGGTATGGTAACTCAATGTACAGCAGTCACCTGGTAATGGAAGAAAAACAACACAGCTCAATCTAAACAGTCTAACCAATAACAGAGTGCTTTTGACACCCACTCCTGTCCACCCACCCACTACTTTCCTTTCTACACACCCACTCCTTTCCACATGCCCACTACTTTCCTTTCTACATACCCACTTGCCCATATTCTGGTTGCCATAATTGGGAGGCAGCTACCCCCCTCGGTTTATATGGACCAACATCACATGCATACCAGCAGTCAGTCTGCACAGGGCGCAGCGAGAGCAGAGACTACGTCGTCACCTCATCCAAAAACATGGCAGACATTGATTTTTTTAAATTATTTAACCAGGCAAGTCAGTTAAGAGCACATTCTTATTTACAATTACAGCCTACCAAGGAACAGTGGGTTAACTGCCTTGTTCAGAACAACAGACTTTTACCTTATCAGCTCAGGGATTTGATCCAGCAATCTTGCAGTTACTGGCCCAACACTCTAACCACTAGGCTATCTGCCACCCTTATGTGGATGAATATAAACTGTTAATATTTTCGGTTGTGAGTGGTAAAAGAATATCTGCCCCAGGGACAATTATTTGCAGAATTCTAATGGATGTTTTGTGTTCAAAGTCGATGACTAAAGTGTCTTATTAGGAATTTTCAAATCTGACTTCTCTGTGTGGCTGTGTATGGAAATTGTCTTTCTGGGCTGGGAGTCAGTTAAACTGCAGTACCGAAGCAAAACTGTAGGAGCTGTTGAAACTGTGCTTCCAGACCGGAACCCTGGACCCTCAGAAATAAAAGATCCTGTCATGGATTAGGAGCCACTCCCTAAAAAGTCTGCAGTATGACACAGCCGCAATGCAGTAGCGGCTTCTGATTGGCTAAGTAGGTGGGGCGGGGCCGAGTGCAGGTGGATTTTTCCAAATTCAACAGACCTGCATTGCATTTTAACCAGCCTGATAATAGCTAATTTCCAATTTATAAATTTCTCTAAACTTTGAATAGAATTGCAATGCAGTTATAAGCCTACACAGGCCCTTTATAGGCAGACTATCACATTCAACCTACAATATATCGTAGTAGACCATATAGCCAATCTATTTTATTTAAAAAGGACTGAAGACAGAAACAGATTATTTGGTTCCATTTCAACATATTTGTTAGTGAAACCAGTGGTGTAACATATATACATTTAAATCAAATAGCCTAGTACACACACCAAAACTTTTAAAATGTTCAAATCATAAGGCTATTGCACAGAAAAACATGGACGTATATTTAGAACCGCTGGACAGCAACAAACTTACTTACCCTGACTGATCATTGGGAACGAGTTCAGAATGACTGTGAAGGCTTGATCCATAAATTAAATAATTAAATAGATAGCCTACAAAACTAAAACTATCCATATGTTCAAATCAAAAGGCCTATTTTACATGACATCAATAATGCAGCAACATCCCGAGTCCTCGGTGCCACACATTCAGAAATCAAAAGATGGTTTAGTATTTAGTTTAAAAGCTCTGATGAAGGCAAACAGAACAAGAAACACTTTTCAGTGAGAACCACTGCAGAAGCTTCGGGTATTTTCCCAATTAAGTAGCATAGTTTTGTTGTTGGCTACTTGAAGAGAACTAGGGCCCATCACTCTCAGCCCACCTCTTCCAATGCATTGTGGAAAAGTGTGCATCGAATAATACTAGATGTAGAGCTGAAATGAGTATTGCATCCTGGCATAGCGGATGCTGTATTCTATTAAACATTCTATTTTCACATACTGAGAATTCGCCATTTCCCGCTATTCGTTGATTTAGGTAGTGCATCCGCAAATCTAATTGATCAGCTGTTGTCAAAGCCGAAATGAGTATGACATCCGGGCCTTTAAAGTATACTCATTTTTGAAATGTCGCATCCAATAAACTTACGTTACTTTATCGCATACTCAAACGACATACTATTTAGGATGCAAGTATGTTTATTCGGACACGGCCACCGGTTTATGCCCTGCTCTGGCTGTTCCCCCTCATTCAGTATTGTGTTGCTATGTACTTCAATGTTACACAATAATCTCCATAACTCTGCATTGGCGCCCCCCCCCCCCCCCTTGGGTTGTGCCGTGGCGGAGATCTTTGTGGGTTATACTCGGCCTTGTCCCTCTAGTGGTGTGGGGGCTAGGATCAGTCTGTTATATCTGGAGTATTTCTCCTGTCTTATCCGGTGTCCTGTGTGAATTTAAGTATGCTCTCTCTAATTCTCTCTTTCTTTCTCTCTCTCGGAGGATCTGAGCCCTAGGACCATGCCTCAGGACTACCTGGCATGATGACTCCTTGCTGTCCCCAGTCCACCTGGCCGTGCTGCTGCTCCAGTTTTAAATGTTCTGCCTGCGGCTATGGAACCCTGACCTGTTCACCGGACGTGCTACCTGTCCCTGCTGTTTTCAACTCTCTAGAGACAGTAGGAGCGGTAGAGATACTCTCAATGATCGGCTATGAAAAGCCAACTGACATTTACACTTGAGGTGCTGACTTGTTGCACCCTCAACAACTACTGTGATTATTATTATTTGACCATGCTGGTCATTTATGAACATTTGAACATCTTGGCCATGTTCTGTTATAATCTCCACCCGGCACAGCCAGAAGAGGACTGGCCACCCCTCATAGCCTGGTTCCTCTCTAGGTTTCGTCCTAGGTTTTTGTCTTTCTAGGGAGTTTTTCCTAGACACCGTGCTTCTACACCTGCATTACTTGCCGTTTGGGGTTTTAGGCTGGGTTTCTGTACAGTACTTTGAGATATCAGCTGATGCAAGGGCTATATAAATACATTTGATTTGATTACAGGGGAAAGTCTGCTTGCGTTTGTGGGTAAAATGACCCTGACCCCTTTTAGAGTAAAGTGAGCATTGCATTTCATGTCATTCAGGGCCAGACTCCAAGGTGCTCAACGATAGAAACACAATTCCCCACAGTTCTGTAAAATCACTGGAAATCAGTCAGCCCTTTTCATATCTCAAACCTACCCTAACCTTAGTTTCATGTCCACACCGGCTCAACCATAAACTTTGAGGTCTGCAAACTGTGATGAAATATTTAGGCTGTCATTGTAATAAGAATTTGTTCTTAACTGACTTGCCTAGTTAAATAAAGGTTACATTAAAAAAATATTTTTTTAATGAAGCGAGGGAGTGACAGATTGAGAGAACAAAATGGAAGGGACATAACAAAAAACACAAACCAAAACACAATAAAAGAACACTAATCGTCCTCCTGTTATACAATCACATCTGACAAAGATCTCAGTCTGAACTTTAAAAAAATGTTTAATACCTTTATTAGAATATAAAAAATTGGATCCCTGTTGACGTATATAAAATCCCAAACATGCACATTTTTGTGTTCTAATGAACATAAATTCAGACCTGCCGCTGGAATCAGTGTCAGATCTTTATCATAATAAATACTACTTTTTTCTCCAGCATTTTAGTGTTAAGGTTCTCTGAGTGAAATATCAGTTGAAACCAACTCCAGATTTCATCCTTTTCGCTAGATCTTGTGGAGTCCAAAGAAGTTGGCATGATGAGTGTGGCTGAGCATGGCTGGGTGGGAGACGTTCACATAGACCCAGTCCTGCTTCTCCAGCTGCAATGTGGAGCCCAGGTAACTCCCAGAGGTCCAGACACGTCCATTAGAGCCCGAGCTGCAGTAGCCCTCCCTGTGCGCCTCTATCAACGTGAGAGGCTTGGAGCTCCAGGGCCTCCTCACAAACACAGAGTGAACCAAGGCATCTGTAGGGGTGCAGTGATTGGCCTCAAACTGCACCCGGGAGTAGATGTGGTAGAGCCCAGTCTCGTTGACCTGCAGACCACCATCCCGATAGACCACGCCTCCCTCTGTGAAGGCCCGCCCTGCCTTGGGCTCCCAACGCAAGGTACTCTGGGAAACATCCTTCTGGATCCGGCCTGAAGGAGACAGCAGGGAGAGTGGGGTTAGATATGAAACTTCATTGGATTTCACAGTCCCTACTCTACATCAGGGGTGCACACCTAATTCAGTTAATCATGGTCCTGATTAGCAGCCGATTACTAGAATCAGGTGTTTGAGAAGGGCTGGAGCAAAAGCCTGCACACCCCAGCTTACTTACCTATGACGTGTGCTGCAGGTCTGCTGGCCTTCTTCCCTGTGTCTGGATCAGACTCTAGAAGGTCACCCACTAGCTTCTCAGGCGCACAACCTTGGCTCTCAATGTTAACCTCCTGTGAAATAATAAGAAAAAAGACATCAATGTCACATCACGTTAACATACTCACAGGTTATTTTAAATTACATTTTGGGGTTAAGGGTTATAGAGAAGTGTTGCGCTAATGTGCGCTGAACATCAGCTCCTTTCTGAATGTGTTCTTTGATATGAGTCAAGGATATCCTGTAGCAGCGCTGGACTGGTGACCACAATTCTGAACAGATTCCGGTCTTTAAATGTCATTGCTACTTAATAGTCTGAGATGCAGAGGCAGCAATAAAACCTGCACAAAAGTGAAAGTCAAACCTTTTTTCATCTACCCTTAACCTCAGTCTGTTTGTACCACCTACCTCTCACCAGTCTCCCACTCCATTTCCAGTGGTCACAATCATCTCTTTTTAGGTTCATAGTTTTCAACCGTTGTTGCTACAATGTTGCATGCTGTAATGCATTTTAGGGGGGGGGGGGGGGGGGGGGGGGGGACAGAGACTATAGAGCTCGCCAGCTTCTAGTACTAAAAGCCAGATGTGAATTATGTCTGGTTCGTTCAGCTATTCCTATGGGGGAAATTAATGTTGCCCCTATGGGGGAAATGACAAAAAGGGTTTGGGATAAACGCCAAAAATGAGATCTGAGGTTATCACAGTCTTAGGGGATATTATGCATTTTGTTCTAGATAATCTCAGTCCGTTAACATGACCTTTATGAACTATGAAGCCTTTTTTGCGCTCGTTTTGAGCACATAAATGCTTAAACTCAAAAAGTGACATTAGCTGATGAAGATGATCAAATAACAAAACGTAAGATCTCCTAAGCATGTGTTTACCACAGACTATTTTCTGTGTTTATCCAAAACCACTATTAATTTCCCCATAGAAAATGTTTTACCCAACGAGCCATGGCGGAGTTAGTGCCTACAAAAAGTCGCCATTACTATTGCTCTATATATGCCTGTTTTCCTCATCAGTAAGTTAAGATGTTCCCAACAACAAAACAATGATATGCAACAAGATGCTAAATATGAACTACCACAGATTCCTCTCTGCATTCATTTCATTGATATTTTTTTGCAGAGGAGCAGTGCAGTGTCATTGCAAAGAGAGATGCTCTTATAATATCCTACAGAAAGAGCATTATGAGACAGAAGTGACTAGATACAAAGACCCGTTGATACAAATAGAAATCAGAGAGCAGACTTGCTCCAGGAGAACCCCACCAAAACACTGAGCAAAACCCCTCACCTGTTGTATCCCATCCAGTTGAGTCTGTAGTCGGTGTATCTGGTAGGCTCCCAGCCCCAGAGCCCCAAACACCAGCAGCAGCAGAAACAGCAAAGCCACAACCAGGCTCCAGGAGCCAACCCCCCTGCAGCCCCTGGCCCTGCCCTGCTCCCTTACCCTCTCCTGGGCAGGAGGGAAGGACCAGCAAGGTACCAGGCCTGGAGGTTGGACCGACGGCTGTGGACCTCCACTGCGGTCCACTAGAAACACCTGGGGGTATGTATAGCCCTGGCTACCACTCATGGTGCAGTGTGTGTGAGAGGAGTGTGTGTCGCCTCTGTGTGCAGGAGGTGTGTGCTTCTATCTGAGCCTTGGTCTTAAAAAAAAGAAAAGAAAAAAAACGTATCAAGCCGACTGGAACCCACAGCTTCCACCCCAACGCTGGGTGGGTCTGTGACAAGCTCACACCACCTCGCACTCACTCTCGCCGTCCGCTCCTCTGTCAAAATGAAACTTAGACAGGTGGCTGGTGCTGTTGCAGGGCAGATAGATAATGACCTCAGAGTAGAGAAACTAATTTACACTTTTCGCACACACTTTCATACATGCATGTGCACATGCGCTCACAGACTTAGAAAATGGAAGTTAAACACGCAGTGATAGTTAATTACAGTGTCATTAAACACTGAAAATGTGTTTCTTTAATATGCTCTCCAAACCATAGCACAGCGCAAAGCTACAGAGAGAGGAAGAGGGTTGTTTGGCTGACCTCTGCCTTTCTAACCACTTTGTTCATCTCATCATGGGGCCAGACAAAGAGAACAACCTAGAAAGACTTCTTGAGAAAACCCCTTACTTGTACTCACAGCCCCACAGAACTACATATGACCAATGAGGAAAGTTTGAGCTTTTGGGTAGAGTAGGGGGACTGCTGCACTTATATAATTAAAAATGAAAGTCAGAGAGGATTGTGCATGTATATTTTTATTTGTAAACAGTGATGCAGCAGAAAATGATCGTTTCAGAAGCACACACACCTCTCAATGGGAAGTAGAAACTGCCACATGAAAAAGCTTACAGCTACTCAGCCTGCTTTCATCAGGAGTCTGCTGCTCTTCGTGAGAACTGAGAACGGTATGGGGTGTTATAGTGTGTATGGTGTTTGTGCGGTCTAACCAGGCAAAGGAAGACGTCATATCGACTCAGAACCCCCTAACGTTAACTAACCTGGGTTTACAGGAAAGTGACACTGACACACTTGCGCCTCCCCAGTGTCTATTGTCCCTTAGCTCTGGACAGCCTTTTGGAGGCCCTTAGCAAGATATTGGGGGTTAGAGGGGTTAGAGAGAAAATGCAATTCTACACATTTTCTAATGACTTATGCCATGTTAATTTGATATTTGAGTGAGAATGACTAAAAGTTTTTAAATCAAGTTTAGATGGCTGGCTAAACTACCAATCTAAAACTGACATGGCTAATTGAGTGACTGTCAGTGACTGACAGAAAAACTGCTGATGCACAACCAAGTTTAAAAAATGTACCTGGTGTATTCTACGATTCTTACTCTCAATAGTAAGTTGAGTGAGTTCATAATATACATAGTGCACAAAACATTAAGAACACCTTCCTAACATTGAGTTGCACCCTTTTGCTCTCAGAACAGCTTCAATTTGTTAGGGCATGGGCTCTACAAGGTGTCGAAAGCGTTCCACAGAGATGCTGGCCCATGTTGACTCCAATGCTTCCACAGTTGTGTCAAGTTGGCTGGTTGTCCTTTGAGTGACTGACCATTCTTTACATTTTGTACACACACACACACACACACACACACACACACACACACACACACACACACACACACACACACACACACACACACACCCAAAATGCAACATGCAGCAATTTCAAATATCTTACTAAGTTACAGTTCATATCAGGAAATCAGTCAATTGAAATGAATGGATTGGTCAATAATCTACGGATTTTACATGACTGGGAATTCAGATAGGCATCTGTTGGTCACAGATTGGGGTGTGGGTTAGAAAAACACTCAGTATCCCCTTCCGTCGCTGCGGAGGTTTCGTTCAAACGGTTCTGACATTTTCTCCACAAAGCAACTTTACTGAAAATCTAAAGTGGAAAATGATTGATATAATATACTGTATGTCAACATTTCGGAACATACAGTTGAAGTCGGAAGTTTACATACACCTTAGCTAAAGCCCTGACATTTAATCCTAGTAAAAATGTCCTGTTTTAGGTCAGTTAGGATAACCACTTTATTTTAAGAATGTGAAATAACATAATAATAGTAGAGAGAATTATTTATTTCAGCTTTTATTTCTTTCATCTCATTCCCAGTGGGTCAGAAGTTTACATACACTCAATTAGTATTTGCTCGCATTGCCTTTAAATTGCTTAACTTAGGTCAAACGTTTAGGGTAGCCTTCCACAAGCTTCCCACAATAAGTTGGGTGAATTTTGGCCAATTCTTCCTGACAGAACTGGTGTAACTGAGTCAGGTTTGTCGGCCTCCTTGCTCACACACGCTTTTTCAGTTCTGCCCACAAATTTTCTATAGGATTGAGGTCAGGGCGTTGTGATGGCCACTCCAATACCTTGATTTTGTTGTCCTTAAGCTATTTTGCCACAACTTTGGAAGTACGCTTGGGGTCACTGTCCGTTTGGAAGATCTGCGACCAAGCTTTAACTTCTTGACTGATGTCTTGAGATGCTGCTTCAATATATCCACATAATTTTCCTTCCTCATGAAGCCATCTATTTTGTGAAGTGCACCAGTCCCTCCTGCAGCAAAGCACCCCCACAACATGATGCTGCCACCCCCGTGCTTCACAGTTGGGATGATGTTTTTCGGCTTGCAAGCCTCCCCCTTTTTCCCTCCAAACATAACGATGGTCATTATGGCCAAACAGTTCTATTTTTGTTTCATCAGACCAGAGAACATTTCTCCAAAAAGTACGATCTTTGTCCCCATGTGCAGTTGCAAACCGTAGTCTGTCTTTTATATGGCGGTTTTAGAGCAGTGGCTTCTTCCTTGCTGAGCAGCCTTTCAGGTTATGTCGATATAAGACTTGTTTTACTGTGGATATAGATACTTTTGTACCTGTTTCCTCCAGCATCTTCACAAGTACTTTTGCTGTTGTTCTGCGATTGATTTGCACTTTTTGCACCAGAGTACGTTCATCTCTAGAAGACAGAACGCGTCTCCTTCCTGAGAGGTATGATGGCTGCGTGTTCCCATGGTGTTTATACTTGCGTACTATTGTTTGTACAGATGAACGTGGTACCTTCAGACGTTTGGAAATTGCTCCCAAGGATGAACCAGACTTGTGGAGATCAACAATTTTTTTCTGATGTCTAGGCTGATTTCTTTTGATTTTCCCATGATGTCAAGCAAAGAGGCACTGAGTTTGAAGGTAGGCCTTGAAATACATCCACAGGTACACCACCTTGACTCAAATGATGTCAATTAGCCTTTCAGAAGCTTCTAAAGCCATGACATCATTTTCTGGAATTTTCCAAGCTGTTTAAAGGCACAGTTAACTTAGTGTATGTTAACTTCTGACCCACTGGAATTGTGATACAGTGAATTATTATGAAATAATTGTGAAAGTGAAATAATCTTTCTGTAAACAATTGTTGGAAAAATGACTTGTGTCATGCACAAAGTAGGTGTCCTAACCGACTTGCCAAAACTATAGTTTGTTAACAAGAAATTGGTGGAGTGGTTGAAAAACGAGTTTTAAATGACTCCAACCTAAGTGTATGTAAACTTCCGACTTCAACTGTATTAATTGAAATAGAAAATAAAATGTGTAACATCACAAATTTGTGTTCATAATCTTTTGTCTTTACCAGTTCCCCTGCTCTGCGCAATACATTCATTTGTAAGTATTAGACATAACAATTGACAATGGTTCTTTATGTAATAAAATCCTCCCCTCATCTCTACTCTGTGGTTGCTGCCATCAAACGATTATCTGTTCTGTATCAAGCAACTTTACTGAAAATTTCAAAAAAGATGTATATTTAGCATATGAAGCTAAGATAAGTTACTTATTCCTTTCAGTAATTTTCATTTAAATGGTCTTTCTCCAGTTCCCCTTAACGGCACATGGAATTGTTTTATAGTACAAATGTTTGTGATGGTACTCAAAACAACATCCATAGTATTAATCTTGGACATCACAAGCTCTTTGATCATTATAACTTCTGGAAAAAACAATGCCCTAATCTCTTCTCTACTGTGGTTCTGGAGGTTTCCATGAGACTGCATGTCAGCGCTCAGGGAGGGCCTGATTCCACTGAAGGAATGAGTAATAGTGGTTACACTGAAACAGTCAGGCAGTGGTTAAACTGAAAGGGCATCACAATCCTCACAGTTCGGTTGACCAGATTAAAATCAACTGAAATGATGATAAATGGTTACGATGGTGGCACTCCTACACATCAGTAAAACTGCAAGCGAGAACCTCAGTAAATGTGCTGTTAGTGGCAGGAAAGATATATATATATATATATATATATATATACACACACACACACACACACACACACACACACCATGCCTTCAGAAAGTATTCACACCCCTTGACTTTTTACACATTTAGTTGTGTTACAGCCTGAATTTTAAATGGATTAAATCATTATTTTTTTTGTCATTGGCCTACACACAATACCCCATAACGTAAAAGTGGAATTATTAATACAACTTAAGAAATGAATAGAAAAATATTAAATTCATAAAAAATGAAAAGCTAAAATGTCTTGAGTCAATAAGTATTCAACTCCTTTGTTATGACAAGCCTAAATAAGTTCAGTAGTAAAGATGTGCTTAATAAGTCACAAGTTGCATGGACTGTGTGCATAAGTGTTTAACATGATTTTTGAATGACTACCTTATCTCTGTACCCAGTGACTGAGGTCACTCAGTCAAACAGTAAATTTCAAACACAGGGAGATTTTCCAATGCCTCACAAAGGGCACCTATTGGTAGATGGGTAAAAATAAAAAAAAGCAGACATTGAATATTCCTTTGAGCATGGTGAAGTTATTAATTACACATTGAATGGTGTATCAATACACCCATTCACTATAAAGTGTTTAACATGTTGCCGGAGAGGAAGGAAACCACTCAGGTATTTCACCATGAGGTCAATGGTGACTTTAATAAAACAGTTAATTTAATGGCTGTGATAGGAGAAAACTGATTATGGCCCAACAACATTGTAGTTAAATGTTGGAAGCTTGTACAGAATAAATATATACCAAAACAAAAATTGTGGCAAAGCAAGAATACAGGACAAAAGTGTTATGTTTGGGGCAAATCCAATACAACACATTACTGAGTACTACTCTCCATATTTTCAAGCATAGTGGTGGCTGCATCATGTTATGGGTATGTTTGTAATCATTAAGGACTGGGATAAAAAAATAACTGGGATGGAGCTAAACACAGGCAAATCTTAGAGGGAAACCTGGTTCAGTCTACTTTTGACCAGACACTGGGAGATGAATTCACCTTTCAGCAGGACAATAACCTAAAACACAAGGTCAAATGTACACTGGAGTTGCTTAACAAGAAGACAGTGACTGTTCCCGAGTGGCCAAGTTACAGTTGACTTAAATCTACTTGAAAATCTATGGCAAGACCTGAAAATGGATGTTCAGCAACCAATTTGACAGAGTTTGGAGAATTTAGAAAATAATAATGTGTAGACATTTTGAATTCACGTTGTAACATAAAATGCAGAATAAGTCAATGAGGAATATTTTCTGATGGCACTGTAGATTAAGTAACATGGAAAAATTGTATTGACTGTGATAATGTGAATGTATGCACTGTGTACTGCAATACAAAGCAAATCTCAGTATAAAACATGCAATACAGTATGTCTCATATCTCCCAGTAACCAAACCAACTTTTTGCTCACTGACACTTACTAAACCAACAACTAGCCTGCTAATATTTTTGCAATCGCTAAGTCTAGGGGTCTTAGGCCTAGTTAACTGGTCTGTAACCTGATTTGATGTGTGTATTAATATTATAAGTAAGTGTATGTAACCAGGTGTTGACTTCATGTGCCCAGGAGATAGCAACCTTACCTTGGTCCAGGGCCAGCTCTGGCTCTTGACGTCATGGTCGGCCAACACAAATGGATTACTGTTGTTCAGTTGGTGGTGATGGAAATAAATATATTAAAAAAAGAAACCACACACAGGCACGCTCAAATAAAATATTCAAAACCAAAACATGGCCAGCAAACAAACCAACAGCCTCATGGCTCGCCATGCTGAACCCTAATTGACAGCACCTGATGTGAGTCTAACTTGAACAAACAAAAAGGGACAAGCTGTGACCCATCTGGTTCTAAATTGAGAGACCAATTTCCTTCACTAGGCCCATGGTCACAAGCAACAAGCTCCATCTGATATATAGCCAGCGTTAAAAGACGGAGCAAACACCACCAGGGAAAAGTGAACATCGACCACAACTTCAGCCAACTCACACCATCCATGTTCCCAAAAAGCCCTTTTCTCCAGCCCTGAGCACTCACTAGAGGGGAACTGTTCATCATATCCTCCTCACTCATCAGACAATCTACTGAGAGTGACAATACTGGTGGATCTGGATTTTCCATCAAACTCAATTCTTCAAGCTCCCGATTCTCATCGCTAGACAGCCATGTCACCCTGCAAAACACAGACTGCGTCTTCCAGCAAATCCTCACTAATCTCACATGACTGGAAAGTATCTCCTTTCCACAGCTCAGTAAGAAACGTGTCAGCTAAATCAATACCTGACACCCAAACAACCTCATGGTCAGCAATGATCAACAACCAACCTCCTCTACCATGGCAAAGAACGTGTCCCCAAATTGACACCTGAATCAACCTCATCCTCAACCTGCAGAGGGCACACTACATCATATCTCTGCCCAGGTCTCAGCTAGAGACACACAATAATCACATTCCTCACAGGGGAGAACCATTTCCTGGGAACCACTGTCTAGTTTGGCCAAGGATGTTTCCTCCAAGTCCCCACACAAATCTTCCTCCTTCCCCCTCATCTGGTTTGCCATCAGCACTCTTCTGAATGTGAGTCATTTCACAAACTGGGGATACCTCACCTCAAAACTATCCTTGAGACTCCGGCCCCCCGAATACACCTGACTTTTCACAAACCAGATCATTTGAGGAAACTAGCTCATCACTGATCACTGGCTGGAAACTGGTTAGTGACAAGACTGTCTGACCAACTGGCAACACAAAATTCTTCTCCTCTATGCGGTATTTAATTATTCTGCCGTTTCAGCAGTGCCATCTCCTGTTCTAGCCACGCCATTTCCAACAAGACTTCTTCCTCCTGACTGCTATACACCAGAACCGGCGGCAAGAACTCACTCCACTTCTCCCAAAACATCACTGCAATGTCTAACTTGTTCAACTCCTCTGCCATTTCAACCTCTAGCATTTCTGCCACCTGACGTAACGATCCCTCATTAGCTTGAGAAAAAACCCAACTATCTCTACAAAACACACTGCTGGCTCAAATGCCCCATAGTCGAAATCAGTAGGCCAAACAGAACCATTAAATCGACTGGGAAAAGTTAGCCACTAGCTCACAGCTAACTAACCAATAGCTGCACATGCTCAAAGCCCAAGAGATAACTCTAAAGCCACTCTAAACAGGCAAAAACCAAACCAGTACACCACGCACAAATGCTATAAACCATAGCCACAGTTAGCTACTAGCCTAGCGCTAACACGAACGCATGCATCAAGCTACAAATCATTGCCACAGTTAGCTACTAGCCTACCGCTAACTAACCAATACATGCACACGCTCAAAGCCCCAGAGATAGCCATTCTAAACAGGCAAAAACCAAACCAGTATGCCATGCACAAATGTTACAAGCCATAGCCGCAGTTAGCCACTAGCCTAGCGCTAACAAACACGTGCCAAGGCTAAAAACATAGCAACAGTTAGCCACTAGCCTAGCATTAACACAAATGCATGTGCCACAGAGTCCTCCAAACTGGGAAATCTAATCCTGCAAACAGCACCAAAGAAAGTTACCAAAACCATAGGCAAAAACAATGTTTTCTGTCCCAAGAAATGTTCTGTCCCAAGAGAGAAACACCTCATCAGCCCTACAGTAGCTAATGACTACCAGCTGCAAACAATTGAATACCTTCGCGGGCATGGCCACACCAAACCCATCAGCTATCTTGCTAGCATGCAACCTGACACTCACACTAGCGCTGCTGCAAACCTCACCCAGCATGCTAGCTCGACACAAACACCTGCTACAAACTTTCTCAACAAATACTGTATACAAATAAATAAACATCCCACTCCTTCAGTCACAGTTCAAGTCACATCCCTAAACAGGCTCAGGTATCTGTGAGGCTGGAGCATTCATTCACAGGATTCCTGAGTCCAAAAAACACTCAGCCACACTCACAATGCCTATTCTTTCAGATTTCCTCTCTGTTTGGGCTGTGGAATTGATAACCAATGCAATAAACGCTAAAGTCCACCTTCTTAATATGCAACATGTCAGGATCCCTCTGTTGACAAGGAATATTATCTGGCATCTCTACTCCTAATATCATTATTTCTTCAACTTCACTCCTTTCTTCCACTCTTCTCACCGCCTCCGGATAGGAGACATGCTGGACATTTTTGCCACCTCCGTCTCCATTCAGAAATTTGGGTGCATGTTCACCGCCACAATTGCAGGATTTAGACTCAGCTGGCATACGATACCCTTCCGTCTACATACACTTGACACATGACCAAATAATTGCATTTATCACACTGCATGGGTTTGGGCATGAAGGCTGTCACAGGATATCGCATAAAACCCAAATACATGTAAGAAATGAGAGACGCTTCATAAAAAAAAACAATAGAACAGATGGAGTGGGCTTTGATGTGCACCAACCACTTGATCCAATTCTTCACATACAGTACCAGTCAAAAGTGCACACTCTTGGTATTTTCTCAACCAGCTTCATGAGGAAGTCCCATAGAATACATTTCAATTAACAGGTGTGCCTTGTTAAGTTAATTTGTGGAATTTCATTCCTTCTTAATGTGTTTGAGCCAATCAGTTGTGTTGTGACAAGGTAGAGGTGGTTTACAGAAGATAGCGCTATTTGGTAAAATACCAAGTCCATATTATGGCAAGAACAGATCAAATAAGCAAGGAGAAATGACAGTCCATCATTACTTGAAGGTCAGTCAATATGGAACATTTCAAGAACTATGAAAGTTTCTTCAAGTTCTATCGCAAAAACAATCAAGCGCTTTGATGAAACTGGCTCTCATGAGGAGCGCCATAGGAAAGGAAGACCCAGAGTTACCTCTGCTGCAGAGGATTAGTTGATTAGAGATAACTGCATCTCAGATTGCAGGCCAAATAAATGCTTCACAGAGTTCAAGTAAACAGACACATCTCAACTTCAACTGTTCAGAGGAGACTGCGTGCATCAGGCCTTCATGATTGAATTGCTGCAAAGAAACCACTACTTAAGGACACTAATAAGAAAAAGAGACTTGCTTGGGCCAAGAAACACGAGCAATGGACATTAGACTGGTGGAAATCTGTCCTTTGGTCTGATGAGCACAAATTTGAGATTTTTGGTTCCAAACGCTGTGTCTTTGTGAGACGCAGAGTAGGTGAACGGATGATCTCCGCATGTGTGGTTCCCACCGTGAAGCATGGAGGAAGAGGTGTGATGGTGTGGGGATGCTTTGCTGGTGACACTGTTGCTGATTTATTAAGAATTCAAGGCACATTTAACCAGCATTGCTACCACAGCATTCTGCAGCGATTCGCCATCTCATCTGGTTTGCGCTTTTCAACGGGACAATGACCCAACACACCTCCAGGCTATGTAAGGGGTATTTGACCAAGAAGGAGATTGATGGAGTGCTGCATCAGATGACCTGGCCTCCACAATCACCCGACCTCAACCCAATTGAGATGGTTTGGGGTGAGTTGGACCGCAGAGTGAAGGAAAAGCAGCCAACAAGTGCTCAGCATATGTGGGAACACCTTCAAGCCTGTTTTATTTATTTTTTATTAACCCCCCACTACCCGCTCTCTTCAGAGGACAAATATCTTAGTTTTTTTACAGCTTTTTTGCAACATATACATACATGGTACATATACAGTGCCTTGCAAAAGTATTCATCCCCCTTGGCGTTTTTCCTATTTTGTTGCATTACAACCTGTAATTTAAATGGATTTTTATTTGGATTTCATGTAATGGACTTACACAAAATAGTCCAAATTGGTAAAGTGAAATGAAAAAAATTGGGAAAAATAGTTAGTGCTTATGTATTCACCACCTTTGCTATGAATCACCTAAATAAGAATTACCTTCAAAGTCACATAATTAGTTAAATAAAGTCCACCTGTGTGCAATTTATGTGTCACGTGATCTATCACATGATCTCAGTATATATACACACCTGTTCTGAAAGGCCCCAGAGTCTGCAACACCACTAAGCAAGGGGCACCACCAAGTAAGCGGCACCATGAAGACCAAGAAGCTCTAAAAAAATATCTGAAACTTTGAACATCCCACGGAGCACCATTAAATCCATTATTAAAAAATGGAAAGAATATGGCACTACAACAAACCTGCCAAGAGAGGGCCGCTCACCAAAACTCACGGACCAGGCAAGGAGGGCATTAATCAGAGAGGCAACACAGAGACCAAAGATAACCCTGAAGGAGCTGCAAAGCTCCACAGCGGAGATTGGAGTATCTGTCCATAGAGCCACTTTAAGCCGTACACTCCACAGAGGTGGCCTTTACGGAAGAGTGGCCAGAAATAAGCAATTTCTTAAAGAAGGAAATAAGCAAACACGTTTGGTGTTCGCCAAAAGGCATTTGGGAGACTCCCCAAACATATGGAAGAAGGTACTCTGGTCAGATGAGACTAAAGTTGAGCTTTTTGGCCATCAAGGAAAACGCCATGTCTGGTGCAAACCCAACACCTCTCATCACCCCAAGAGCACCATCCCCACAATGAAGCATGGTGGTGGCAGCATCATGCTGTGGGGATGTTTTTCCATCGGCAGGGACCGGGAAACTGGTCAGAATTGAAGGAATGATGGATGGCGCTAAATACAGGGAAATTCTTGAGGGAAACCTGTTTGTCTTCCAGAGATTTGAGACAGGACACTGACCCTAAGCATACCGCTAAAGCAACACTCGAGTGGTTTAAGGGGAAACATTTAAATGTCTTGGAACGGCCTAGACAAAACCCAGACCTCAATCCAATTGAGAATCTGTGGTATGACTTAAAGATTCTGGTACACCAGCGGAACCCATCCAACTTGAAGGAGATGGAGCAGTTTAAAATCCAAGTGGCTAGATGTGTCAAGCTTATAGAGACATAGCCCAAGAGACTTGCAGCTATAATTGCTGCAAAAGGTGGCTCTACAAAGTATTAACTTTGGGGTTGTGAATAGTTATGCACGCTCAAGTTTATTCGTTTCACAATAAGAAATATTTAGCATCTTCAAAGTGGTAGGCATGTCGTGTAAATCAAATGATACAAACCCCCCAAAAAAATCAATTTTAATTCCAGGTTGTAAGGCAACAAAATAGGAAAAATGCCAAGGGCGTTGAATGCTTTCGCAAGCCACTGTACATTTTACATACACATTTTGCAACATGGTACTTTTATATAAAGCAATCACATAACAATAATACATTACCAAACATAAACTATTTAATCCCACCCCTCAGCCACTCTCATCCCATCCCACCTATCACCTTCAAGACTGCTGGAAAAGCATTCCTCATGAAACTGGTTCAGAGAATGCCAAGAGTGTGCAAAGCTGTCATCAAGGCAAAGGGTGGCTACTTTGAAGAATCTCAAATATAAAACACTTTTTTGGTTACTACATGATTCCATATGTGTTATTTCAAAGTTTTGATGTCTTCACTATTATTCTACAATGACAAAATTGTAAAAATAAAGAAAACCCCTTGAATGAGTAGGTGTGTCCAAACTTTTGACTGGTACTGTATATTCTTTGCATTTACTTCTACCGCCACCCCAGAGATAACACCGTCGATATGCACCCTGCTTCGAAGATCCACACACCACACATTCCACTCTGATATCTTCTTTAGGCGCAGAGCATGTTCCTCCTGTTCCATAGATACACAATTTTTTTTATAATAAGCCCACTTCTTGTTACTCTCATCAACGCTACCTCATCCAGCGCATCCACAATTTGTATAGACACTTCAAACGGATCTCCGAGATCCAAAACCCTTACTCCGACCAAAATATTGTCAAAACTAGCCTTGGATTTACCAAATTCCATTACCACTTTACTTCTCTTATTTCCTTTTGCATTCACCACTGTAATCCAATTCTTCTCACTCATCTCCACTCAACACGCTTTCGGATTCCAACATAACATCTGCTTCCGCTATTTTCCTCACTGAGTTTGGCAGCAACTGATGTAGTTATCAAGGCTTCCTGGCAGGGACAGCCCTTGACCCGGTTGGTGGTGCCATCTGCGGGAGGAAGTGTGGAAGTGTATCCTGGTAGAGTATGTTGCCTAACTGTGTGCTAACACGAAACATCTCCCCCCTCCCCCCATATAATAACAGCACAAATCTGCAGATAACAGGTTCTGCAGTAACTGTGCTCTGACTAAAAGGGCACCTCACCACCACCACGTCAGCCCAACCATAGACCCTGTTCTGGTTTCCTAGTTCCTACTCTCTCTGGGTTAATAACACGCCTGTTTCCCAGAAGTGCCATGCTGATAGAGGTCCCCACAGCAACGGAGCTTTAGACATACGAGTTATCACACCGATCTCAGGGATGGCTAACTCTGGACAATCATTAACTGACTTAAGTAAATAAGCTTTTGGTGTTTAAAATGTAAAAATGTGATGTTGTGGTGCCTCTAGGGTTATTCAGAAAGCTGATTGAGGACCTTATTACTGTGTTTGCTTTTCATGGCAGTGTTTTTCTTACTGCTTATATTTTGATGTGTATTTTCTGTAATTTACAGTACCAGTCAAAAGTGTCGTGTCTTTGGCTATGCCGGATTAAGTGATATGACATGCTAACTTATAAAATTATTTCTCTGTAATTAATATTACCTGATTAAGCTAATCATGTAAATGTAATTAACTAGAAAGTCGGGGCACCACAGAAGAACGTTTATAGAGCTGTTATCTTCTGAATAAACTCTTAAAATACTTAGTAATATTTTACATCGATAGCAGTCAATCTAATCTTATTTTCAATCTCATCATGAAAGTTATAAATTCTTGGTTATCTTCACGAACCCTGGCTAACAAGTTGAATCAGCAATACAAAATTGGGTTTAATTATTTATTTACTAAATACCTAACTAATCACACAGAATTACAAATACACAGAATTCATATGATGTCATACAGAAAGCGTCCTGGTGGACTGAGCCTGTATCATGGCTGGTTACACAAAGGAAAAGGGGGTTGGGCTTGAATGAAAGAGCGGGAAGATTTAGAAACACAGAAACAGCAGCTATGCTATCGTAAATACATTATCTTATGCATTCTAAATTACCGCCCATTTGGAAAAGGAAAATGCAATAAATATTTACTCTGAGCTGCGCTTCGGTAGATTGGTCGTAGATGCTGGCCGTGGTTGGCCAACAGATCTTCCTGTTGTGTAGTGGAAGAATGTCAATGGTGGTAAATTGGATACGTGGTGGTATCTTCGTCCGTCTGTTAGACTGGATCCGTCGTCCGTCCTTTCCTAGCCCACGTCGACAGCGGCCGCTGCTAACTCAACGGCTAGGAAGTATCCCTTCTGTAGTGAATAAGCTCAAAGTTCATACCATTCGCCATCAAAGCTCACGCCGAGGTTGGCTTAGTTCTGTCCTTGATATGGTTTAGTTAACATGTCTGTCCTTATAACGTCGAGGCTGCAGACCTCTCGTACTGGAACCCGGAATGTCTTTTCGTCAAAGACTTATATAGTGGAGAGGGGGAAGGAGGGGTTTCATCGTTTATAACCCCATGTCTCTTCACAGGGTTGGCCACTGATCGGCAGGGCACTTTCCCTATGAAAACCCAATTCTCTCATTTGGAAGCTAAAATTACATTTAATCTCCTAACAAACAATTTCAATATCAAACATTTCAATTGCATAACAATTCCATGTGACTCTGATAACTAGAGAGTGTATACTTTCTCCGGTACAGTTTATGTCGTCCTGCCATCAATCATAATGTCTCAGATAACAATGAACTGACATACATACTCATTACGTTATCAAGCATATTTCCAACTGGTTTTATTAACAAAAGATGGTTCCTTTCCCTATTTGTTTGATGTTCCCAGACTCTCTATATTTAACACAGGCTATTCCAGTCCTTCAGTAGGGTCAGAGAGAGAGGGGAAGGGAGAAGGTATTTATGGGGGGGTCATAAACCTTACCCACAGGCCAACGTCATGACAAAAGGTTGGACACACCTACTCATTCAAGGGTTTTTATTTATTTGTTTACTATTTTCTACATTGTAGAGTAATAGTGAAGACATCAAAACTATTAAATAACACATATGGAATCATAAAGTAACCAAAATAAGTGTTAAACAAATCAAAAAATATTTTATATTTTTGATTCTTCAAAGTAGCCACCCTTTTTCTTGACAGCTTAGCACACTCTTGGCATTCTCTCAACCAGCTTCACCTGGAATGCTTTTCCAACAGTCTTGAAGGAGTTCCCACATATGCTGAGCACTTGTTGGCTGCTTTTCCTTCACTCTGCGGTCCAACTCACCCCAAACCATCTCAATTGGGTTGAGGGCGGGTGATTGTGGAGGCCAGGTCATCTGATGCAGCACTCCATCACTCTCCTTGGTCAAATACCCCTTACACAGCCTGGAGGTGTGTTGGGTCATTGTCCCGTTGAAAAGCGCAAACCAGATGAGATGGCGAATCGCTGCAGAATGCTGTGGTAGCAATGCTGGTTAAGTGTGCCTTGAATTCTTAATAAATCAGCAACAGTGTCACCAGCAAAGCATCCCCACACCATCACACCTCTTCCTCCATGCTTCACGGTGGGAACCACACATGCGGAGATCATCCGTTCACCTACTCTGCGTCTCACAAAGACACCGCGTTTGGAACCAAAAATCTCAAATTTGGACTCATCAGACCAAAGGACAAATTTCCACCGGTCTAATGTCCATTGCTCGTGTTTCTTGGCCCAAGCAAGTCTCTTCTTATTGGTGTCCTAGTAGTGGTTTCTTTGCAGCAATTCGACCATGAAGGCTTGATTCACGCAGTCTTTCTGAACAGTTGATGTTGCGATGTGTCTGTTACTTTAACTCTGTGAAGCATTTATTTTGGCTGAAATCTTACTGTAACTCTAATGAACTTATCCTCTGCAGCAGAGGTAACTCTGGGTCTTCCTTTCCTGTGGTGGTCCTCATGAGTCAGTTTCATTGTAGCGGTTCTTGAAATTTTCTGGATTGACTGACCTTCCTCGTGTTGTCATGCTGGAATGGATTGGCAGTTGGTTTTTGAATCGGAATGGCAGTTAACTTCTTTGGGATAAGGGGCGGTATTTTGACGTCCGGATGAAAAGCGTGCCCAAAGTAAACTGCCTGCTACTCAGGCCCAGAAGTTAGGATATGCATATAATTGGTAGATTTGGATAGAAAACACTCTAAAGTTGGTTAAAATAATGTCTGTGAGTATAACAACTGAAATGGCAGATGAAACCCCGAGGAAAAACCACCGCCCCCCCAAAACAAATCATCCTACCACTGATTTCAATGGCTAGCACTTTTATAATAGGGGGAAATCATGCCCGATTGCAGTTCCTAGGGCTTCCACTAGATGTCAACAGTCTTTAGAGAGAGTTCCAGGCTGGTTTTTGGAAAAATGAGTCAGAAATTGTAGTTTTCCTAGGTGGCTCCCATTTTGGCTGTAGTGTTTCCAAGCGCGTGAATGAGAGCGCGTTCTGGCGCGTTCTTTTGTATTTTTCTCTGGTAAAGACTAACGATTCTCCGTCGTAAATTGTATCGTTTATTTGCGTATTAGGGTACCTAAGGTTTGATTATAAATGTTGATTGACTTGTTTGGATAACTTTATTGGTAACGTTTGGGATTCATTTTGTATGCATTTTGAAGGAGGGAAACCGAGTGGATTATTGACTGAAGCGCGCCAATGCTAAACTGAGTTTTTATGGATATAAAGAAGGACTTTATCGAACAAAAGGACCATTTGTAATGTAACTGGGACCTTTTGGAGTGCCAACAGAAGAGGATCTTCAAAGGCATATATTATATCGCTATTTCTGACTTTCGTGTCGCAACTCCCTGGTTGCGAATGATTTGTTATGCATTTGTGTGCTGGGCACTGTCCTCAGATAATCGCATGGTTTGCTTTCGCCGTAAAGCCTTTTTGAAATCTGACACCTTGGCTGGATTAACAAGAAGTTAAGCTTTATTTTGATGTATAACACATATTTTCAAGAATGTTAAATATATGAATTTTGAATTTTTGAATTTCGCGCTCTGCAATTTCACCGGATGTTGGCCAGGTGGGACGCTACCGTCCCATGTATCCATAAGATGTTAAAATTTTGAATTGAGAGATCCAAAAGGTTCTATATACAGTTAATTCAGAAAGTATTCAGTCCCCTTGACTTTTTCCACATTTTGTTACTTTACAGCCTTATTCTAAAATGGATTACATAAATGTTTTTCCTCATCAATCTACACACAATGCCCCGTAATGACGAAGCGAAAACAGATTTTTTGAAATATTTGCAAATGTATTAAAAACAAAAAACATAAATACCTTATTTACATAAGTATTCAGACACTTTGCTTTGAGACTCGAAATTGAGATCGGGTGCATCCTGTTTCCATTGATCATCCTTCTACAACTTGATTTGAGTCCACCAGTCGTACATTTAATTGTTTGGACATGATTTGGAAAGGCACACACCTGTCTATATAAGGTCCCACAGTTGACAGTGCATGTCAGAGAAAAAAAACGAGCCATGAGGTCAAAGGAATTGTCTGTAGAGCTCCAAGACAGGATTTTGTTGAGGCACAGATCTGGGGAAGGGTACCAAAAAATGTCTGCAGCATTGAAGGTCTCCAAGAACACTGTGGCCTCCATCATTTTTAAATGGAAGAAGTTAGGAACCACCAAGACTCTTCCTAGAGCTGGCCTCCCGGCCAAACTGAGAAATCGGGGGAGAAGGGCCTTGGTCAGGGAGGTGACCAAGAACCCAATGGTCACTCTGATAGAGCTCCAGAATCCTCTGTTTAGATGGTTGTCCTTCTGGAAGGTTCTCCCATCTCTGCAGCTCTCTACCAATCAGGCCTTTATGGTAGAGTGGTCAGATGGAAGACACTCCTCAGTAAAAGGCACATGACAGCTCGCTTGGAATTTGCCAAAAGGCACCTAAAGACTCTCAGACCATGAGAAGCAAGATTCTCTGGTCTGATAAAACCAAGATTGAACTCTTTGGCCTGAATGCCAAGCGTTACATCTGGAGGACGAGTGTATGCTTTTATTAAACCCATTCTTTACTCTTGCTTCCATGGAGCATTTAGTTTGCAACAGCACAGGTTTGTATGAACCTAGCTGTTTGCCACTGAGACCTCAGCAACAATGTTGAAAAATATGAATTCGATCTTCCTCATGACATAGAGAGCTAACAGTGTCAGACGTCAGCTAGCCATTTTTCTGAACAGGCGAAATCATGCAGCAGCATGATATGGATATACATGTAAATGGAAAACAGCTAAAACAAATTAAAAGGGAATGTTAGCTGTCATTTCAGAGTTTGATGTGACTGGGCTAACTTTTGTTAGCTATTGATTTCTAAAATCCGTTACACTCTGGGGTAGGGATAGAACCCTCAAGGTTCTTTGCTTTCACTGGGTATATGTAAGTGATAATCAATAAGGAGCTATGTGTTCTATGGAAAATAACAAATGACGTGGAAGGTGTGTTGCACGACGCGCTAGAGGAGTGGAACTGACCTTTCACAGAATTGCAATATTTTCCAGAGAACACAGAGCCCTGAGTTGATTATCCCTTTTATACCATGGCTATAATTTAACACATTTGCCAGTAGAAATGTGTTTATATGCTGGTAGAAATGTGTTCAACGGTCACTGAAGTAGATAGTAATCTTACTAGATATCTACAGTAGTTTACATTTACATTTACATTTTAGTCATTTAGCAGACGCTCTTATCCAGAGCGACGTGGTAACCAAACAAAGACTTGCTAGTTTAGCTAACCAAACCATAAGTCCTAGCTTGCTATTCTGAAAATCAAATTCAACAACAATAATGTTATCAATTCGACTTTTGCTTTAAAAAGCAGCTCAGACAAAACATGTAAAAATGTCCTATAGCCATTGAATTCTACAGTGCAAAATCTAGAATGCCCTTCAATCCAATCAGAAAGGAGTATTCAACAATGCCATGGTATAAATATATTTATAGAACGGGTGGGTCTAATCCAGAACGCTGACTGGTTAAAAACGCATTCCAGCAGGTGTCTATTCCACAAGTTACCAACGGCTAAATCTATGAAGTTAAAATGCCTATTTACTCTGTTCCATCTGACTGCGCAATCCAGTGTCTCACCAGCCCAGCCAAGCAATTTATAAACTTGATCTCCACTATAAAAAGCATCTAGACATTATCTCACATTTCTTTTAGACTAACATTTAGTTTTCAACAGAGGAGATTTGTATAAACCTTGCTGTCTGTCTCTCCGACATTTGCAACATTGTTTCAATATTCACATTCGATCTCCAGCGGTTCCATAGTAATGAACGTGTCAGGAGTCAGGATGAGACAGACTGGCTGAGAAACGCCGCCTGCCTGTCTAAAATCATGATTCAGCTGGCATAATTTTTAAAGCGATACAATGCATTCAGAAAGTATTCAGACCACATGACCTTTTCCACATTTTGTTACATTACAGCCTTATTCTAAAATGGATTAAATAGATTTTTTTCCTAATCAATCAACACACAATACCTCATACTGACAAAGCAAAATCATTTTTAAAATGTTTTTTTTGCAAATGTATAAAAGAATGTACGGAAATATCACATTTACATAAGTATTCAGACCCTTTACTCAGTACTTTGTTGAACCGCCTTCGGCAGCAATTTCAGGCTTGAGTCTTCTTGGGTATGACGCTGCAAGCTTGGCACACCTGTATTTAGGGAGTTTATACCATTATTCTCTGCAGATCCTCTCAAGCTCTGTCAGGTTGGATGGGGAGCGTTGCAGCACAGCTATTTTCAAGTCTCTCCAGAGATGTGTTCGATCGGGTTCAAGTCCGGGCTCTGGCTGGGCCACTCAAGGACCTTCAGAGACTTGTTCCAAAGCCACTCCTGCGTTGTCTTGGCTGTGTGCTTAGGGTCGTTGTCCTGTTGGAAGGTGAACCTTCGGTCCAGTCTGAGATCCTGAGCACCCTGGAGCAGGTTTTAATCAAGGATCTCTGTACTTTGCTCTGTTCATCTTTCGCTCGATCCTGACTAGTGGCCCAGTCCCTGCCACTGAAAAACCTCCCCACAGTATGATGCTGCCACCACCATGCTTCAACGTAGGGATGGTGCCCGGGTTTCCTCCAGATGTGATGCTTGGCATTCAGGCCAATTGAAAAAAGGTAAAACGAAACGAAGTGAAGCTAGTTTGCAGTCTTTCCAGCTTTGGTTTGAAGTGATTGTGTTAGCTGTGTTGATGGATAGCTCCTCTGAACAACAGTGCCCTAATGTGTGAGCAAATTATCTATGCCAGGTGAAATTGTGCCTCATTAGGTCATTGTTATGGATGTATCCAAATAAATGTAACTAGAAAACAGCTTTAAAAAAATGCAAATGCATCTACTTTGCTGTTAATTTGGCTGCACTTTTTGACGTGACTATAAGTTAGCTGTAGTTGGCTAACTAGCAAGCAACGGATAAGAATGTTGCCAGTCAGTATGGCAATGGAACATATATTTGTAACCAGTTTATAATAGCAATAAGACACCTCAGGGGTTTGTGGTATATGGCCAATATACATGTGTCCAGGCACTCCACGTTGCAACATGCATTAGAACAGCCCTTAGCCGTGGTATATTGGCCATATATCACACACCCTCGTACCTTATTGCCCGGCTCGGGTGGTTGTTGTCCTTGATGGATCTTTTTGGCCTTCCTGTGACATCAGGTGGTGTAGTTGTCCTGGAGGGCAGGTAGTTTGCCCCCGGTGATGCGTTGTGCAGACCTCACTACCCTCTGGAGAGCCTTACGATTGTGGGCGGAGCAGTTGCCGTACCAGGCGGTGATACAGCCCGACAGGATGCTCTCGATTGTGCATCTGTAAAAGTTTGTGAGTGTTTTCGGTGCCGAGACAAATTTCTTCAGGCTCCTGAGGTTGAAGAGGCGCTGTTGCGCCTTCTTCACCACGCTGTCTGTGTGGGTGGACCATTTCAGTTTGTCCGTGATGTGTACGCTGAGGAACTTAAAACTTTCCACCTTCTCCAAACTGTCCTGTCGATGTGGATAGGGGGGTGCTCCCTCTGGGGGTGCTCCCTCTGGGGGTGCTCCCTCTGGGGGTGCTCCCTCTGGGGGTGCTCCCTCTGCTGCTCCCTCTGGGGGTGCTCCCTCTGCTGCTCCCTCTGGGGGTGCTCCCTCTGCTGTTCCCTCTGGGGGTGCTCCCTCTGCTGTTCCCTCTGGGGGTGCTCCCTCTGCTGTTCCCTCTGGGGGTGCTCCCTCTGCTGTTCCCTCTGGGGGTGCTCCCTCTGCTGTTCCCTCTGCTGTTTCCTGAAGTCCACGATCACGAGTGTCGTCTGCAAAACTGATTGAGTTGGAGGCGTGCATGGCCACGCAGTCATTGGTGAACAGGGAGTACAGGAGAGGGCTGAGAACGCACCATTGTGGTGCCCCAGTGTTCAGGATCAGCGGGGTGGAGAGGTTGTTTCCTACCCTCACCACCTGGGGGCGGCCCATCAGGAAGTCTAGGACCCAGTTGCACGGGGGAGGAGGGGGTAGTTGTTGTGAAATTGTTAGATTACTGCACGGTCGGAACTAGAAGCACAGGAATTTCGCTACACTCGCATTAACATCTGCTAACCATGTGTGTGACCAATAACATTTTGATTTGAAATATACAGTAACAGTCAAGTTTGTTAACACCTACTCATTCAAGGGCTTTTCTTAATTTTTTTACATTGTAGAATAATAGTGAAGACATCAAAACTATGAAATAACACATTGTGGCAAACCTCTTCAAAGTTAGGAGCGTTTGTCACAAATTAAGTGGGAAACTGTCACAAAAGTCAGCCCAGAATGAAAGTTATTTAGAACATGACAGTACCTGTGTGTTTGTTTCTCTGTCCTGGTCCACCCAGGCCACAGGTAAGGTCAAGGATAGCAGGGTTCGGTACACAAATCTGGTTCTCGGTAGGTCCAGGTCTAAACGCCAACTGGTAAGTCCAAAACAGTCCAGCTCGTACACGGTAAATCCAGCCAATGTAGATTGTCTCTTTCTCTATGGTTCATAGATCCTTCCCGCCCCCTCTCTCTCTTCCTGGTTTTTCTTGACCCTTTATCTGTGGGTCGGCTCCACCTTCTGAGGGTTCCCCTTGCTTCTGGGAATTGTAGTTTTGGCAGTCGGCCATTTTGTGATCTGTAGTTCTGATCGGGATGGCCATTTTAGTGATCGGGCAGAGCCCGTTTATTAGTTCTGCCCTCACATATCTGCCATTTATCACTCGACCCCCTTCTTTACCACAACATATGGAATCATGTAGTAACCAAAAGTGTTCAAACAAATCAAAATATATTTTAGATTCTTCAAAGTAGCCACCCTTTGCCTTGATGACAGCTTTGCATAATTCATGAGCTGAAATAAAAGATCCCAGAAATGTCTCTCAAATGTTGTGCACAAATTTGTTTACACCCTGTTAGAGAGCATTTCTCCTTTGCCAAGATAATCCATCCACTTGACAGGTGTGGCATATCAAGAATCTGATTAAACAGCATGATCATTATGTAGCGTGGTTCGTTCTGCGTTGTGTACTTTTAATTAGGACACTGCCACAACTTGAATTATGATGGTTGAATCATGTTTATTCGACCTGCACACGAAGAGACAACACACAATATGTTAGCCCTCGGTGCAGTCACAGCTCTCGGGCACCTTGCTAGCTGAAGGTCCGGAAAAAGAGAACGATAAAAGGGTACGTAAGTACGGATAACCCGCGATGGACCAAACCAAAATATACAAACTTTTACAATTAGGTGTATTTACAATATAGATATCAAAAAATGTTTGTACACCGAAAAATAACATTAACTATGCTGCTGTAATTAAATAAAGAAAACACATTGAATTATTATTATTGTTATTAACATCCCCTCTTGACCTGGCCTACTTGAACTGTCCTTGCGTGCAACTTGGTGCATAATCTAGGGGAACATCACTCTACTACATTCACCCCCACTGTTTTACACTAGATTATAGGCACAAAACAAAACACATTACCTCGAAGGTAACAAAGCAAAGAAAGAAAAAAAAAATAATTCACACCCACAGAGCGACGGAGTAACCCAGTGTAGTCCCTTAAGTCTAGACCCACATATGGTCGATCAGCTGGAAAGCTATCCCGCGAAGGATTAGGAAAAATAAGAGGTAGCTAATCCCTTATTCAACCGTATACAAAAAATGCCAAATACATTTTATGCTGATGAACTACACACAAAGTTACATGAATTGTCAAAAATATTAGACCAACCCACAAATCACTCTAAGACCCAGTTAGATTACCATATACACACAAAAAAAATGAAAAGGTAGGCAATATCCTACCGTCACTGAGAAACCAAGAACGGTTTCATTTCCTGTGTAGACATAGTTTGGATTAACCTATTCACTGGCTTAATAAATCTACCTAGTCTAGTCCGAACACCCTCACCCAAAAACCTAGCAGGAATGTCACGGACAGCACTAACCGTGCTCAGAGGTCTAACCTCAGGTTTGGGAACACTACAACTCGGCCTATCCGGAGCCAGCACACTTTCAGTTACAGACTCAACACTAGTAGTGTCAGACGACTGATCAGAATCCTGGTAGATTGCCACAGACCACACTGACAAAGCATCGTCAACCAAGTTAACAACATCTGTCACAGCACCATTCCCACTGAATGGAGTTTCGCCATCAGAACTCTTGTAGGCTTTGGGGATCTCTCTCTGGTCCACTTCTACTGAGCACACCTCACTCAAGGGGACGTCATATGGCCGTTCCACTTCACTTCCATCAACTGAGACTTCACCATCCTCTTGGAATATCCTCCCAGAAGACTCAGGAAGGCTTGCTACCCAGTGGACAGTACTTGCGTCACTCCCATCCATTTTGCTGGACGCTGCAGACATCTCAGAGAACACGTCACCACTCGATAGATATCCGTGACTCTCAGGTTCCTCCCATGAAGGCAAAGGCAGAAAGTTGACTGGCATAATCAGGTTCCTATGCACCATCTTGATACGTCCAGTGGTAGGGTGCCGTATATGATGTGTTCAGTGAGCTGTTCTTCGCAACAACTATGTACACCGCACTGTCCCAGCGATCAGCCAGTTTCTTCTTGCCCCTCTCTCCCTTGTTAGCAAGTAGAACTCTGTCTCCCTTCTCTACCGAATGACCCTTCGACCGTCTGTTGTAGACCTCGGCTTGTCTCTTTTGTTGCTTACTTGCATGCTGCTGAGCCAATGTCATGGCTTCTCTCAGATCCTCACCCAAAGACTGGACATACTTATCCACATCGACCGTGTCCCCATCCAACAGCACACTTTCAAACATAACATCTACTGGCAACCTAGGGGTGCGTCCAAACATCAAGAAGAAGGGCGGAAACCCAGTAGTCTCGTGAACAGTGCAGTTATAGGAGAATGTCAATGTGTTCAACATCTGAGGCCATTTAGCCTTGGACCTAGCTGGCAGAGCTCTAATCACCCCCCCAGCGTGCGATTTAGACGTTCTGCTTGACCGTTCCCCATGGGATGATAAGGTGTGGTGTGGGACTTTCCAACACCAGATAACTGAAGTAATTCTCCCTGAGTTTTTGGTAATGAGCTGGAGAAAGCCTACGATAAGGTAATCTAAATGGGCGGTCATCAGTCAGCCGTATGCGATGGCAGAACCCCTTTGCCTCACCACAATCTAGGCTGTGTCTAGAGAACACTGTGTCATACTTCCCAATTAAATTGACAAGTTTATCCTTCCAGAACTGTGAAACTGGACACTCCTCAACAGACAGGCCTTGAAGTCCAAGATTGCTCAGTGTACTGTTGCCATGAACTACACTGCCACCAACTGAACTCTTAGCTGTCAGACTGCCGTGTGAGCTGTCACATTGAACTTTAGCCACGTTCTGGTAAGCTGCTTGCTGCTTGACATCATCAAAATCCTCTAATGCAATGCAAGGATACACATCTGCCACTTTAGCATTTCGTCTCAGGGTAACTGGTGATGTTGTTGGATTCACTATCTTCACAGGTAGCCATCCATCCCCCCACAGAGGCGTAACTACTCTCCCCACTAGTATGTGTCGATTCACACAACGAGACGTGCTGGGCTCGACAACAACAGTACTGCCCACAGAGAGTTGTGTCTTTGGGGGTAGGCGGCCCCACACCAGATGCTCACTCATGGGTTGGAGTGTTACTGCTCTCTTCAACTTAATGGTGCCTACTTTATCTGGGATAGAGTCTCCTCTCCATCTCTCCAGATTTGACAGGAGACGCAGGAAGTGGCTGTCATCGCACTGGCTAGAGGAACCTGGTGTACCCACCACCCGCCAGTAGCTGTCATTTGATTTGAACTGTCTAATCAAAGACTTCAACACATTAGTGCCCACAATGAGTTCATCAACCTGCCCATCTACAATAAGCACTGGGACTACATAGCTGAAACCATAAAGCTGAATTTTTAAATCACACATGCCCACTGGGCTAGTTTGCTTCCCACCACAACCCACCAGAATGATGTCCGAAGGAGCTAGAAAGTTCCCCTCTACCACTCCTGCCTCCCTCAACCGAGGTACAATATCTGCGCGCAGAGTAGTAGCCATGGACCCACTATCTAACATCCCCTTCAGCTCAACTTTATCCTGTACTAGCACGGAGGTGTAAAACAAACTGTCATTCTGCGTAATTCTCATTGTGTTCTGAAAAATGACTGTGTTGCTCTTGGGTACTGACTCACAAAAGTAAGAATAAACAGATTGGATATCACCATCAGTGGAGGAAAAATAAGACTGCCCCACATTGCCCTCCTCAGAATGGAGGCATTCTAGTTTTCCTGAGACCTGCCAGTCTGTCCACATCCAGGGCTCTGTCGCTGCCCAGCCTCACTACAGTCAAAGCTCATGTGGCCCGGAGAGAAGCACTTGAAGCACAGCTGGTGCATCTGACAGTGAGCTTTGGTCCAGTGATTAGTGCTTCCACAGACGGCGCACTCACGCTGACGTTTGTGGAACTGTTTACGGGGCCCTCTGTTCACAGACTGAGTATTGCTGACCAGAGCCTTCTCTAACAAAGTCAAAACCTTCTCTAATGTCTCACCCTCAGATATAGATGGTGCCTGGTCTGGTTCGCAGCCACACTGAGAAAAGGATGACACCTTAGGTCTGTTCACAGGACCCACTCCCTCCTGTGGGGAGTCAAAGACGGCAGCCACCTGCTGTGAAAGTTGTGTTCTACATGCTTTACGTTCCCTTAACAGTTCATCCAACTGATCCTGTACCTCACTGGCTGTCCAGTCACGAATGGGTTTGCTCTTGAACACTTGGGCCAACTCTTTATCAGGACAGTTGCGTACAAACATGACTGCCAACTCTGAGCACTCATTGGGTAGGGTCCTGCCCTCACTCACAAGGTACTGTTTGGCTGCCTCTGCAGCTTTGTTAAGCCTAATCCAGAAATCTATTGGACCCTCATTAGCAGATGGTTTGATTGAATAGAAATCAGCTAATGGCATACCTGAGCAGACAGTATCCCCAAAGTGTTGCTTGAGAACACTGAACACCGCCTTAACATCTGTGACAACAGGGTTGTTACGCATCCAGACTTTGGTCACATCCCGTGCCCTCCCCATGAGCCTAGACATCACCTCCCCAACATTCTCAGACCCAGTGTAACCCCTCTTCTCTAAGTAGACTCCCATTAACTCCTCCCACTCCAGGACAGAGTACTTATCTGAGCCATCACCCCTAAAGAAAGGTGGAGGACTAACATCGGACTTCACAACCAGATTCAGCTTGGACGCACCAATAAAGGTTGACCCACACTGCTCAGGCAGGGGAACCTGCTGGGGTTGGTGAGGGGGACAGGCAGGAGAAAGACTTGAAACCCCAGACTGCAGTAAACTCGCTCTGATGGATTCACCTATCTCTGAACCAATCTGCTTAATAATGTCACTAAGCTGACTCGGAGGCGTCCCATTATCACTGAGGACTGTGGATGATGGTACATCAAAAGACAGAGGTGGGATACCCTGGTCAGGTGGAACAAACAGCCTACCCCTCCCAGCGCTTGCAAACTCAAGACTAGCAAACGCTCTACTCCCAGGAGCTGACTGTACAATTGGCGTAAATGCAAGGACACCCCTCCCTCTACCCACACTAAAATCCCCAGCATAACTACATTTATGGACTTGAGAGTTTTCCATGGCTCAACAGAGCACTAAAATACCATGTAATTTACTGCATTCAAATACAAAAAAAAAATTGCAATAAACAAATTCATCAAAAACATACAAATATGCACGAATACCTGTATCTAACGAATATGCTACACTCACATTCACTATTTACAGTATATATTAGCTTACAGCAAACCATCAACAAATGCGCATGCGCAGGTCGAGCGTCTCAGCCACATGCACAGCTCCCGGGGGTCGGCTTGAGCTGACCAGTCGGCAGGTCACGGCACCAGTTTGTAGCGTGGTTCGTTCTGCGTTGTGTACTTTTAATTAGGACACTGCCACAACTGGAATTATGATGGTTGAATCATGTTTATTCGACCTGCACACGAAGAGACAACACACAATATGTTAGCCCTCGGTGCAGTCACAGCTCTCGGGCACCTCGCTAGCTGAAGGTCCGGCAAAAGAGAACGATAAAAGGGTACGTAAGTACGGATAACCCGCGATGGACCAAACCAAAATATACAAACTTTTACAATTAGGTGTATTTACAATATAGATATCAAAAAATGTTTGTACACCGAAAAATAACATTAACTATGCTGCTGTAATTAAATAAAGAAAACACATTGAATTATTATTATTGTTATTAACTTATTAACATCCCCTCTTGACCTGGCCTACTTGAACTGTCCTTGCGTGTAACTTGGTGCATAATCTAGGGGAACAACATCACTCTACTACAATTACACAGGTGCATCTTGTGCTGGGGACAATAAAAGGCCACTAAATTGTGCAGTTGTCATACAACACAACGCCACAGATGTCTCAAGTTGAGTGAGCGAGTACTTGGCATGCTGACTGCAGGAATGTCCACCAGAGCTGCTACCAGATAATTTAATGTTCAATTCTCTACCATAAACTGCCTCCAACGTCGTAGAGAATTTGGAAGTATGTCCAACCAGCCTCACAACCACGTGTAACTACGCCAGCCCAGGACCTCCACATCCGGCTTCTTCACCTGCAGGATCGTCTGAGACCGGCCATCTGGACAGCTGATGAAACTGAGGAGAAAAGCCCCTTTATGGGGAAAAAAACTCATTTTCAGTTGGTGGGCCTATGCCCTACCAGGCCTACCCATGTCTGTGCCCTTGCCCAGTCAAGTGAAATCCATAGATTAGGGCCTAATTCATTTATTTCAATTGACTGACTTCCCTATATGAACTAACTCAGTAAAATCATTGTGTTTATATTTTTGGTCAGTATACATTTTTGCAGTGCTTGACTTGGACTGAAATTGGTGCTGTTACTCATTTTGGGTGCCGGTATGTTTATATTGAAGGGCAGGGACTCCTGAGCTAGTATTCTACAGGAGGTGCAGGAACTAAAGAAGAAGAACATTTTAGGAGCCGGTACTCAGTTCCAGTTAGCTCCTACCAAAATCAAGTACTGTGCTTAGGTAATTACAAATGTCCCGTTTGCTCATTCTGATTGGGTGGGCCTGGCTCCCCAGTGGGTGGGACTGCACTCATCCACCCAGGCCCACATGTGCCTACGCCCCTGGCTCTGAGCGTGAGATGACTCTGGTTGTACTGGACCTCTGGGCCAAACTAGAGCCACTGCCAGACGTGTACGATTAAAGTTCAGAGGCTGGTCCTGATCCGGATTGATGGACTGAGACTGCTAGGCTGGGATTGGTTAGCTCAACTGGAAATGAGCTGAAGGTCCCTGGTTGGTGAAGGTGTCCATAGTTCTCAGAGGCTGAGGTTGCATCACTTCCTGTTCTTTCAACAACCCAGTTACTCTTTACTCTACCCACCGGACTGCTCAGATCACGACTGGAGACGCGTGTTTTTTTGGATACAGATGAGAGATACAGTACACGTCATAAATGAGAAACTCCCCTGACATAACACTGAAACCAAGAATTGTACATTTGTCCATTCTCTAGACCTAGGTTTCACAAAATGTTAGTCATGGCTGATATTTTTGGAGTCAAGGCTAAACAGGAACCTGGCTGAAATATTGGTTTGGTTTTCTGGGCCACAATACATTTAGGTTGGTTATGACTAGGTCATATTACAAAACAAATTGGGAACCTCTCTTTTTAATAGAAGACAACCCATATAGCATATGAAAGCTGATTGTTTATGTTAGAGGTAAGACACCAAAACTGGTTGGAACTAGACAACAGAGCCAAACCCTGTTAAACTGGCTGGTATTGGGGGAGACTGATGCAACAGAGAGAGCTGCAACCTGAGAGTGACAGCTAATGTTACCATGAAATATAGACATCCTATTCTCGTCATCACCTTAACAGATCATCTGTTGCACTTATTGTTTCATGTTCTAATCAAACAATCAAAATGGAGTGAAAGTCTGTCCTACTAATTATTATTGGTTCTTATATTACTTTTAAAGTAGAATTCAGCACCATAATCTCAGAAGGGTCTGTCTGTTGGGTCACGTTTGTTTCTCAAGAAAAATAAAAGCCCTTGAAGTATATTGTATCATTGCCATTTTTATTGTGTATTTGCATAATGTACAATAAGAAAAGAAAGAACCTGTGGTTCACAACAGCTGATTGGAGTTCAGGGTAAAATGGACAAGTACTGGAGCATGGGATGTCCATGAATGGCAGATTGAGTTCTGAGTAGTGATCAGAGATCCAGTGTTAATAACAAAGCCATGTCATGTGTTGTCTTCATCGTCTGAGGAGGAGTAGCAGCCTAGTCCCAGTACATGCCCTGTGCTCTTTTCATCATTAATGATGCTATGGGCTCCTCCTGCTCCTGTGCTGTCTAGTCTCTCTCCCCCTGTATTGTCTCTGTCCTGTGCAGCAATGGCCCTTCCCAGTGGGGAGCTGTGGAGGTTGGGTAGCCCAGAGAGCAGCACCCTGGCCAGGCTCTGAGTGTGAGACGACCCTGGTTGTAATGGGCCTCTGGACCCAGCTAGAACCACCGCCAGACGGGTGCGATCAAAGGTCAGGGGCTGGTCCTGATCTGGATTGGTGGACTCTGGGCTGGGATTAGTCAGGTCAACTGGAAATGGGCTGAGGAAAGTCCCTGATTGGTGGAAGTGTACCTTGTTCTCAGAGGCTGAGGTTGCTTCACTTCCTGTTCTTTCAACGACCCAGTTACTCTGTGCTCCACCCACCGGCCTGCTCAGATCACATGACTGGAGACCGCGTGGTTTCTTGGCTACAGATGAGAGAAACCAGGAATTACCTTAAAAAAAAAAAAAAGTACTTCCTTTCTCTAGACCAGAGTTTCTCAAAATGTTAGTCATGCCAGATATATTTGGGATCAAGTCTAGAGACGGGAGGGAACCTGACTAACATAGGTTTGGTATTTTTTATGGGCCACAATATATTTTAGGTTGGTTATGACTATGGTCATTTTAAAAAACTAATTGGGAACCTCTCTTCTTAATAGAAGACAACCCATATAGCATATGAAAGCTGATTGTTTATGTTGGAGGTAAGACAACAAACTGACCGGTGTTGGGGGAGATGTGTGTGTCTGCACTCCTCTTGGTGTATGCTCTAGGTGTCCAGGGCTGGTGTTTACAGGTCGGGTCCAGGGCTTTCAGTTTACAGATGAAGCGTTTATACTCTTTCTCCAGCCCCTGGATGCTCAGCTGGAACTCTGCTATCTTCCTCTCAGGGTAGTGAGACAACTGGGACTGCTGAGAGAGAGGAGAAAAAAATAAAAGTGTGCCATACTCACTTTAACATGAAACTTCAGTTTGGGTATCCTTTCTTCACACACACACAAGTCAATAAAACAACAGCATTATTACGCTCACTGATCACTTCACAAGCCTACCTGCAGATAATACTCGATTTCATTCTTGATGCTTGGGATCCACTTTTTAATGGATGAGGCTGAACTGAGTGTTGACTGTGGAGGGAAAAAAAACATATCAGATCGTAAGTGCAAGTCATATTTATCCCCAATAAAGCATGTGTGAATTACTGTCAATCAGATGAAATGTGTAGGAGAACTCACCAGTTTGGGTCTAGGTTCATGGACATCTTTGATACGGCCCTCTGTCTCAGGGCACAGAGAAGGAATTACATTTAGCTACACATTACAGTAATGTCCAACACAGGCTTTTATTCAAGCCCTGCATAACACACAGGATTCAACTGATCACCCAGATCTGAATAAGTTGAAAGGTGTTGGGTTCTAGCTTTAAATATACTTACTCATGTTACCATACTAGAACTTATTGATTACTTTACAAGTATAAGGAAGGTATAGGTTGGGGTCAATGAAGGATGTATAGGAACGTGGTGTATGGAAAGTCACATTCTGTCAAACATGTTATTGCTGAATATCAAGGCTCCTAAAAAAGGGAGGTAAAGGAGAACAGTCTGGTTTCAGTCAATGATAAAGTAGGACAGTGGCGGATTAGGGAGGAGCGAGGAATTCGGCCCGAGGTCAGGTCAGATGAAGTGAGAAGAAACAGTCCAATTTCATACGCATACACTTTCACAAAGGTTCTAGCATCAGGCAGGGCCATGACTACACCAGTGAAAATAACTAATTAAGTTCCTGCCTAACAACAAAGATGTATTGGCTGTCTAGATGTGTAATTAGTTGACCCCGAATAGTAGGAGGTAATAAATATGTGCTTGTGTAATTATGCTTAGTCTTTTACAGCTGTATGACCCAGTGGGGTGAACAAACTTGGTTTGAGCTTTTTCTAGTCGTCCGTGAGTTTTTACTCTGTTACGTTCTGAACAAACAGCTGTAACAAAAGTCTCTCCACCCAAGATCGATCTGTAGCTAGCTCTGGTCCAAGGCGTTACTTGCAGCTTAAGCCTTCTTCAACGCCCTGCTGCATCTTCACATGTAACTCTTCATATAGCTGACTAAACTCCATGGTGAAGGAAGTTTCTGATGAACTCAACCAACGGAGTTGAGCAGGGACCAGGCTTTGTGGAATTCAGTTACGACTACATCAATTCGCTCAAGGTCAAATATATCTTTTTAGATACATATATTATTATTATTATTATTATTATTTAATTTTCCTTATTTCAGGTCAACATTGAACAGATTTTACATACAGTAGCAGTCAAAAGTTTAGACATCTACTCATTCAAGGGTTTTTCTTTATTTTACTATTTTCTACATTGTAGAATAATAGTGAAGACATCAAAACTATGAAATAACACAAATGGAATGATGTTGTAAGCAAAAAAGTGTTAAAGATTATTCAAAGCAGCCACCCTTTGCCTTGATGACAGCTTTGAAAACTCTTGGCATTCTCTCAACAAGCTTCATGAAGAAAGCTTTTCCAACAGTTTTGAAGGAGTTCCCACATATGCTGAGCACTTGTTGGCTGCTTTTCCTTCACTCTGCGGTCCAACTAATCCCAAACTATCTCAATTGGGTTGAGGTTGGGTGATTGTGGAGGCCAAGTCATCTGATGCAGCACTCCATCACTCTCCTTGGTCAAATAGCCCTTACACAGCCTGGAAGTGTGTTGGGTCATTGTCCTGTTGAAAAACAAATGATAGCCCCACTAAGCGCAAACCAGATAGGATGGCGTATTGCTGCAGAAAGCTGTGGTAGCCATGCTGGTTAAGTGTGCCTTGAATTCTAAATAAATCACTGACAGTGTCACCAGAAAGCACCCCCACACCATCACATCTCCTCCTCCATGAGTCACGGTGGGAACCACAAATGCGGAGATCATCCATTCACCTCCTCTGCGTCTCACAAAGACATGGCGGTTGGAACCAAAAATCTCTAATTTGAATTTATCAGACCAAAGGACAGATTTCCACCGGTCTAATGTCTATTGCTCGTGTTTCTTGTCCCAAGTAAGTCTCCTTTTCTTATTGGTGTCCTTAAGTAGTGATTTCTTTGCAGCAATTTGACCATGAAGGCCTGATTCACGCAGTCTCCTCTGAACAGTTGATGTTGAGATGTATCTGTTACTTGAACTCTGAAGCATTTATTTGGGCTGAAATCTGAGGTGCAGTTAACTCTAATGAACTTATCCTCAGCAGCAGAGTTAACTCTGGGTCTTCCTTTCCTGTGGCGGTCCTCATGAGAGCCAGCTTCATCATAGCGCTTGATGATTTTTGCGACTGCAATTGAAACTTTCAAAGTTCTTGAAATGTTCCGTATTGACTGACCTACATGTCTTAAATTAATGATGTACTGTCGTTTCTCTTCGCTTATTTGAGCTGTTCTTGCCATAATATAGACTTGGTCTTTTACCAAATAGGGATACAGCTCAGCGTTCAACACCATAGTGCCCTCAAAGCTCATCACTAAGCTAAGAAACCTGGGACTAAACACCTCCCTCTGCAACTGGATCCTGGACTTCCTGACGGGCCGCCCCCAGGTGGTGAGTGTAGGTAGCAACACATCTGCCACGCTTATCCTCAACACTGGTGCTCCCCAGGGGTGCGTGCCCAGTCCCCTCCTGTACTCCCTGTTCACCCACGACTGCATGGCCAGGCACGACTCCAACACCATCATTAAGTTTGCTGACGACACAACAGTGGTAGGCCTGATCACCGACAACGACGAGACAGCCTATAGGGAGGAGGTCAGAGACCTGGCCGGGTGGTGCCAGAATAACAACCTATCCCTCAACGTAACCAAGACTAAGGAGATGATTGTGGACTACAGGAAAAGGAGCACCGAGCATGTCCCCATTTTCATCGACGGGGCTGTAGTGGAGCAGGTTGAGAGCTTCAAATTCCTTGGTGTCCACATCAACAACATATTAGAATGGTCCAAACACACCAAGAAAGTCGTGAAGAGGGCACGACAAAGCCTATTCCCCCTCAGGAAACGAAAAAGATTTGGCATGGGTCCTGAGATCCTCAAAATGTTCTACAGCTGCAACATCGAGAGCATCCTGACCGGTTGCATCACTGCCTGGTACGGCAATTGCTCGGCCTCCGACCGCAAGGCACTTCAGAGGGTAGTGCGTACGGCCCAGTACATCACTGGGGCAAAGCTGCCTGCCATCCAGGACCTCTACACCAGGCGGTGTCAGAGGAAGGCCCGGGAAATTGTCAAAGACCCCAGCCACCCCAGTCATAGACTGTTTTCTCTACTGCAGCATGGCAAGCGGTACCGGAGTACCAAGTCTAGGACAAAAAGGCTTCTCAACAATTTTTACCCCCAAGCCATAAGACTCCTGAACAGGTAACCAAATGGTTACCCAGACTATTTGCATTGTGTGCCCTCCCACACTACTCTCTGTTTATCTTATATGCATAGTCACTTTTCATATACATTCATGTACATACTACCTCAATTGTCCTGACCAACCAGTGCTCCCACACATTGGCTAACCGGGCTATCTGCATTGTGTCCCACCACCCGCCAACCCCTCTTTTTACGCTACTGCTACTCTCTGTTCATCATATATGCATAGTCACTTTAAACATACCCACATGTACATACTACCTCAATAAGCCTGACTAAACGGTGTCTGTATATAGCCTTGCTACTCTTATTTTCAAATGTCTTTTTTACTGTTTTATTTCTTTACTTACCCACACACACACACACCTTTTTGTTCGCACTATTGGTTAGAGCCTGTAAGTAAGCATTTCACTGTAAGGTCTACACCTCTTGTATTCGGCGCACGTGACAAATAAACTTTGATTTGATATCTTCTGTATACCACCCCTACCTTGTCACAAGACAACTGATTAGTTCAAAACGCATTAAGGAAAGAAATTCCACAAATTAACTTTTAAGAAGGAACACCTGTTAATTGAAATGCATTCCAGGTGACTACCTCATGAAGTTGGTTGAGAGAATGCCAAGAGTGTGCAAAGCTGTCAAAGGGTGGCTACTTTCAAGAATCTCTCTTGGTTACCACATGATTCCATGTGTTATTTCATAGTTTGATGTCTTCACCATTATTCTACAACGTAGAAAATATTAAAAATAAAGAGAAACCCTGGAATGAGTAGGTGTCCCCAAACTTTTGACTGGTGCTGAATGTACATATATTTGAATTCCAAAATGAAACAAGGTAGCATAAAACATTGCATAACCAACATACACCAAAACAGAAGCATACAAAAACAATATAATTATACATTCCCTTTCAGTTCACTGCTCTTAATTTTTCATTTCTTAAATTTGTCATATTAATTTAATGAAAAAAATAATTTTCCTTACATGACTTAATTTGACTGTCGCAAAATGTGAGGCTGTAGCGACAAAATAATTATTCTATACAAGAAAGCGACCAGCGTCAAGTTGACACAGATTCATATAATTGTTATATTGACACTTCTTAGGGTATCTGCAAGATTAGGGGGAAGTGATAGCAAAAAGGGGTCTCATATTGTATAGAAATCTCATTACTTGTTCCTGAATATAGCACTCATTCTCTCCAGTGTTAACACTAAAGATCTCACAATACCACTGGGTTATTTTTGTTGGCTGGTCTTTTATCCAGTGAAGGAGAATGCATTTGCGGGCCACAAAGATAATTATTCACGAAGATTGAGCTGTGCTCAATTAAAGTAAGTGAGGGCCTGTTCCCGACGACACCGAGTACAAATAGCCATGGGTCCATTCTTATAGGACATACATGGCATTCAGAAAGTAGTCAGACCCCTCGACTTTTTCCACATTTTGTTAGGTTACAGCCTCATTCTAAAATTGATTAATGGGGATACAATCCCGTTAACGGGATTGGTTGGGCAACAACCAGTGAGAGAACACGGCGCGAAATTCAAAACAAAATAATCTCAAAATTAAAATTCAAGTATTATACGGCATTTTAAAGATACTCTACTCGTTAACCGCTATGGGACCGGCGGGACGAATTCGTCCCACCTACGTAACAGCCAGTTGAATCCTGTGGCGCGATATTCAAAACATTTGAATTGCTATTACTTCCATTTCTCAAACATATGACTATTTTACAGCTATTTAAAGACAAGACTCTCGTTAATCTAACCACACTGTCCGATTTCAAAAAGGCTTTACAACGAAAGCAAAACATTAGATTATGTCAGCAGAGTACCCAGCCAGAAATAATCAGACACCCATTTTTCAAGCTAGCATATAATGTCACATAAACCCAAACCACAGCTAAATGCAGCACTAACCTTTGATGATCTTCATCAGATGACACCCCTAGGATATGTTATACAATGCATGCATGTTTTGTTCAATCAAGTTCATATTTATATAAAAAAACAGCTTTTTACATTAGCATGTGACGTTCAGAACTAGCATTCCCACCGAACACTTCCGGTGAATTTACTAAATTACTCACGATAAACGTTCACAAAAAACATTATTATTTTAAGAATTATAAATACAGAACTCCTTTATGCAAATCGCTATGTCCGATTTTAAAATAGCTTTTCGGCAAAAGCACATTTTGCAATATTCTGAGTACATAGCCCAGCAATCATGGCTAGCTATTTTGAACCCCACCAAGTTTGGCCCTCACCAAACTCCGATTTACTATTAGAAAAATTGTATTACCTTTGCTGTTCTTTGTCAGAATGCACTCCCAGGACTTCTACTTCAATAACAAATGTTGGTTTGGTTCAAAATAATCCATAGTTATGTTCAAATATCCTCTGTTTTGTTCGTGCGTTCAAGACACTATCCGAAGGGTGACGAAGGGTGACGCGCCCGACGCGTTTCGTGACAAAAAAAATCTAAATATTCCATTAACGTACTTCGAAGCATGTCAACCGCTGTTTAAAATCAATTTGTATGCGATTTTTCTCGTAAAAAAACGATAATATTCCGACAGAGAAACCCTGTTTCAGTTCAAAGACGAAATAATAAAAACCTGGTGTCGCCTCGTGCACGCGCCTCAGTCTCATTGTCCTCTGATCGACCACTATCCAAATGCGCTAATGCTTTTCAGCCAGGGGCTCCAAAGACATCATTCACCGGTTTGCTGCCTTCTGAGAGCCTATGGGAGCCGTAGGAAGTGTCACGTTACAGCAGAGATCCTCAGTTTTCAATAAAGAGAGTGTAGAAGCCCAAGAAATGGTCAGAGACGGCACTTCCTGTAAGGAATCTTCTCAGGTTTTTGCCTACCATATGAGTTCTGTTATACTCACAGACACCATTCAAACAGTTTTAGAAACTTTAGGGTGTTTTCTATCCAAAGCCAATAATTATATGCATATTCTAGTTTCTGGGCAGTAGTAATAACCAGATTAAATCGGGTACGTTTTTTTATCCGGCCGTGCAAATACTGCCCCCTATCCCCAACAGGTTAAAGAATTAGAGATAATCTACTCCTTTAAGCAGCCACTTTGTCAGATTTCAAAATAACTTTACGGAAAAAGCACATTGTTCAATATTCTGAGTACAGAACGTAGCCTTCAATGCTAAGCTATACAGTTAGCCTACAAAACTGACTTCGACAAATCTCTAAAAATATGTTCGAAATATTTACTTACCTTTGCTGATCTTCGGCAGAACGCACTCGGATGGGCACCCACTTCCACAAGAAATGTTCATTTGTTCTGCAAAGCCCATAATTTATTTCCAAATACGTCCGTTTTGTTGACCCATCCAGAACACTTTACAATGCCATGTGGCGTGGACGCAAATCCGTAGACGAAATGGCCAAAAGTTCCATTACCGTTTGTAGAAACACGTCAAACGATGTTTACAATCAATCCTTTAGGATATTTTTATACGTAAAATTGCGATAATTTTACAACCGGGCTATAGGTATTCGTCATACAAGAAAAATAAAACAACAGCTAAGTCACGTGGATGCGCGTCATAAGACATCTGTTCTCAGACTGGCCAGGGATTGAACGAGCCAGAATTTTCTGCCCGGTTACAGATGACGGATGAAAGCAGTTCCTAAAGATTGTTGGCAGCCAATGGAAGAGTCAGGAGGTGCAACATAAATCCTATGTCATTGTAGTTTTTCAAGGGATTCAAAAGAAAACTACATTTCGAATTTCTCCCACTTCCTGACTCAATGTTTCTCAGGTTTTTTGCCTGCCATATGCGTTCTGTTATACTCACAGACAACATTAAACAGTTTTAGAAACTTCAGAGTGTTTTCTATCCAAATCTACTAATAATATGCATATTCTATTTTCTGGGCCAGAGTAGTAACCTGTTTAAATTGGGTACGTTTTTCACCCAGCCGTGAAAATACTGCCCCCTAGCCCCAACTGGTTAAATTACAAATTTTCCTCAATCTACACACAATACCCCATAATGACAAACTTTTTGACATTTGTGCAAATCTATAAAAATAAAAAATATTACAAGTATTCAGACCCTTTACTCAGTACTTTATTGAAGCACCTTCGGCAGCGATTATAGCCTCCCGTCTTCTTGGGTATGACGCTACAAGCTTGGCACAACTGTATTTGGGGAGTTTCTCCCTTCTCCCATTCTTCTCTGCAGATACTCTCAAGCTCTGCCAGGTTGGATGGGGAGCGTTGCTGCACAGCTATTTCCAGGTCTCTCCAGAGATCAGGTTCAAGTCCGGGCTCTGGCTGGGCCACTCATGGACATTGAGACTTGTGCCAAAGCAACTCCTGCGTTCTCTTGGCTGTGTGTATAATGTCATTGTCCTGTTGGAAGGTGAACCTTCGCCCCAGTCTGAAGTCCTGAGCGCTCCGGAGCACATTTTCATCAAGGATCTCTATGTACTTTGCTCCGTTCATCTTTCCCTTGACCCTGACTAGTGTCCCAGTCCCTGCCGCTGAAAAACATCCCCACAGCATGATGCTGCCACCACCATGCTTCACCGTAGGGATTGCGCCAGCTTTCCTCCAGACGTAACGCTTGGCATTCAGGCCAAATAATTCAATCTTGCTTTCATCAGACAAGATCATTTTGTTTCTCATGGTCTGAGAGCCCTTTAGGTGCTCTTTGGCAAACTCCAAGCGGGCTGTCATGTGCCTTATACTGAGGAGTGGCTTCCGTCTGGCCACTCAACCATAAAGGCCTGATTGGTGGAGTGCTGCAGAGATGGATGTCCTTCTGGAAGGTTCTCCCATCTCCATAGAGGACCTCTGGAACTCTGTCAGAGTGCATAGTGACCATCTGGTTTTGGTCACCACCCTGACCAAGGCCCTTCTCCCGATTGCTCAGTTTGGCCGGGCGGTGGTTCCAAACTTCTTCCATTTAGGAATTATGGAGGCCACTGTGTTCTTAGGGGACCTTCAATGCTTCCCCAGACATGTGCCTAGACACAACCCTGTCGCGGAGCTCTACGGACAATTCCTTCGACCTCATGGCTTGCTTTTTGCTCTGACATGCACTGTCAACTGTGGGACATTACATAGACAGGGGTGTGCCTTTCAAAATCATGTCCAATCAATTGAATTTACCACAGGTGGACTCCCATCAGGTTGTTAAAACATCAAGGGTGATCAATGGAAACAGGATGCACCTGAGCTCAATTTCAAGTCTCAAAGCAAAGCGCCTGAATACAAGGGGAAACCCTACTTCAAGTCTCAGAGCGAGTGACGTCACTGATTGAACCGCTATTAGCGCGCACCACCGCTCACTAACTAGCCATTTCACATCGGTTACACTTGCATAGTGGAGTCTTTTGTTAAAACAAGTAGGTAGCTAGCTAGCTAAACAATGGCCCATAATCCCAACTCATGACGTTACTACCCTGCATGAATGTGGTAGCTAACATTAGGCTATAACTAGCAAAGCAAATGGCTCTGAGATACGAATAATAAGATCATACACGTAACGTTAACTAGCGAGCTAACAGTACACTTCAACTTGAAATTAAAACAACTTTCTGTCAAAATTAGAAGTGTAATATCTGAAAATGTAGCTAGCTAGACTACCTTACCTGTATAAATCATGGATGGATGCTTCTCCCTGTCACGAATGCCTATACTCTAATTCCACTGATTTCCCTACATACATGTTCACAGTTTTTTAACTCGATAGTGTTTTTATCAAAAGCAATCACTTTTGCATGGGAAAACACTGAATCCTACTAATTACCGCTCATGCTTAATTACGTCACATGGCTCATACCCGGGAGTCAGTCTGGTTCTAAATCGAATGTAATCAGCTTTCAGACACCAACAAGGCCAGGCAAGATAATAGGGGGATTTTTTTTTCCAACGCTACATGGCGTTGAAAAGACTCAAACCGAACATAACATCGTGGACCAGATATATAATGTAACTAGCTAGCTTGTTAAGAACAGGCTAGCTCGCTGATAGCTAAGGCAGTGGGTGTTTCTAGCTATAGGCTAGTAGTAGCAAGCTTGCCAGAGCGAAATTAACTTGATAGGAAGTCTAAGTAGCTAGCTAGATAATACTAACAATGTTTGCTAGCACTGCAAAGAGCCACGTTAACGCGTAGCTAAAAATACACACGGAATACTTAATCTATTGAAATACGATTGATTGCCACTTGCCATCTCTTTCTTTTTGAAGCCATAATCTGTTTAATTTCCCCAGTTGTTTCTCCTCGTTTCTAGCCATTTGGGAGCGACACGCTAATTTACCAGCAACATTCTTCTTCTTTGGGTATATTGGCGAACTAACGTTACACACACAAAAAGTGTATTGTCACCAATTGGATGGGGGTTAAACAATGAACGAAAGGAAAGTAAATTACACTACAGGGAACATAAACGACTAAATATATAAGTGTATATTCCCACTACTCTGTCATTCGAAACCTTACCAGCAACGCATCAACAAAATGTCACGTAATTGTCTAGCCAAGTCATGTGACACGATGGACGGACTCGTTCCAGGTCGTCTGTGTTCTAGCCGCACTGTATATCTCAGAAGATGTTAAAAATGAACAACCACGAACCAGAGTACTCCATGGTGGGAGCGGCCATTCTTATTGACTTTGTATTATATATATATATATATATATATATATATATATATATATTAGTTAAAAATGGGGGAGGCAGCAGTAATAGTAAACTTCATATTCAACGTCTTCGCATGCAGTACTGAAAACGTTAGACGAATGTAAGGTTAATATAGGCTATGAAACCCACCTTGTTATTGAACAATCCATATTTGTCTCTCATAGTGTCTGTGAAATTGAAAAACAAAATAGATGGCTGCTATGCATACTTATAGACGACACTATGCTACAGTTTGTGACCATACTGATAACTGTTATAAGCTGTTATAAGCTTCATAAGCATCAGAAATGTCACCCTTTTTAAACAACCTTTGTGTGGCCAATTAATAAACCTCCTCTTTGCAAGGGTTAATTTAGAAATTGAATAAATGATTGGCCTATTCTTAAATTACTAACTTTTATATATTTAATTCTGATTTATATCTGCATTATATCATTTCACCATGTATTAGGCTCCCGAGTGGCACAGCGGTCTAGGCTATGAAACCCACCTTGTTATGGAACAATCCATATTTGTCTCTCACAGTACTGAAAACGTTAGACGAATGTAAGGTTGGCCTATTCTTAAATTACTAACTTTTATATATTTAATTCTGAATGTAAATGATTGGCCTATTCTTAAATTACTAACTTTTATATATTTAATTCTGATTTATATCTGCATTATATCATTTCACCATGTATTAGGCTCCCGAGTGGCACAGCGGTCTAAGGCACTGCATCTCAGTGCAGTGCCTTAAATATATAAAAGTTAGTAATTTTAGAATAGGCCAATCATTTACATTCAGAATTAAATATATAAAACTTACTAATTTAAGAATAGGCCAACCTTACATTCGTCTAACGTTTTCAGAACCTGGTTCGATTCCAGGCGGTATCACAACCGGCCGTGATTGAGAGTCCCATAGGGAGGCGCACAATTGGCCTAGCATCGTCTGGGTTAGGGTTTGGCCGGGGTAGGCCGTCATTGTTAATAATAATTTGTTCTTAACTGACTTGCTTGGTTAAATAAAGGTTATGTCTTTAGTTATTTGCCTTTGAACAAACAGGACAACGGGCAGTGAACGCTCATTCAAGTGCAACGCAGGATGCTTTGGTCTGTCCCGCGCCAAGATTAGAGAGTGATCTCCACTTCCAGTGAAACACGCATACTATAAAGACAGGATGAAACTGGTTCTCCAATATAAATCCCCCATAACGCTTATAGGCGATGTCATGGCGACTTTGGCTATCTAAGCTCATGCTCAGAAACACGTCATCGGTCTAACGTTCGTCTTGCGCTAAACTGCGCATGTGCAGGCCGTTAAAATCTGCGGCCAGCTAATCGTTAGCTGTCTTTTCGGCTGCGATCTGAATAGGTCTGTCGGACACTTTTCTTGGGCCACTTTAACTAACTATTTTGCCAACTTGGACAGGTCCCCCCTTCCACACGGAACCCCACTAACCCACAGACGGAAACGCACGAGGCGGCTAAAAACAGACCTCCCTCCCATCTTCCACCAGCTTGCTACCTATGGCCGGCTAGCTGTCTGAATCTCACTGGACCCTCTGATCACTCGGCTAAGCATGCCTCTCCTTAATGTCAATATGCCTTGTCCATTGCTGTTCTGGTTAGTGTTTATTGGCTTATTTCACTGTAGAGCCTCTAGCCCTGCTCATTATACCTTATCCAACTTCTCAGTTCCTCCACCCACACATGCTATGACATCTTCTGGTTTCAATGATGTTTCTAGAGACAATATCTCTCTCATAATCACTAAATGCCTAGGTTTACCTCCTCTGTACTCACATCCCACCATACCTTTGTCTGTACATTATACCTTGAAGCTATTTTATCGCCCCCAGATACCTGCTCCTTTTTCTCTCTATTCTGGACGTCACAGACGACCAATTCTTATAGCTTTTAGCCGTACCCTCATACTTATTCTTCTCTGCTCCGCTGGGGATGTAGAGGTGAATCCAGGCCCTGCAGTGCCTGGCTCCACACCTACTCCCCAGGCGCTCTCTTTTGATGACTTCTGTAACCGTAATAGCCTTGGTTTCATGCATGTTAACATTAGAAGCCTCCTCCCTAAGTTTGTTTTATTCACTGCTTTAGCACACTCTGCCAACCCGGATGTCCTAGCTGTGTCTGAATCTTGGCTTAGGAAGTCCACCAAAAACTGTGAAATCTTCATCCCTAACTACAACGTTTTCAGACAAGATAGAACGGCCAAAGGGGGCGGTGTTGCAATCTACTGCAGAGATAGCTTGCAGAGTTCTGTCCTGCTATCCAGGTCTGTACCCAAACAATTTGAACTTCTACTTTTAAAAATCCACCTCTCCAAAAACAAGTCTCTCACCGTTGCCGCCTGCTATAGACCCCCCTCGGCCCCTAGCTGTGCTCTGGACACCATATGTGAACTGATTGCCCCCCATCTATCTTCAGAGCTCGTGCTACTAGGCGACCTAAACTGGGACATGCTTAACACCCCAGCCATTCTACAATCCAAGCTTGATGCCCTCAATCTCACACAAATTATTAATGAACCCACCAGGTACAACCCCAAAGCCGCAAACACTGGCACCCTCATAGATATCATCCTAACCAATGTGCCCTCTAATTACACCTCTGCTGTTTTCAACCAAGATCTCAGCGATCACTGCCTCATTGCCTGCACCCGTAATGGGTCAGCGGTCAAACGACCTCCACTCATCACTGTCAAACGCTCCCTGAAACATTTCAACGAGCAAGCCTTTCTAATCGACCTGGCCCTGGTATCCTGGAAGGATATTGACCTCATCCCGTCAGTAGAGGATGCCTGGTTATTTTTTTTAAATGCCTTCCTCTCCATCTTAAATAAGCATGCCCCTTTCAAGAAATTTAGAACCAGGAACAGATATAGCCCTTGGTTCTCCCCAGACCTGACTGCCCTTAACCAACACAAAAATATCCTGTGGCGTTCTGCATTAGCATCGAACTGCCCCCGCGATATGCAACTTTTTAGGGAAGTTAGAAACCAATACACACAGGCAGTTAGAAACGCCAAGGCTAGCTTTTTCAAACAGAAATTTGCTTCGTGCAACTTCAACTCTAAAAAGTTCTGGGACATTGTAAAGTCCATGGAGAATAAGAACACCTCCTCCCAACTGCCCACTGCACTGAGGATAGGAAACTCTGTCACCACCGATAAGCCCACTATAATTGAGAATTTCAATAAGCATTTTTCTACGGCTGGCCATGCTTTCCACCTAACTACCCCTACTGCATTCAACAGCACTGCACCCCCCACAGCTACTCGCCCAAGCCTCCCCCATTTCTCCTTCTCCCAAATCCATTCAGCTGATGTTCTGAAAGAGCTGCAAAATCTGGACCCCTACAAATCAGCTGGGCTTGACAATCTGGACCCTTTCTTTCTAAAATTATCTGCCGAAATTATTGCAACCCCTATTACTAGCCTGTTCAACCTCTCTTTCGTGTCGTCTGAGATTCCCATAGATTGGAAAGCAGCTGCTGTCATCCCCCTCTTCAAAGGAGGTGACACTCTTGACCCAAATTGCTACAGACCTATATCCATCCTACCCTGCCTTTCTAAGGTCTTCGAAAGCCAAGTCAACAAACAGATTACCGACTATTTTGAATCCCACCGCACCCTCTCCGCTATGCAATCTGGTTTCAGAGCTGGTCATGGGTGCACCTCAGCCACGCTCAAGGTCCTAAACGACATCGTAACCGCCATCGATAAGAAACATTACTGTGCTGCCGTATTCATTGACCTGGCCAAAGCTTTTGACTCTGTTAATCACCACATCCTCATCGGCAGACTTAGTAGCCTTGGTTTCTCAAACGATTGCGTCGCCTGGTTCACCAACTACTTCTCTGACAGAGTTCAGTGTGTCAAATCGGAGGGCCTACTGTCTGGACCTCTGGCAGTCTCTATGGGGGTACCACAGGGTTCAATTCTTGGGCCAACTCTTTTCTCTGTATACATAAATGATGTCGCTCTTGCTGCTGGTGAATCTCTGATCCACCTCTACGCAGACGACACCATTCTGTATACTTCTGGCCCTTCTTTGGACACTGTGTTAACAACCCTCCAGACGAGCTTCAATGCCATTCAACTCTCCTTCCGTGGTCTCCAACTGCTCCTAAACACAAGTAAAACTAAATGCATGCTCTTCAACCGATCGCTGCCTGCACCTGCCCGCCCATCCAGCATAACTTCTCTGGATGGTTCTAACTTAGAATTTGTGGACAACTACAAATACCTAGGTGTCTGGTTAGACTGTAAACTCTCCTTCCAGACTCACATCAATCATCTCCAATCCAAAGTGAAATCTAGAATTGGCTTCCTATTTCGCAACAAAGCATCCTTCACTCATGCTGCCAAACATACCCTCGTAAAACTGACCATCCTACCAATCCTCGACTTCGGCGATGTCATTTACAAAATAGCCTCCAATACCCTACTCAACAAGCTGGATGCAGTCTATCACAGTGCCATCCGTTTTGTCACCAAAGCCCCATATACAACCCACCACTGCGACCTGTATGCTCTCGTTGGCTGGCCTTCACTTCATAATCGTCGCCAAACACATTGGCTCCAGGTCATCTACAAGACCCTGCTAGGTAAAGTCCCCCCTTATCTCCGCTCACTGGTCACCATAGCAGCACCCACCTGTAGCACGCGCTCCAGCAGGTATATCTCTCTGGTCACCCCTAAAGCCAACTCCTCCTTTGGTCGTCTCTCCTTCCAGTTCTCAGCTGCCAATGACTGGAACGAACTACAAAAATCTCTAAAACTGGAAACACTTATCTCCCTCACTAGCTTTAAGCACCAGCTGTCAGAGCAGCTCACAGATCTCTGCACCTGTACATAGCCCATCTTTAATTGAGCCCAAACTACTACCTTTTCCCCTACTGTATTTATTTATTTTATTTATTTTGCTCCTTTGCACCATATTATTTATATTTTAACTTTTAACTTTCTTCAAACTACAAATCTACCATTCCAGTGTTTTTCTTGCCATACTTTATTTACTTTGCCACCATGGCATTTTTTTGCCTTTACCTCCATTATCTCACATCATTTGCTCACATTGTATATAGTCTTATTTTTTTCTACTGCATCATTGATTGTATGTTGTTTTACTCCATGTGTAACTCTGTGTTTTTGTATGTTGTCGAACTGCTTTGCTTTATCTTGGCCAGGTCGCAATTGTAAATGAGAACTTGTTCTCAACTTGCCTACCTGGTTAAATAAAGGTGAAATAAAATAAAATAAAATAAAATAAAAAAATCAAAGCCACTCCATCAATATAACGTTTTTTTTTTACAAGAATGAAAACGTGTCAGTTTGTCACTTTCACGAGGTTGGAGTAATAACATGTTCAGATACTTAAGACATTGGCTCGGATATAGGTTGTGTCTTTCGATTTCGAGAAAATTAACAACTAAGGAAGAATTGTTCTCTCACTGACATCTCAAACCGGGCCTGGTCTGCTTTGTCTGTTTCGCAAGCTTTCCCAGAACTGTCACGATGTTGCGCATCTGGCTTTAGAAACTCTTGGGTTTAAAAATGTTTCGACTTGCTAACTAGTTGAACGTAGCACGTGTATAACTACAACAATTTAGCTAATCTGAAATGTACGAGTTTCCTAGTTCTCACTAGGGCATGAACGTGGCATGTGTGCTTATCTGGCGGGATGACGTAGATCTTCCGACCGTGCTCTGTCATCATACGGGGTGCGTTCGTAAATTCCCTCTGGCTATCTACTCCGATTTAAGAGCACTCTCGTCTGAGTGTGCCAGAGCATCGGCAAAAAAACCTGAATTCAGTTGTTGCCAACAGCACAGTGACAGGCACCAACGCGCTAGATAACATTAAAAGAGCCAAACCAACTCTGCTAAGGCGAGTAAAATTGACAGAGTGAGATGTAAGCTAAAGCTAGCCAACTTTAGCCAGTTAGCTTGGGTGCTTGACTGACTGTTTTTACATTTACATTTAAGTCATTTAGCAGACGCTCTTATCCAGAGCGACTTACAAATTGACTGTTAGGTCAGAACGCTCGGATCAACCCTACTCCCCTGTCAGAGCGTCCAGTGTGCTCTGAAAGCTACAATTTGAAAATGCTCTGAAATTACGAAAGCCCATAGCGCAGTCTGGCACTCCAGAGTGAATTTACAAACACTCCCATGGTCAGGTAAGTTCCCCATGTGTTCCAGTATGAAGTCATATTTTGCCAAGTTAGGGCAATCAAATTAGAGCAGACTGATGAAAATCAGTTTGAGACTCTGACCCACTCGAATATTGTGTCAATTATTATGTCTGTTTATCTGATTTAAAATACAGGCTCATTGTTCTTCCATAAGACTGTTATTAGTTGTATTTTCTGTTATTAGTTGTATTTTTTCTTTGAGTGCATGCATCTTCCAAAGATGGAGAGGGACTGTTCATGGCTTTATCAGAGGAAGGTGGTCAGGGAGATGGTTGATGAAGAGTCTGGTGATGATCATGTAGAGGGCTACTCTGGATACCAGCCTGAGTCGTGCATCTACTGGACCTCCTTAACAATATGACACCCACTTGAGTGACACCTCAGCAGCTTTGGGCGCCAGAAAGGACACCACACACAGTTCAGACTAGTAGCCAGTCATCCTCTCTATGAGCCCTCTGTCTTAGTACTGCATCTCCCATAGAGCACCACAGTGTCATAATACCCATAAAACCTAGCAGTCAAACAGGGAAATGGTTCCAATTGTTTTTCCACCATTTATTTTTCCCATAGGGAATTTTAGAAACACTTAAAATAAGGGCTGTGTTTCTTGTATGTTTATCCTGGTGTGATGTTTTGATAACCATGTAAATCTCTCTTGGACAAAGTGACTTTTATCAATATATTTGTCTCTACTTACTCTCTGATTCGAAAATGCTAATTTCCATCAAACTAGACATCATGCAAAACTACAAATCCTTGCAAGCTCCTGCACGTCATCTCTAGCTGACACCTTTGCTAACAGATATTGTGTAAATTTAAAACTTGCACAAGACAGTTCACAGAATTGTCTATTTAAAGAAATGCAGCCAATTGTCACGACTACCACCGAAGTCGGCTCTTCTCCTTGTTCGGGCGGTGTTTGGTGATCGACGTCACCGGCTTTCTAGCCATCGGCGCTCCATTTTTCATATTTCTATTTGTTTTGACTTGTTTCCATACACACCTGGTTTTCATTATCTAATCACACTGCATGTATTTAGTCCTCTGTTCCCCTCCATGTCTTTGTGTGTAATTGTTTATTGTTATGTGAGATGTTCACACGCTACACTTTTGTACATGTTCTTTTGGGCACTTTGATGTCATTTTGTGCCTATTTCTTGACCGGAATAAAAGTGTCTGTTAAATCTACTCTGCTCTCCTGCACCTGACTTCGCCTCCCGTACACAGCCGTAACACCAATTTATTAATTCCTACATTTAACTAACATTTATATAGTTAATCCAGAGAGTCTTACCTTTGCCACCATTCGGCAGTCTCGTCCAGATCATCATGGCATTTTTAAGTTCTTTATGATAGGCACATTAGCAGCTGATTAGCATTTCATTCTTGGGGGAAAAATACAGATGAATACATTGATAAAAGTCACCTTATCTTAGAGAGGTTTACACCGTTATCAAACATCACACCAGGGTAAACCTACATGAAACACAGCCCTCATTTTAAGTGCTTCTAAAATCCCATAGATGAATGGTGGAAAAACAATTGGAACCATTTCCCTGTTTGATCACTTGGTTTATGGGTATTATGACTCATACTGTGGTACTCTATCAACTCAAGCCTCAGGTGACACTTCAATTGATGATTTCAAAAGATCAGGAACCAGCAGCCAGGTGAAACAAAAAAGCTGGTACAGTGTCCAGATCCATCATTTGAACAAAAACAATTAGCCAGCTAAATAGCCAAAAGAGTTGATCTGCCAGTCCATCTGAAAATCTGTGGGTCAAAACCACCAGAAATATGCAATAAACTCAATGTCATCAAAAACAAAACAGCTGATAAAAAAAAAAACACTATTAAAAACTTAGCAGACACTCTTATCCAGAGCAACTTACAGTAGTGAATGCATAGATTACATACATTTTTTTTCTTGTACTGGTCCCCCTTGGGAATCGAACCCACAACCCTGGTGTTGCAAACACCATGCTCTACCAACTGAGCCACACAGGACCACAAATATTTGTACATGTTACATATTTAAAGGAGCTCTCTGCTTAGGCTGCTTCTAGGCTGACTATGTATTTTTTTCATGGGATTTTAAATCTGAGTTTGACCTACTTTGTAGTTTGTATATTTGTAGTACATTGTGTAGATATTATGTCTTCTAGATACTTCTAAATATTCCTGTTTTTAATTATAGGGAACGTTTATTTGTGTAGCGAACAACTACTTATTTCTTGAACATCAGATTCTATTCCTCTGTGAGTACTGTGGTAATATAAACATGATTTTATTTGTTCTGTATTGTCCTGAACATGGTCTTCATCAGTAATAAACTAGAGCCTTGGCCCTGGAGAGAAGACCCTGATTTTTTTAAACTGTGCTCATCTCATCGGCAATGTCGCCCTCTTGTGAATATTTCAGAGTCCTACAGGAAATCACAGACTTTCTACTCATACAGTATATATGTACGTTTTCTTTACTGTTTCTGTATTAGCAGGTGCTCATCGGCCATCTAGCTGGATAGTTATTAAAACGTTATGATTATGCTCTTATTTATTAAAATGTTATGACTCTGCCCTGTGCCCACCCCTCAATATAACATGTCTAGATACAATGTAACCATAGGCCTGTAGTCAAATGTTTTGTTTGTAAATATGTTTGTTTAGATTAGTTACCACCATGTTTCTTCCTGTCGCTTATTCCTCTGGTGTTATTGTTGTTTACAGTGATCATGCTTGTGATGCTGTGTGAGCAACCCAATAGTCATGTTGACCAGGGCAACAGGAAGTTAAGTTTATGATACAATATATGGACAGAACATGTCACCACTACACACAATTCAGCTGTGCTATGAATTTACTAAACACTTTGGCTGCAATGCATTAAAAATAACGTTAGAAATTATTAACAATGTATTATGATTGAGTAATTGAAGTTATAATCATGATTTACTTTATAGGTCCCTCAACCAAAGCAGTGTGTCAGAAGCATTTGCCCTGGAGGCCTGTGAATGTAGGCCACTTCACAACATACAGAGTATCTGTGTTCCTTTTACCTTGTTAGATGGTGAGACTCAAGTGGAGCTGAGGTGTTAGGTGGCCCGCTCATGTTGCACTCAAATCTACACTAGAGAGATTGAAGGGTCATTGACTGAAACTCAATCACTAACCTCAGGATCAATAAGGCATTCCTGGCATACATCCCTGCTGTAGAGGTTGAACCTATAACTACAGGTCTAGGACCAAATTACTCAGTCCCACAACAATGTCTAACTAGTGTGCTGTAGAGAGATAAAAGGGTCATTGACTGTGAAACTCCATCACTAACCTCAGGATCAATATGGCATTCATGGTACAGATAACTTGCTGCTCTCTTAACATGTTGCAACATGTTTGAGTGTACACACACAATACACACCCTTTCACAACACACACAGAGGCATTGTATTCAGTTCACATATGTTTTATTACATTTCTTAAATATTGATTAGTTTCTGAAGTGCTCAGAAAATGAACCTACAAAATTATATTGTTTCTTATTACAAATTGTAAATGTAAGTACTCCAAGTCGATCTTATATACAACTAATAACAATGAGTGGAACCCCATTAAACAACTTCAGAAAAAAACAAGTAACTAAGCTTTTTTCTAACTTAATTCAATACAATTAAGAATAAACAATACATTGTAACTCAAAAGTTAGGCAGCTTTTGTTAAACGTTTTCATCTGTTTAGACTAGGCTACACGTCTTCTCCTTCAGCGCCAGGAAGTTTTAAAATCTACTGTCTTTGTTTTTTGTAATACTGAATCATCACGAAGGTCCATTCATAAAAGCACAGCTTGGTCAACGCCAACAAATGTCCAGTCAATAAAAACAACACGAAACAAAACATCCGTTTGTCCTGTTTGTTGCTGTTTCTTTTCCTTCACACGCTCTGCTCTGTCCGGAGCCCCAACTCCTGTGCGCAACGGTGGCGCGCGAAGCACCCGGTTAGAGGCAGCCAGCCAGTCACGGTTCCCTCCCACCAGTCTCGTGCTGTTACTGTCCCATTCTACCTGTCACAATGCCACGGAGCCACGGAACAGCCATCCAGTCACTTATAAACGATCTGTCCTTTTCGTTCAAACTCTTTCTCTATTCTTCCCCAAGTGTCCTCTCCTCTTCAGAAGGTCTGGAGCTGCTGCGTCAGCATGAGTTGACAGCCGCTGTTGACATGGTTCATCACCTTCTGTTTGAGCTGGGCGACCTGTTCCCTCAGCATGTTGGCTGTGGAAGCCAGGTCAGAGTTCTGAGTCTTCAGGTTCTTCACCTTGTCCTCCAGCCGGGAGATGCGCTCTAGCTTCCGCTTCCTGCACTTGGAAGCAGCGACGCGGTTCCTCATGCGCTTCCTCTCGGCTTTGATCCTCTCCTGATTCTCCATGTCAATGGGAGAGAGTGGAGGGGTCTCCCCGAGCATCTCAGGTACCGTCTGGGGCTCCTCTTTCAGGGCTGTGAGCCTGGGGTGGGGGTGAGACTGCTGCCCATAGATGGGGAGCTGAGGCGGGGCAGAGGGGAAGCTCATAGCCGGCACTGAGGTGGTGTAACCCGGGGCTGAGTTGGTGGTGACAGCCGGGGTGAAAGTGTTCAAGTTTTCGTAGACAGGTGACTCAGAGCGCATGGCTACGTTGTTATAAACAGTGCTCCCAGCCACGGAGCAAACAGGTGGGAGTGTGGTCGAGTTGTTGATTCTTGTCTGCCCGGTGGAGGTGGCTGGGACCCCAGGTGCGTTGGGCAAGACGTGTTGATGATGGAGCTCCGCCAGAGCTCTAACGAACCCCTCGGCAAAGCCCTCCTGCTCATCAGTTACGTTCCTCGGGCAGAGGAACTGCGTCGGGGTAGGTGTGGTGGTGATCAGGCCGTTGCTGGACTGAATGATGAGTCGCTCCAACTCTGGGGAGGCAAGTTTGAGGAGCTGCACATCCGGAGAGGTGAGGATATCGCTGGCTTTAGCTTGGAGGTGAGGTTTGAGTGTGATGGTTGGGTCAGCCAGGTTCAGTGTCATGCTGTGTTTCAGAGCTTTGGGGTTGTATCCGTAGCCCGCGTTTTGATGCTGGGAGAAAGCGTTATGCGAGTCGTCGTAGAAAGTAGTTTCCATCTTGGTAGACATAGAATATAAACCAAACACTCAGTTTGAAATGTCTCTAGTAGGCTACTCAAACAGAAGATATGAGTGTTTCGATCACCTCTCTCTCGTTCTTTCCGTTGTAAAAGTCAGAGAAAAGTGTCATACTGTTTCAGACAATGCTTTCAACCTCCGAAGACGAGCTAAAAGTCTCTGGAATAAAATCGTGTCCCGTACACACACTTGTAACTTGTAAGCGCACTCCTTGTCCCGAGAAAAAGTATTGTGTTCAGCTGCACTGATAGTCTGACTCAGAACGCTGTATAAATAATTCAAATTCGTTATTTCGCTTCTGTCCACAGTTGTTTGACAGTCTTTGAATGAGACGCGGTAAGTGCTATAAGTTCTTATAGTTCAACAGCATTCCTGCTCAAAGCGCGCCTTTCTAGCTCTCTGTGTGTATACTGATTCTTCCAGCGTGGAGGCAAAGCTTATCTGCAGCCACTGCCTCTCTAAAAATAGACATGATGTCACCTCTGGAGTCTTCCATTGGCTGCAGGCGTTCGCGGGGCGTTCCCTGTTGCCAGATAATGCGCGTTGCCTAGACGACCACCCAGAAGATTCTCGGTCTCGCGTTGGCTGATGGGATGAGGTAATGCTGCAAGAGAAGGGGCGCGGTGCATTGTGGAATGACGTGGTTTTTGAATATCTGGTTACCCGCGGCTTAGCGCTCACAGACAGTAGTGGCGGAATAGCGTGTGTTTGGAAAATTCCCTTGATATGTACAATTCATAGATGTATGTTATCCAATATATAGGTCTATGCTGCATTATGTATTATTCCACAGAAAATATACTCCCCATACGTTTTTATAGAGATTCAAATTATTTTCTGCCAGACAGACTTCTGCCTCCAGAAACTTTGCATGATCAGCCCTGAGGTAATTAATGTGTTACTGTTTTATTATCCAGGTTGCAAATAATGATGTGTTTGAATAATTGTCTTGATGAATGTCTTTGTTTGATTGAATGAATAATAGACTAACATTTGCTTATGAATTTATACAAGACATCACTTATTACACGTTTTATCTGTATCTGTGTGTCTGTTTGAGGACATTGAGAGGAATTATATCCATTCACTACTGTGTTTATGTATTGGCCCAGGGCAGGCCTTTATTTAACCAGGATAGTCCACTCAGCAATAATCACCACTGTTTTTTAGGAGTCCTGGGATCCATGAAAACATGAACCTGCAGATGACATGATACAGTTGAAGTTGGAAGTTTACATACACTTAGGTTGGAGTCATTAAAATGTGTTTTTCAACCACTCCACAAATTTAGTGTTAACAAGCTATAGTTTTAGCAAGTCGGTTAGGACATCTACTTTGTGACGCAAGTCATTTTTCAAACAATTGTTTACAGACAGATTATTTCACTTATAATTCACTGTATCAATTCCAGTTGGTCAGAAGTTTACATACACTAAGTAGACTGTGCCTTTAAAGAGCTTTGAACATTCCCGAAAATGATGTCATGGCTTTAGAAGCTTCTGGTAGGCTAATTGACATCATTTGAGTCAATTGGAGGTGTACCTGTGGATGTATTTCAAAGCCTACCTTCAAACTCAGTGCCTCATTGCTTGACATCATGGGAAAATCAAAATAAATCAAAACAATTGTAGACCTACACAAGTCTGGTTTATCCTTGGGAGCAATTTCCAAATGCCTGAAGGTACCATGTTCATATGTACAAAAAAATAGTACGCAGGTATAAACACCATGGGACCACGCAGCCGTCATACTGCTCAGGAAGGAGACGCGTTCTGTCTCCTAGAGATTAACATACTTTGTGCGAAACGTGCAAATCAATCCCAGAACAACATCAAAGGACCTTGTGAAGATACTGGAGGAAACAGGTATAAAAGTATCTATTTTCACAGTAAAACGAGTCCTATATCAACATAACCTGAACGGCCGCTCAGCAAGGAAGAAGCCACTGCTCCAAACCCGCCATAAGAAAGCCAGACCATAGTTTGCAACTGCACATGGGGACAAAGATCGTACTTTTTGGAGTGAAGTACTCTTGTCTGATGAAACAAAAATAGAACTGTTTGGCCATAATGACCATCGTTATGTTTGGAGGAAAAAGAGGGAGGCTTGCAAGCCGAAGAACACCATCCCAACCGTGAAGCACGGGGGTGGCAGCATCAGTAGGGACTAGTGCACTTCACAAAATAGATGGCATCATGAGGCAGGAAAATTATGTGGATATATTGAAGCAACATCTCAAGACATCAGTCAGGAAGTTAAAGCTTGGTCGCAAATGGGTCTTCCAAATGGACAATGACCCCAAGCATACTTACAAAGTTGTGGCAAAATGGCTTAAGGACAACAAAGTCAAGGTATTGGAGTGGCCATCACAAAGCCCTGACCTCAATCCTATAGAAAATTGGTGGGCAGAACTTAAAAAGCGTTTGCGAGCAAGGAGGCCTACAAACCTGACTCAGTTACACCAGCTCTGTCAGGAGGAATGGGCCAAAATTCATCCAACTTATTGTGGGAAGTTTGGCTACCCGAAACGTTTGACCCAAGTTAAACAATTTAAAGGCAATGCTACCAAATACTAATTGAGTGTATGTTAACTTCTGACCCACCGGGCATGTGATGAAAGAAATAAAAGCTGAAGTAAATCATTCTCTCTACTATTATTCTGACATTTCACATTCTTAAAATAAATTGGTGATCCGAACGGACCTCGGACAGGGAATTTTTACTCTGATTAAATGTCAGAAATTGTGAAAAACTGAGTTTCAATGTATTTGGCTAAGGTGTATGTAAACTTCCGACTTCATCAGCTGAATGTTTAACAATCATAACATACATCACATCATACACAAACACCCATACTGCTTTCTATCGGAGAGCCTGAAGTGGAGATACTGTTTTTCATTTGTTTGAAGTGTCATAATTCAGTTGAGATACTAAAAAATCTCATCAGTGGATGCACGCACACAGCATACACTCACCTGTGGAAAATCACCTCCTGTTTTAGGTATAACATTTACATTTACATTTAAGTCATTTAGCAGACGCTCTTATCCAGAGCGACTTACAAATTGGTGCATTCACCTTAAGATATCCAGTGGAACAACCACTTTACAATAGTGCATCTAAATCTTTCGGGGGGGGGGGGGGGGGGGGGGGGGGGGGGGGGTAGAAGGATTACTTTATCCTATCCCAGGTATTCCTTAAAGAGGTGGGGTTTCAGGTGTCTCCGGAAGGTGGTGATTGACTCCGCTGTCCTGGCGTTGTGAGGGAGCTTGTTCCACCATTGTGGTGCCAGAGCAGCGAACAGTTTTGACTGGGCTGAGCGGGAGCTGTGCTTCCTCAGAGGTAGGGAGGCGAGCAGGCCAGAGGTGGATGAACGCAGTGCCCTTGTTTGGGTGTAGGGCCTGATTAGAGCCTGAAGGTACGGAGGTGCCGTTCCCCTCACAGCTCCGTAGGCAAGCAGCATGGACTTGTAGCGGATGCGAGCTTCAACTGGAAGCCAGTGGAGAGAGCGGAGGAGCGGGGTGACGTGAGAGAACTTGGGAAGGTTGAACACCAGACGGGCTGCGGCGTTCTGGATGAGTTGTAGGGGTTTAATGGCACAGGCAGGGAGCCCAGCCAACAGCGAGTTGCAGTAATCCAGACGGGAGATGACAAGTGCCTGGACTAGGACCTGCGCCGCTTCCTGTGTGAGGCAGGGTCGTACTCTGCGAATGTTGTAGAGCATGAACCTACAGGATCGGGTCACCGCCTTGATGTTAGTGGAGAACGACAGGGTGTTGTCCAGGGTCACGCCAAGGTTCTTAGCACTCTGGGAGGAGGACACAAGGGAGTTGTCAACCGTGATGGCGAGATCATGGAATGGGCAGTCCTTCCCTGGGAGGAGGAGCAGCTCCGTCTTGCCGAGGTTCAGCTTGAGGTGGTGAGCCGTCATCCACACTGATATGTCTGCCAGACATGCAGAGATGCGATTCGCCACCTGGTTATCAGAAGGGGGAAAGGAGAAGATTAATTGTGTGTCGTCTGCGTAGCAATGATAGGAGAGACCATGTGAGGATATGACCGAGCCAAGTGACTTGGTGTATAGCGAGAATAGGAGAGGGCCTAGAACAGAGCCCTGGGGGACACCAGTGGTGAGAGCACGTGGTGCGGAGACAGATTCTCGCCACGCCACCTGGTAGGAGCGACCTGTCAGGTAGGACGCAATCCAAGCGTGGGCCGCGCCGGAGATGCCCAGCTCGGAGAGGGTGGAGAGGAGGATCTGATGGTTCACGGTATCAAAGGCAGCAGATAGGTCTAGAAGGATGAGAGCAGAGGAGAGAGAGTTAGCTTTAGCAGTGCGGAGAGCCTCCGTAACACAGAGAAGAGCAGTCTCAGTTGAATGCCCAGTCTTGAAACCTGACTGATTAGGATCAAGAAGGTCATTCTGAGAGAGATAGCAGGAGAGCTGGCCAAGGACGGCACGTTCAAGAGTTTTGGAGAGAAAAGAAAGAAGGGATACTGGTCTGTAGTTGTTGATATCGGAGGGATCGAGTGTAGGTTTTTTCAGAAGGGGTGCAACTCTCGCTCTCTTGAAGACGGAAGGGACGTAGCCAGCGGTCAAGGATGAGTTGATGAGCGAGGTGAGGTAGGGGAGAAGGTCTCCGGAAATGGTCTGGAGAAGAGAGGAGGGGATAGGGTCAAGTGGGCAGGTTGTTGGGCGGCCGGCCGTCACGAGACGCGAGATTTCATCTGGGGAGAGAGGGGAGAAAGAGGTCAAAGCACAGGGTAGGGCAGTGTGAGCAGGACCAGCGGTGTCGTTTGGCTTAGCAAACGAGGATCGGATGTCATCAGCCTTCTTTTCAAAATGGTTGACGAAGTCATCCGCAGAGAGAGAGGAGGGGGGGAGGGGGAGGAGGATTCAGGAGGGAGGAGAAGGTAGCAAAGAGCTTCCTAGGGTTAGAGGCAGATGCTTGGAATTTAGAGTGGTAGAAAGTGGCTTTAGCAGCAGAGACAGAAGAGGAAAATGTAGAGAGGAGGGCGTGAAAGGATGCCAGGTCCGCAGGGAGGCGAGTTTTCCTCCATTTCCGCTCGGCTGCCCGGAGCCCTGTTCTGTGAGCTCGCAGTGAGTCGTCGAGCCACGGCGCAGGAGTGGAGGACCGAGCCGGCCTGGAGGATAGGGGACAGAGAAAATCGAAGGATGCAGAAAGGGAGGAGAGGAGGGTTGAGGAGGCAGAATCAGGAGATAGGTTGGAGAAGGTTTGAGCAGAGGGAAGAGATGATAGGATGGAAGAGGAGAGAGTAGCGGGAGAGAGAGAGCGAAGGTTGGGACGGCGCAATACCATCCGAGTAGGGGCAGAGTGAGAAGTGTTGGATGAGAGCGAGAGGGAAAAGGATACAAGGTAGTGGTCGGAGACTTGGAGGGGAGTTGCAATGAGATTAGTGGAAGAACAGCATCTAGTAAAGATGAGGTCAAGCGTATTGCCTGCCTTGTGAGTAGGGGGGGAAGGTGAGAGGGTGAGGTCAAAGGAGGAGAGGAGTGGAAAGAAGGAGGCAGAGAGGAATGAGTCAAAGGTAGACGTGGGGAGGTTAAAGTCACCCAGAACTGTGAGAGGTGAGCCATCCTCATGGAAGGAACTTATCAAGTCATCAAGCTCATTGATGAACTCTCCAAGGGAACCTGGAGGGCGATAAATGATAAGGATGTTAAGCTTGAAAGGGCTGGTAACTGTGACATCATTGAATTCATTTGAGGAAATAGACAAATGGGTCAGGGGAGAAAGAGAGAACGTCCACTTGGGAGAGATGAGGATTCCAGTGCCACCACCCCGCTGGCTCGATGCTCTATGGGTATGCGAGAACACGTAGGCAGACGAGGAGAGAGCAGTAGGAGTAGCAGTGTTATCTGTGGTAATCCATGTTTCCGTCAGCGCCAGGAAGTCTAGGGACTGGAGGGTAGCATAGGCTGAGATGAACTCAGCCTTGTTGGCCGCAGACCGGCAGTTCCAGAGGCTGCCGGAGACCCGGAACTCCACGTGGGTCGTGCGCGCTGGGACCACCAGGTTAGAGTGGCAGCGGCCACGCGGTGTGAAGCGTTTGTATGGCCTGTGCAGAGGGGAGAGAACAGGGATAGCCAGACACATAGTTGACAAGCTACAGAAGAGGCTACGCTAATGCAAAGGAGATTGGAATGACAAGTGGACTACACGTCTCGAATGTTCAGAAAGTTAAGCTTACGTTGCGAAAATCGTATTGACTAAAGTGACGAAAATGCTAGCTAACTAACACAACACTACACTAATCAAGTCGTTCCGTTGTAATGTAATAGTTTCTACAGTGCTGCTAGTCGATAGAGGTTGGCTATTATACAAAAGCAACTTTGTAGCTAGCTAACATAACATAACACTAATCAAAACGTTCCTTTGTAATGTATTTAGTTTCTACAATGCTGCTCGTCGGTAATAGTTGGCTGGGTATGGAACAATGGCGTCGCGGGGGACGGAAATAGCTGGCTAGCTAACCTAGCTAACCTAGCTAGCCTTGATAATTACTAAACTACACAATTATCAAGCTATGACAAAGACAGCTATGTAGCTAGCTAGCTAACACTGCACTAGTCAAATCGTTCCGTTGTAATGTAATAGTTTCTACAGTGCTGCTAGTCGGTAGAGGTTGGCTATTATACAAAAGCAACTTTGTAGCTAGCTAACATAACACTAATCAAGACGTTCCTTTGTAACGTATTTAGTTTCTACAATGCTGCTCGTCGGTAATAGTTGGCTGGGTATGGAACAATGGCGTTGCGGGGGACGGAAATAGCTGGCTAGCTAACCTAGCTATTACTAAACTACACAATTATCAAGCTATGACAAAGACAGCTATGTAGCTAGCTAGCTAACACTGCACTAGTCAAATCGTTCCGTTGTAATGTATTAGTAATTACAGCGCTGCTAGTCGGTAGCGGTTGGCTAGCTAGCGGTGTTGACTAGCTAGCAGCTAGCAGGCAGCAGTGTTGACTACGTTAGGAGGACAAAAACAGACCTTTTAACAAGGACACACTCCTGATCACACACCGGTATGTAGTGTGTGGTGTGTGTGTGCGTGGGCGGTGTGTTTGGCTTGTCATGTAGCATGTAGGGTGCAGTGGTGGCTCTTGACGGTGGTCCTCTCAATGTTGCCCACCCCCCACAGTATATGCTGCGATGGTTAAAACAGGATACCTGGGCAGGGTAGTCTACACAAACACAGACTTTTATTTACCTAGACACCCAGTAAAACACTGTGATTATATTAGCCTGTGGTTCCCAAACTATTTTAGCTATACCGTATGGCCCACCTAAAGATTTAGGAGTTTTCTCAGGACCAACCAAGTGCAGATGACCAGGGTCTTTAGCCTGACTAATTAGTCACGACCCATCTGCCATAGATGCCCATGGTAGAAGAGCTCAAACAGTACATCTGGGTGGTCTTCTCTTCAATGGTGCCACACGCAGAGGACAGTGTTGTGGTCTTACTGTATATCTGGGGCACTGGGACACTTGGCTATGTCTATATTTAGATTAAACTGATGAATGATGAACAACCTTGATTTCTTATTCCTGATTTGGGTTAAAATGTTTACCTATTCACAATAAACACACCACCCTTTCAGACCAAATAGTTAGTGTATTTGAAAATAACTGTCTGTAACCCATCCCACTCAACAATACTGTAACAATAAAACTAGAGTCTATCCATTCTCATAAAATCCTTTTGTATGCCCAGTGTCATTGCATTAAACATGACACAGAATGTATTTTATCCTTATAACTATACCATCTAGTACTGCTATCTCTCATAAAGTCCCAGTGTACCTCTAGCTCTGTGTGTCAGTGTGTGTGTGTGTGTGTGTGTGTGTGTGTGTGTGTGTGTGTGTGTGTGTGTGTGTGTAATTAGTGGCGTTTAGACCACATTTTCCCCTAACCTCTGGACAGAAATCACTGCTGCTTTAATGACGTAGCTCCTTACACACACACACACACACACACACACACACACACACACACACACACACACACACACACACACACACACACACACACACACACACACACACACACACACACACACACACACACACACACACACACACACACACCTTCCCACCTCTCTCACTGCCTGGGTCACTATCTGCCCCACCATCTTTACTACCTACTGTCTCCAGTGTGCCAAGCCTAAATCAGTCCCTGGCGCCATAAGTAAATCATTCCCCCGGTGCAACATTTAAATCAGTCCCCCAGCATTAGGCCTGAGAAGGATGACCTGGGACATAAAAAAGAAAGACTGACTCTTTACAACTCCTTATGTTGTCTTTATGTACTGAGTGTGTCTGATATACTGTCTGCTGAAATAACATCACCCTGCAGGGATCAATAAAGTATCATCTTATACTATCTTTGTCTTCCTTTATGGAGAGAAAGAGGAAGAGAGGAACTATTGTTGATGGAGTTTGTTTGATTCATGTCCCAACACCTTCCTTCCAAGGCATGTGGTCCTCCTAGCAAGGGTTTAGGTTAGTGAGGTCTCAACTAGTTTAATGCTCCATAAAAGCTCTGTTGCAGTGATTTGTGTTGTCATTTTATTTCTCTGTGGCGTCTGTTGGGGATGGTAATGATAATGGTCTGTCTGATCAGTGTGATTAAACTGTTTGATGTCATCAGTAGTTGACTGGAGGTCTTTGCAATGCTTTCACCTGGTCTCAGTGTTTTTTTGACGACGATGATGTTGATGTTGAGCCATGGACGAAGTCTTTGAGATGCATGAGAAGGGGGGCTCGGCTGGTCTCTCTCTTTCATTCACTCTTTCTTTCTTTCTCTGTCTTTCTCTCATTCATTTTCTGATCGTTCAAAACTCTTGCTCCAGGAAAAGACCAGAGACAAACCCATATTGTTTAGAGGCTTGTGTTTGAAATACTTAAATACTTCACTGAAGTTCTCAGAAAAATGTATCTTGTTTCCTTCATTCATCTATTCATGGCTTAATTTCTTCTGATTTAAAACACGTTAATTAATGATAAGGTGGTCCTTAAGGAGGTCCAATTGACAAACTACTGACTACCTTCCCATTCATTTAATATGTAACAAGGCATCCTCAATAATCCATGTGTACTATGTCCTTAAAACACATCCATTCCATTCATAATTGTGCTGTTTTTGAATTAAATCACATTAAATAATCATAACGTTGTCCAAATGGGCACACTACAGTACACATCCTCATTCATAAACAACAAGGCATTCTCAGTCACTCCCTTGTCCTCGTAACAGAGACTGGGGACAAGGTGAGTGGGTTTATAGCGATCTTTACGCAATAAAGTATGGCTTGAGAGAGAGAGACAGAGCAGTGGCTATGTGTGAAAAACTGTGACTTTTGGGTTCTGTCCCCAATCCACCATTCTCCTGTTGGATTCCAGTCCCCATTCTCAGACTGTGACGTCATAGAGTCTAGTCCCCATTCTCCCTATACAGCCTGTCTTGGATCTCATACTGTAGCGGTAACTGATGATGTTTAGAAAAGGGGAGTCTGTTTAGAAAATACACAAATTTACAACCTCATGGTCAGACATGTGGTAGCCAGCGGGTGAAATGCATGTGTGTGTGTGTGGAAAGAGGATACCTAGTCAGTAGCACAAATGAATGCATTCAACCGGAATGTGTCTTCCGGACCTCATTTAACCCAACCTCTGAATCAGAGAGGTGCAGGGGGCTGCCTTGACATCATCAGCGCCCAGGAAACAGTTGTTGTGCCTTGCTCAAGGGCAGAACGGCAGATTTTTCCACCTTGCTGGCTTGGGGATTCGAATACTGGCTCTTTCGATTACTGGCCCAACGCTCTTAACCGCTAGGCTAACTGCGACCCCGTGTGTGTGTGTGTGTGTGTGTGTGTGTGTGTGGTGGGTGTATTTATTAACCTTCTTCATCAGAGACTAAGTCAACACCACAGTACCACGATTCACAGACACCCACAGCTGAGCTGGCATCAGCCAAACCAGCAGCCAAACCTAGCACCACCTCTGGCCCAATAAACTCCCTGGCCACAGACAGACAGTCACAGGGCTTTCAGTTTATGATTCAGCATTCTGAAGTATTGTATTTTGCTGTGCTTGCTTTGTAGAGGAGCTAGTGTGTGTGTCTGGCCGTTAGTCTGTCTGGTTTCATTATACAATTGTCTTTGATCTCATGAAAGCAGTTTTGCTTTGAGTGAAAATATCATCTTCAAGTAATGTTTGGTGTTTTAGAATGCTCAGGGCTCGTGGTTGTCCCACATCTATAGACTGGGGGCACTGGGTTATAAGCTTCATAAGTCTTTCTTTATCTCTAGACTCATGTTTGAACAAAAACTATCTTTCTAAGGACTATTTCCCCAATGAAGTACATGTTAAATGTTTGTATTCAGTGTTGCTCAATGTCAGCTTTTTCCTGACTGAAGGTATTGGAAATTCTGCTCCTTCTCTCTTCACTTACGCTTCTGTAAGGGCTGTCGTCGGAAGAAGACCAAGGTGCAGCGGAGTTAGTGTTCATCTTGACATTTAATTCAAACAAAGAGAACACTATAAAAAAAACAGGAAAACCGACAGCCAAACAGTACTGACAGGAAACACACTGAACAGAAACAATTACCCACAAAACCCAAAGGAAAAACATGCTCCTTATGTGTGACTCCCAATCAGCAACAACGAGCTTCAGCTGTGCCTGATTGGGAGCCACACACGGCCCAAAACAAAGAAATACAAAAACATAGAAAAAGGAACATAGAACGCCCACCCAATGTAACACCCTGGCCTAACCAAAATAAAGAACAAAAACCCCTCTCTATGGCCAGGGCGTTACAGTACCCCCCCCCCCCCCCCCCCCCCCCCCCAAGGTGCAGACTCCGGCCTCAAAACCTGACACTGAAGGGGAGGGTCCGGGTGGGCCTTCCTACGGCGGCGGCTCAGGTGCGGGACGTGGCCTCTGCTCCACCCTCGGCGTCGCCCTCTTAGGTGGCGCACCTGGCCGCGCCGAAGGTCTGGTGGGTGACCCTGACTGCGCCCGGCTGGCGGGCGGTGATGGCTGCGCCCGGCTGGCAGGCGTCCCTGGCGGCTCCGGCGGCACTGACCCAGGATTCACCAGACTGGGGAGATATGAAGGAGGCCTGGCCCTGGGCGCAGGCACAGGACTCACCAGTCTGGCGGGCGGCTCTGGCGGTTCTGGCCCAGGATTCACCAGGCTGGGGAGACATGATGGATGCCTGGCCCTGGGCACAGGCACAGGACTCACCAGGCTGGGGAGACATGACAGAGGCCTGGTCCTAGGCGTAGGCACAGGACTCACCGGGCTGGCGAGTGGCTCTGGCGGCTCCGGACAGGCGGGCGGCTCTGGCGGCTCTGGACAGGCGGGCGGCTCTGGTGGCTCCTGACTGGCGGGTGGCTCTGGCTGCTCCTGACTGGCGGCTCTGGCGGCTCCTGACTGGCGGGCAGCTCTGGCGGCTCTGGACTGGCGGGCAGCTCTGGCGGCTCCGGACTGGCGAGACCCACTGGAGGCCTAGTCCTGGGAGGTGGCACAGGACGGACCAGGATGGGGAGACCCACTGGAGGCCTAGTCCTGGGAGGTGGCACAGGATGGACCAGGATGGGGAGACCCACTGGAGACCTGGTCTGTGGAGCAGGCACAGGACTGACCAGGATGGGGAGACCCACTGGAGGCCTGGTCCTGGGAGGTGGCACAGGACGGACCAGGATGGGGAGACCCACTGGAGACCTGGTCCGTGGAGCAGGCACAGGACTCACCAGGATGGGTAGACCCACTGGAGGCCTAGTCCTGGGAGGTGGCACAGGACGGACCAGGATGGGGAGACCCACTGGAGACCTGGTCCGAGGAGGAGGCACAGGATAAACCGGGCTGTGGGGGAGCACTGGAGTTCTGGTACGGACGCTCTTTACCCATACTCCAGGCTGAATGCCCACTTTGGCCCGGCACGGGCGGAGAGCAGGCATTGGGCGAACTGGACCCTCCCAGCGCTCTGGAGACACAGTACGCAACGCCGGCGCAGGATAACCTGGACCGAGGAGGCGCACTGGAGACCAGACGCGCTGAGCTGGCACCATCCGCCCTGGCTTGATGCCTGCACTCGCATGGCACTTCCGGGGGGCTGGTATGTAGCGCACCGGGCTATGCACGCGCACTGGGGACACCGTGCGCTCCACAGCATAACACGGTGTCTTACCAGTACCACGCTGCTTCCGGTAAGCACGGGGAGTTGGCTCAGGTCTACCGCCTGACTCCGCCAATCTCCCCGTGTGCCCCCCCCCCCAATTTTTTGGGGGGGCTGCCTCCCGTGTCCGTTGCGCTCCCTTTCCTCATACCAGCGCCTCTCAGCTCTCGCCGCCTCGATCTCACACTGCGGGCGGCGATAATCCCCAGCTTGAGGCCATGGTCCTTTCCCATCCAGGATTTCCTCCCAAGTCCATGACTCCAGATAGCTTTTCTCCTGGTGCCTCTCCTTGTGCTGCTCCTTCCTCCACTGCTTGGTCCGTTGTTGGTGGGTAATTCTGTAAGGGCTGTCGTCGGAAGAAGACCAAGGTGCAGCGGAGTTAGTGTTCATCTTGACATTTAATTCAAACAAAGAGAACACTATACAAAAAAACAGGAAAACCGACAGCCAAACAGTACTGACAGGAAACACACTGAACAGAAACAATTACCCACAAAACCCAAAGGAAAAACATGCTCCTTATGTGTGACTCCCAATCAGCATCAACGAGCTTCAGCTGTGCCTGATTGGGATCCACACACAGCCCAAAACAAAGAAATACAAAAACATAGAAAAAGGAACATAGAACGCCCACCCAATGGAACACCCTGGCCTAACCAAAATAAAGAACAAAAACCCCTCTCTATGGCCAGGGCGTTACAGCTTCCTCCGTCCTCCACTCAAAAAGAAGCTCCAAGCTGTAACCAGTGCCTGCAATCTGATACAGGTCATCAGTCAACATACCAGGGTACTTACAAACAGAACAGGAACTAACTCATCCATGTGCATTCTTCACAGCTTTACTAATGTTGCAGAAATCTGCTCTAAAGCAGTATCCACACCCATCGGATGCAGTGATCATAATATAATAGCCATATCTATAAAAAACTACGTTTCAAAGACTGGACCCATACAAGATGTTTTGCAATTATTCCTACAGTACAGTTGAGGTCGGAAGTTTACATACACTTAGGTTGAGTCATTAAAACTAGTTTATCAACCACTTCACACATTTCTTGTTAACAAACTATAGTTTTGGCAAGTCAGTTAGGACATCTACTTTGTGCATGACACAAGTAATTTTTCCAACAATTGTTTACAGACAGATTATTTCACTTAGAATTCACTGTATCACAATTCCAGTGGGTCAGAAGTTTACATACACTAAGTTGACTGTGCCTTTTAACAGTTTGGAAAAATCCAGAAATGTATGTCATGGCTTTAGAAGCTTCTCATAGGCTAATTGACATCATTTGAGTCAATTGGAGGTGTAGCTGTAGATGTACTTCAAGGCCTACCTTCAAACTCAGTGCCTCTTTGCTTGACATCATAGGTAAATCAAAAGAAATCAGCCAAGACCTCAGGAAAAGAAATTGTAGACCTACACAAGTCTGGTTCATCCTTGGGAGCAATTTACAAATGCCTGAAGGTAGTACCATGTTCATCTGTACAAAAAAATAGTACGCAAGTATAAACACCATGGAACCACGCAGCCGTCATACTGCTCAGGAAGGAGACGCGTTCTGTCTCCTAGAGATTAATATACTTTGTGCGAAACGTGCAAATCAATCCCAGAACAACAGCAAAGGACATTGTGAAGATACTGGAGGAAACAGGTACAAAGTATCTATATCCACAGTAAAACGAGTCCTATATTGACATAACCTGAAGGCTGCTCAGCAGGGAAGAAGCCACTGCTCCAAACCCGCCATAAAAAAGCCAGACTACGGTTTGCAACTGCACATGGGGACAAAGATCGTACTTTTTGGAGAAATGTCCTCTGGTCTGATGAAACAAAAATAGAACTGTTTGGCCATAATCACCATCATTATGTTTGGAGGAAAAAGGGGGACGCTTGCAAGCCGAAGAACACCATCCCAACCGTGAAGCTCGGGGGTGGCAGCATCGTGTTGTGGGGGTGCTTTGCTGCAGGAGTGACTAGTGCACTTCACAAAATAGATGGCATCATGAGGCAGGAAAATTATGTGGATCTATTGAAGCAACATCTCAAGACATCAGTCAGGAAGTTAAAGCTTGGTCGCAAATGGGTCTTACAAATGGACAATGACCCCAAGAATACTTCCAAAGTTGTGGCAAACTGGCTTAAGGACAACAAAGTCAAGGTATTGGAGTGGCCATCACAAAGCCCTGACCTCAATCCTATAGAACATTTGTGGGCAGAACTGTAAAATCGTGTGCGAGCAAGGAGGCCTACAACTCAGTTACACCAGCTCTGTCAGGAGGAATGGGCCAAAATTCATCCAACTTATTGTGGGAAGCTTGTGGAAGGCTACCCGAAACGTTTGACCCAAGTTAAACAATTTAAAGGCAATGCTACCAAATATTAATTGAGTGTATGTAAACTTCTGACCCATAGGGAATGTGATGAAAGAAATAAAAGCTGAAAGAAATAATTCTCCCTACTATTATTCTGACATTTCACATTCTTAAAATAAAGTGGTGATCCTAACTGACCTAAGACAGGGAATTTTTACTCTGATTAAATGTCAGGAATTGTGAAAAACTGAGTTTAAATGTATTTGGCTAAGGTGTATGTAAACTTCCGACTTCAACTGTATGTCCGCATAGCATATTTGTTGGTCTGATGTGTGTAATGAGGAACATCCAGATGCTGCATTAATGAAACTGCTTCTTCCAGTTACTGATAGGCATGGCCCAATCAAGAAACTGACTGTTAAAACTGCCAAATTCCCGTGGATAGATGATGAATTGAAAAACTGTATGGCTGAGAGGGATGAGGCAAAGGGAAATGCAAATAGGTCTGACAACACAGCAGACAAGCAAACATACAGTAAATTGGGAAATAACGTAATTAAACTAAACAAAAAGAAGAAGAAACTATATTATGGAACAAAGATAAATGATATAAAGAATGATAGTAAAAAGCTCTTGGATACTTTAAATGAAATTCTAGGCAATAGCAAACTCGGCTCCATCCTTCATTGAGGCAGGTGTCTTGTTAATTACAATACCCTTTGATATTACCAACAATTTTAATAACTTTTTGTTGACAAGATTAGCTAACTTAGGTATAACATGCAAACAACAAATGCTGAGTCTTCATGTTCATGCATAATGGACCAAATAATGAAAGACAAGCGCTGTAGTTTTGAGTTCCACACCTACTTTGTGGAAGAGGTGATTATTTTTTGCTATGAATAAATAAGGACAAACCACCTGGTACCGACAACATGGATTGTAAAATGCTGAGGTTGGTTGCGGAATACTTTGTGACTACTGTTTGCCACATCTTCAATTTAAGCCTAGAAGACGGGTGTTACCACAAACATGGAGGGAGGCAAAGGTTATTCCACTACCCAAAAAAGCAGAGCACCCTTTAATGGTTCAAACAGCCGACCAATCAGCCTGTTACAAGTGCTTAGCAAACTTTTGGAAAAAATGGTGTTTGATCAAATACAAAGTTATTTTACAGAAAACAAATTAACAACAGACGTTCAACATGCTCAGCACTGATACAAATGACGGATGATTGGCTGAAATAATTTGATAGTAAGAAGATTGTGAAAGCTGTTTTGTTAGACTTCAGTGCAGCTTTCGATGTCATTGATCATAACCTATTGCTGAAAAAACTTAGCTGTTATGGATTTGCATCCTTTGCCTTATTATTGATTCAGAGTTACCTATCTAATAGAACACAGAGGGTTTTCGTTAATGGAAGCCTCTCTCATGCAAATTCAGTTGGGTGGTGAACCACAGGGCAGCCGGCTAGGGCCATTATTGTTTTCTGTTTTTACAAATGACCCTCCACTGACCTTGAATAAAGTCTGTGTGTCTATGTACGCTGACGACTGAACAGTATACATGTCGGCTGCAACAGTAAAAATCGATAACTTAACATAGAGCTCCAGTCAGTTTTAGAATGGGTAACTAGCAATAGGCTGGTGCTAAATATCAAAAAATAAATAAAAGTATAATTTTTAGGACAAATCACTTGCTTAACGCTAAACTTCACTTAGCTCTATTATTGAATAATGTGGCTATTGAGCAAGTTGATGAGACTAAACTGCTGGGTGTAACCCTAGATAGCAAGCTGTCATGGTCAAACATATAGAGTCAATGGTTGCTAAAATGGGAAGAGGTCTGTCCATGATAGGGCGTTGCTTAGCCTTCTTGACATCTCAGTTGACCAGATAGGTCCTACAGACCCCTTGTTTTGTCTCACCGGGACTACTGCACAGCTGTGTGGTCATGTGAGGCAAAGAAGGACATAGGTAAATTGCAGTTGGTCCAGAACAAAGCAGCGCGTATCGCACTTAGATATACACGGAGGGAAAGTGCCCATAACATGCATGTCAGTCTCTTCTGGCTCAAAGTTGAGGAGAGATTGACTGCATCATTAATGGTCTTTGCGCGAGGTATTGATGTGATGAAGGTACCGAACTGTCTGTTCAAACAGTTGTCACACTGTTCGGACACTCATTGGTACAACACAAGACATGATATTGTGTATGTACTAATATGTAGGCTGTGTGTGACATTTTACATTTATGAATTTCAGTTGTTGACTAATAATGTTCTGTACTATGTATTATGTCATGTTTCATGCGGACCCCAGGAAGAGTAGCTTTTTCAGCAGCTAATGGGGATCCTAATAAATACCAAATAAGTACAAAAGAACAAATCTCTCATACCCCTAGCATTGCTCCCTCCCTCCAGCTCTCCCTCCACCTCTTCCTTCATCCGTCTCTCATTGCATCTACCTTTCCATCCCCCATTCCACCTCTCTTTACCACAATATCCCTTCACTAAAACCATGCCCAAACCGGACGTGCACGTGCGCCATCGTGCACAAATTGATTTTGTCCCCCCACACCAAACGCGATCACGACATGCAGGTTGAAATATAAAAACAAACTCTGAACCAATTATATTAATTTGGAGACAGGTCGAAAAGCATTAAACATTTATGGCAATTTAGCTAGCTAGCTTGCAGTTGCAAGCTAATATTTCCTATTTAGCTAGCTTGCTGTTGCTAGTTAATTTGTCCTGGGATATAAACGCTGAGTTGTTATTTTACCTGAAATGCACAAGGTCCTCTACTCCGACAATTAATTCACACATAAAATGTTCAACCAAATTGTTTCTAGTCATCTCTCCTCCTTCCAGACTTTTTCTTCTTTGGACTTTATATGGCGATTGGCATCTAACTTTCATAATGAGGTGTATTACCACAACTGACCGACCGACCTCAGTTCATCTTTCAATCACCCACGTGGGTATAACCAATGAGGAGATGGCACGTGGGTATATGCTTCTATAAACCAATGAGGAGATGGGAGAGGCAGGACTTGCAGCACATTGAGCGTTACAAAAAGAACTGACTTATATTTTAGTACTTGGTAACGCAGATGCTTGTTGGCGTGCGAGCAGTGTAGGTGTAATGATTGAATAACATGTATGTGTAAATGTATTTTGCAATGCTCGCGCATGCGACGCAAGCGGTGTGGTCAGCATGTCACTCTCCTTCCCTTTCTCTGTTTCTTTGTCTCTCTATCTCTCTCTCTCTTTCTTCCTATCAGTGCCCCTTCAGGCAGGACTTCCTCTGTGACGGAAACTCTATTGTGTTGGTAATTCTGTTCCACACACTCACACGTGAGCTAAGTAGTTCTCTTCCTGTGCTCAAAGGCTGCATGGGGCAGAGAGCACACACACAATGAGGAACAGAGAGAAATATACATAAACCTGTGAATGCTCATACTGTACATTCACACACTTTCTCACTTGCACATTATACATACTATAACATATGAAGCAGGATGTGATTATGAGGTGACTATCCTACAGAATATGAGAACGGCCCTGCTCACATGTGGTGTGTGAACGTATTCAAGTGGAAAACCTGTGTTGAAAGGCTGGTCATGGCCCATATCAACACAATTATTCCAGAAACCCTGAACCCACTCCAATTTGCATACCGCCCCAACAGATCCACAGATGATGCAATCTCTATTGCACACTGCCCTTTCCCACCTGGACAAAAGGAACACCTACGTGAGAACACTATTCAATGACTACAGCTCAACGTTCAACACCATAGTGCCCTCAAAGCTCATCACTAAGCTAAGGACCCTGGGACTAAACACTTCCCTCTGCTACTGGATCCTGGACTTTCTGACTGGCCACCGACAGGTGGTAAGGGTAGGTAATAACACATCTGCCACGCTGATCTTCAACACGGGGGCCCTTCAGGGGCGTATGCTCAGTCCCCTCCTGTACTCCCTGTTCACCCATGATTGCATGGCCAGGCACGACTCCAACACCATTATTATGTTTGCCGACGACACAACAGTGGTAGGCCTGATCACCGACAACGATGAGACAGCCTATAGGGAGGAGGTCAGAGACCTGGCCGTGTGACGCCAGGATAACAACCTCTCCCTCAACGTGACCAAGACAAAGGAGATGATTGGGGACTACAGGAAAAGGAGGACCGAACATGCCCCCATTCTCAATGACAGGGCTGGGGTGGCTGGAGTCTTTGACAATTTTTAGGGCCTTCCTCTGACACCGCCTGGTATAGAGGTCCCCGATGGCAGGAAGCTAGGCCCCAGTGATGTACTTGGCTGTACGCATTATCTGGGGTGGCATTATCGGAGGCCGAGCAGTTGCCATACCAGGCAGTGACGCAACCAGTCAGGATGCTCTCAATGACAGGGCTGTAGTGGAGCAGATTGAGAGCTTCAAGTTCCTTGGTGTCCACATCACCAACAAACTATCATGGTCCAAACACACCAAGACAGTCGTGATGAAGGCACGACAAAGCTTATTCCCCCTCAGGCAACTGAAAAGATTTGGCATGGGTCCTCAGATCCTCAAAAAGTTCTACAGCTGCATCATCGAGAGCATCCTGACTGGTTGCGTCACTGCCTGGTATGGCAACTGCTCGGCCTCCGACCGCAAGGCACTACAGAGGATAATGCGTACAGCCAAGTACATCACTGGGGCCTAGCTTCCTGCCATCGGGGACCTCTATACCAGGCGGTGTCAGAGGAAGGCCCTAAAAATTGTCAAAGACTCCAGCCACCCCAGTCATATACTGTTTTCTCTGCTACCGCACGGCAAGCAGTACAGGAGCGTCAAGTCTAGGTCCAAAAGGCTCCTTAACAGCTTCTACCCCCAAGCAATAAGACTCCTGAACAGCTAATCAAATGGTTACCCAGACTATTTGTATTTGCCCCCCCCCCCCCCCCCCCCGCTACTCTCTGGTTATTACCTATGCATAGTCACTTTAACTTTACCTACATGTACATATTACCTCAATTACCTCGACTAACCTGTGCCCCCGCACATTGACTCTGTACCGGTACTCCCTGTATATAGCCTCGCTACTGCTATTTTACTGTTGCTCTTTAATTATTTGTTATTTTTTTTAAATGTACTTATGTATTTCTACTTAACATTTATTTTTCTTAAAACTGCATTGTTGGTTAATAAGGGCTTGTAAGTAAGCATTTCACTGTAAGGTCTACACCTGTTGCATTCAACGCATGTGACATAACATTTGATTTGATTTGTTCTCTCTGTTAGGGATGTTGCAAACCCTTTATATTGGGTATGCTTAAGAATCACTGAGGTTGTTGAGCTGAAAGCAGAACTACTACTTTACCCTCACTTTTATCTTAAGTATGAGAGAGAGAGAGAGGGCGCTTACTCTGTGTTTTGAGATCGTCTTTCTGACATACTGAACAATCTATTTTCTTTGGCTGAGAGTCAAAATTATTACCAATTATACACACACACACACACACACACACACACACACACACACACACACACACACACACACACACACACACACACACACACACACACACACACACACACACACACACACACACGCACACACACACACACACACTGTGAGAGCAGTTGTTGTTTCAGCTGTTGGAGCGCCTCTGTAGATTGTGTCGGACTGGCCTTGCAATAGATGATAATGGTTCATTTGTTTTTAATTTTGTTTCATGTGCGCTATGACAGCTAAAGGCTGAATTGCAGTAACACATACAAAAAAACACATTATTATTTTAATTTCTTTCTTATTTTTATTTTTGTATTTTATTTATTACAAAAAACACAAGGAAGGGGTAACATTAACGTATTAGAACATGAAGGACAAACAATACAGCATCAAGACACTATCAAACATGTATCAGTCTTTCCGCAACAGAGCCATCCTTATGTGTGCATGATAGTGATATAAAATATATGTCATAGTTTCCTTTTTCCTGATCACAATCTTGTGAAACCCGAACCCTCCAAGATCCCCCCACAGTTCCCCAATAGCTGTCCCTCAACCATTCGAGACCCCTCCTACAGTCCCACCCCCACGGGGAAAAAAATCAAAAATACAATTAATTCCATTCCCCACCCCCAAGAACCCCCCAATGCAGCAACAACGAAGAGAATGAACTAAAAAGAAAAAGGAAAAGACAGAAGAAAACAGCAAACAACAATGCATTTTTTTTATTATAAATTTAAAACAAATGACATCAAGAACAACTGAAATCATAACAGCAATGCCTACTTTATATGTTTGTGTGCATGTCTGGCACTATTACATGTATGTGTGTGTTCTTGTATGTGTTTATTTGAATGATAGTGTGTGTATATGCATGTGTACAAACACCTATACGGCATCAGCCTCAGGCAAACTGGCATTAGTTGTAAAAACACTGCCACTTAGTGTCATTCAAATGTACTTTTATTATGTTTAATTTTGACTTTTTTTTCCTTTATCTTTTGACCATCATTCTCTCTCACACACAGCAACTCCACTCGCACTTGTCTCCAATTCCACATACCAACCCTCAGCTTCCCTCAGCCCATCCCATCTATCTCTGCTGGCCACCCACTTCGTGTTTCTACGCAACACATATCTTTCAACTATGCTATGATGTTTAACATACAATTTCAATCTATCTAATCGAATAGAATCTACAGATTGCGTGTTGAAGATAAATACTTTTACTAAGAGTATTAGTAATTGACTGACCCGGTCAGCTGAAAAGCACAAAGTCTTGAATCTTGCGTTGTTTTACATATCAACTCATACACCCTATACCATGGAATCGGTACATCAAAAATGTCTTCCCAACTATTTTGCAATCTGTATGGCACAGTTGTCAACATCCTGGTCCTCAAATGAAACTGGTATACTTTCCTATTTATGCTATTTTTATTCCTCCGCCAGTTTTGATCCTTTATATTGGGCAGACAGACCAGTTCCCTACCTCCTCCCGCTGCCACACGCCTCCTCCATTTTTGGGGCAATGCTGTAATCAATTGGTTGTACTCTTGTATTGAGCAGACCTTCCCGTACAATTATGATAACTCCATGAAGGACATAACTCTACCATTACAATTTACAATTTCATTTAAGATCAAAATACCCTTTTCAAACATCTTTCCCATAAATACAGGTATTTTATCAACCAGCACATTTGAGTTCAGCCATAAAATTTGTTGTAATTTGTTCTATCTTTTCAGGGGGATGAAATTGTAATTGTAGCCAGCTCTGCAATGCTTGTTTGAAAAAGACAGATACTTTGAAAAAGTATAATTTTCAATTAATCGAAAATGAGACATGGCAATCTGCACAAAGGCAAAAAGGCAATTTTTAAACAATGGATGAGCTTTTCTTATTAATCTACTTGAGAACCATTTAGGGTTCAAATAAAATTGTTGAATGAGTGAAGCTTTTAGAGAGAGGTTTAGTGCTTTTATATTTAATAATCTCAACCCACCCAATTCATATTCATTATATAGATAGGCTCGTTTTATTTTGTCTGGTTTAGCTTCCCAGATAAAGCGAAATATTTTTTGCTCATATGATTTGAAAAACAAATCATCAGGAGTAGGCAGCGCCATAAGTAAGTGAGTAAACTGAGATATGACTAAGGAGTTAATCAGGGCATTTTTTCCATAAATAGACAGGAATTTACCTCTCCATGGTTGCAGGATCTTGTCTATTTTTACAAGTTTTATATTGAAATTCATTGTGGAGAGCTTATTTATATATTTTGTGATATGAATACCGAGTATGTCTACTTCACCATCAGCCCATTTTATAGGTAAGCTGAAAGGTAATGTAAAAGTTGTATTATTTAAGGATCCAATACGTAATATTGTACACTTATCATAATTAGGTTTTAGTCCAGAGAGTACAGAAAAGTTATCTAGATCTTTAATGAGACATTGCAGGGATTTAGCTTGCGGACTTAACATAAAAGTCCTCGGCATACATGGACACCTTTGTTTTTAAGCCTTGGATTTCTAATCCTCTAATGTTGTTATTGGATCTGATTTTAATAGCTAGCATTTCGATGGCCATAACGAATAGATATGGTGACAGCGGACACCCTTGTTTAACTCCTCTTGACAATTCAAAACTCTCTGAGAAGTAGCCGTTATTTAGTATTTTACACCTGGGGTTGCTATACATTATTTCTACCCATTTTATAAGAGAATTACAAAAATTGAAAAAAATCCAGGCATTTAGAAATAAAATCCAGTCTTACTTTATCAAATGCCTTTTCAAAATCCGCTATAAATACCATTCCTGGCTTCTTATATGTTTCATGATGTTCTATTATTTCCAGTAGTTGTCGTATATTATCTCCAATGTATCGTCCATGTAAAACACCTGTCTCATCAGGATGAACAATACCTGGTAAAACCCTTTTAATTCTGAGTGCTATGCATTTTGCTAGTATTTTTGCATCACAACATTGAAGTGTAAGGGGCCTCCAGTCTTTTAGATAGACCGGGTCTTTATATTTGCCATCTGGGTCTTGTTTTAATAATAGAGAAATCAGACCTTCCTGCTGAGTACCTGACAGACTACCATTTCTATAGGAGTAGTTAAAACAATCTAACAATGTAGCTTTTAGTATATCAAAAAATACTTGATATACTTTTACCGGTATGCCATCAAGCCCTGGGGTTTTTCCAGACTGAAAGGATTTAACAGCCTCAAAAAGTTCTTCCTCTGTAATTTGGCCTTCACACTGATCTTTCTGTACATTTGTTAATTTTCAATTTTTTATATTTTTGGAAAGAATTCCTTACCGTAATCTTCATTCAGTGGGAGAGGATGAGACGGAAAAGAGAACATCTGCCTAAAATAATTAGCTTCCTCTTTTAAAATATCATTCGGAGAATCATAGATGACTCCGTCTTCAGTAACGAGTTTCTGCAAATTATTTTTGTTAGCATTCCTGTATTGACGATTCAGGAAGAATTTTGTGCATTTTTCTCCATATTCCATCCAGTTTGCTTTATTTTTGTAATAGATTACATTAGATCATTCTTGAATAAGTTCCTCAAGTTCTTTTTGTTTTTCCTCTAACTTATTTTGTATCTCTGTAGTATTGTTTTTATTGCTTTCTACCTGTACTATTAGTTCATGGATTTCCCTTGTTAGTCTTGTTTCTTTAGCCAGAAACTGCTTTTTTATTATTGATGAATATTGAATTGAATGACCCCTGAAGGTACATTTAAAGGTATCCCGAGCAGTAAGGGGATTTGCTGAAACTATATTATACTGGAAAAACTCAGTTATAAATTATTTTATCTTAGTTAAAAATAAGTTGTCCTCCAGTAAACTTTGATTAAATTTCCAATATCCCCGTCCACGTGGAAAATCTATAAGAGTTATGTGAATGCCAATTAGATGATGATCCGATCGCATTCTGTCTCCTATTAAAACTTTTTTAACCTTTGATGCAAGAGAGAAAGAGACAAGAAAGTAGTCAAGACGACTAGCTTGATTAAGTCTCCTCCATGCATATCTCACTAGGTCGGGGTTTTTTAGTCTCCAAATATCCACTATTTCTAATGTGTCCATAATATTAGTGATTTCCTTAAGGGCACGGTGATGATAGTTTGTGGAGTGATTACCTTTACGGTCCATTGAGGTACTTAACACTGTGCTATAGTCTCCTACCATAATGATTAGATCATTTGTTGCCTGTAAATTCAATAAATTGGTATAAATGTTTTCGAAGAAGTGTGGATCATCCTGATTTGGACCATATAGATTAATGAGCCAAATCTCTTTTTTGTCCACTTTCATACTCTAAAGGATCCACCTTCCTTGCAAATCATTCCTGATTATCTGCACATTCAGATCACATTTTTTGTTAATTAATATCCTCACACCCTTTGAGTTCCTTTGTCCATGACAGAAAATTATTTCACCACCCCATTCCTTTTTCCATGCAACTTCATCTAAGGATGTAGAGTGAGTTTCCTGTAAACAGTATATGTTATATTCCTTTTCTTTTAGCCATGTAAAGACTGATCTTTTTTTATAATCTGCCAAACCGTTACAATTATAACTAGCTATACTTATTTCACCCCTTACCATAACTAGATACTATTCTCAGGCTAAATTGACCGTAATTAGTGCTTGTAAAGTTACTGCCATCAGAGGTATTATGAAGGTCAAAACTAGAGCTTTCAAATGTCTGATATTTAGAATTCAAGAAATAGGTTCTAGCAATATCTTTTTTTATTCCCTTGCCTGTTTGCCTGTGAGCCAATGCCACAGATGTTAGAAAATTGAGACAAATTATGTGTGTAACAAGTCTGAGTAGGTTGATGTGTATGATATTGGATATGATATAATGAGTGTGTATGATGTCTGTATAAGAGTATGACTATAATGTGTGATGTCCAAATAAATAATAACTCTGCCAATTTGCATGTTTGAGTGTCTATGTGTGTAACATGTAGTGCGTATAACCTTAATATTCATAATTGTAATCCATATCGTATCACCATCATAGTTGCATCATAATTACCTTTAACATAATTGAAAAACACATCCCAGCATTTCCATAGCAATTGACGTTTCACATGATCATGAAAGAGACCTTGCATTACTCTAGAGACGGCTTCACTACAGTACAAATGTATTCCGTACAATGTTATTATTCCCCAATGCCCCTTATTTTGATATCTTCCCCTTGCTTGTTGTAAATATATATAAACTTGTAGACAAATACATAAAAAAGATAGACAAACAATAAACACATTAAATTATAAAACAGTTCTCGACAATAGAGAGAGGGAGAGAAGAGAAGAGAGCAAGATCAGGTGTGTGTATGTGTAAGTCCATATGTGTAAGCAAGCATGTAGTTGAGTACGTGTGTGTTCATATTCACTTCATAATGTTCAGATATTTTAAACAGTTCCCATACCTTCTTTTTTTTCGTAACCTGAAGTCCCTGTAGAATTTAGTACAGCCACGGTGTTATGGAGCTGTCTCGGAATAGCTGTCCATCTATAAAGAGTTTGTCCACAATGATAAAGGCACGCCTACCATCCATCCTTTGTTGTCTTTCTACCGGATACAGTCTCTTACGACGTTCGTTTATCTCCTTTGGAAATTGGTCATTGAGACTGAATTTGGTCCCTTTAAGCTCCCGTCCTCTGCTTTTGATCAGCTCCTTTTGTTGGTAGTGTTCAAATTTTGCGATGATCGGTCAGCCACCTTGTTTACAGTCTCTATAGGAAGTTTCAATGCGGATTTCATGAATTCTCTGATCGCGCCCTCTGGATTATTGGATACGTCCTCAGGAATACCAGAAAAAAATATATATTTTCACGCATGCTACGACTTTGTATGTCTAGTAGCGTCTCCTTCATCACCCTGTTTTCCCTGAGTAGACAATATATGTTGGAATCGTGTATTTTTACCTTGGCTGTGAGTGTCTTGTTTTCTCTTTGGAGTTTGAGAATTTCACTCTGGCTGAACTCCAAACTTCCCCTCAGCCCTGCTACCTCTCACACAACTTTTCCATTGTTGCATGGATTCCAGCTAGAGCACTAGCCTCTACCTCAATGCTAAGTAAATCGTCCGTGTCTGTAGATTCATCTTTTTTTCTTTTTTTATCGGGTTAAAGTTATTTTGTGAGGTGGTCGGATCGTTCCACGAAGGAGTATGTTGTTCCTCCATAGTGTAAAGCTGTTGGTACTCGTCGATTTCCCTCAGGATCTGTTTGGTATCCAGATTGGCTCTATACTGCAACCAGTTGTTTTACGAAAAGATAACAAATGAGTCTTTCCCACGACGACATGGGAAAAAAACACATTTAGATTAATAAGACGATGCAACATAATCAAATGCAATCTAGCTGATCTACAACACACCTGCTAGCTAGCATTAGCTAGCTTGTTGACAATGCTGATTTCCATAAATTTAGGGGTAGGAATCCAATTCATGATATCAACACTTGATCTGCAATCATTTAGCTATTGAAAAATATTTACATAAAAACTATTAAATATGATTAAATATGTACATGATGTAATCTCTGCCAAGGCTGCCACCATGGCAATTTTAGATGGGCCTGTGTGTGTGCGTGCTGGGCAGGCCTGTTGTGGTTTTTAAGAGGTTGGAACTTACAACTACTCAGAGAAAGAAACGTAAGGAGAGGTAAGGGAAGGTAAGAGGAGGTAAGGAAATAGGGGATGGAAATAAACTACATGACCAAAAGTATGTGGACACCTGCTCTTCGAACATATCATTCCAAAGTCATGGGCATTAATATGGAGTTGGTCCCCCCTTTGCTGCTATAACAGCCTCCTCTCTCCTGGGAAGGCTTCCCTCTAGATGTTGGGACATTGCTGCGGGGACTTGCTTCCATTCAGCCACAAGAGCATTAGTGAGGTTGGGCACTGATGTTGGGCGATCAGGCCTGGCTCGCAGTCGGCGTTCCAATTAATCTCAAAGGTGTTAAGTGGGGTTGAGGTCAAGGCTCTGTGCAGTCCAGTCAAGTTCTTCCACACCGATCTCGACAAACCATTTCTGTATGGAACTCGCTTTGTGCATGGGAGCATTGTCATGCTGAAACAGGAAAGGGCTTTCCCAAAACTGTTGCCACAACGTTGGAAGCACAGAATCGTCTAGAATGCCATTGTATGCTATAATGTTAAGATTTCCTTTCACTGGAACTAAGGGGCCTAGCTCGAACCATGAAAAACAGCCCCAGACCATTATACCTCCTCCATCAAACTTAACAGTTGGCACTATGCATTTGGGCAGGTAGTGTTCTCCTGGCATCCGCCAAACCCAGATTCGTATGTTGGACTGCCAGATGGTGAAGCGTGATTCATCACTTCAGAGAACGCGTTTCCACTGCTCCAATGCTCCACTGCTCCACTCCAGCTGACGTTTGGCATTGGGCATGGTGATGTTAGGCTTGTATGCGGCTGCTCGGCCTTGGAAACCCATTTCATGAAGCTCCCGACAAACAATTATTGTGCTGATGTTGCTTCGAGAGGCAGTTTGGAACTCGGTAGTGAGTGTTGCTAAACGAGGACAGACGATCTTTATGCGCTATGCGTTTCAGCACTCGGCGGTCCCGTTTTGTGAACTTGTGTGGCTACCACTTCGCGGCTGAGCCATTGTTGCTCATAGACGTTTACACTTCACAATAAGAGCACTTACAGTTGACTGGGGCTGCTCTAGCAGGGCAGATATTTGACGAACTGTCTTGTTGGAAAGGTGGCATCCTATGACGGTGTAACGCTGAAAGTCACTATGCTCTTCAGTAAGACCAATTTACTGACAATGTTTGTCTATGGAGATTGCATGGCGGTGTGCTCGATTTTATACACCTGTCAGCAACAGGTGTGTGTAATTGGCCTGTGTGTAGCTGGTGTAGAGAGTCAGGCGCAGGACAGCAGATATGAGTAATCAACGTATTTACTCAAGTATTCACAAATACAACACAATATACCGAGTCCACAATAACAGACCGTATACAAGACAAACAATTACTCACAAACAAACATGGGGGAAGAGAGGGTTAAATAATGAACAAGTAATTGGGGAATTGGAACCAGGTGTGTAAGACAAAGACAAAACAAATGGAAAATGAAAAGTGGATCGGCGATGGCTAGAAGGCCGGTGACGTCGACCGCCGAACGCCGCCCGAACAAGGAGAGGGACCGACTTCGGCGGAAGTCGTGACAGTGTGGCTGAAATAGCAGAATCCACTCATTTTAAGGGGTGTCCACACACTTTTGTATATATAGTGTACACTACCGGTCAAAAGGTTTAGAACACCTACCCATTTAAGATTTTCTTTATTTTTACTATTTTCTACATTGTAGAATAGTAGTGAAGACATCAAAACTATGAAATAACACATATGGGATCATGTAATAATCAAAAAAGTGTTAAAATCATAATATATTTGAGATTCTTCAAATAGCCACCCTTTGCCTTGATGACAGCTTTGCACACTCTTGGCATTCTCTCAACTAGCTTCATGAGGTCGTCACCTGGAATGCATTTCAGTTAACAGGTGTGACTTCTTAAAAGTTAATTTGTGGAATTTCTTCCCTTCTTAATGCGTTTGAGCCAATCAGTTGTGTTGTGACAAGGTAGGGGGTATACAGAAGACAGCCCATATTATGGCAAGAACAGCTCAAATAAGCAAAGAGAAACGACAGTCCATCATTACTTTAAGACACGAAGGTCAGTCAATACGTAACATTTCAAGAACTTTTGCAGTCGCAAACCCATCAAGCGCTAAGATGAAACTGGATCTCATGAGGTCCAACACACAGGAATAGAAGACCCAGAGTTACCTCTGCTGCTGAGGATAAGTTCATTAGAGTTACCAGCCTCAGAAATTGCAGCCCAAATAAATGCTTCACAGAGTTCAAGTAACAGACACAGAGGAGACTGTGTGAATCAGGCCTTCATGGTCGAATTGCTGCAAAGAAACCACTGGTAAAGGACACCAATAATAAGAAGAGACTTTCTTGGGCCAAGAAACACGAGCAGTGGAAATTTGTCCTTTGGTCTGGAGTCCAAATTTGAAATGTTTTGTTCCAACTGCCGTGTCTTTGTGAGACGCTAACGGAGGATGGGTTCATTGTAATGGAATGGTATAAATGGAACGGAGTCAAACGTAGTTTCCATGTGTTTGATGTGTTTAATACCGTTCCATTTATTCCATTCCAGCCATTACAATGAGCCAGTCCTCCTATAGCTCTTCCCACCAGCCTTCTCTGACACACTCACAGTCATACAGCAGGTGAACAGGCGGCCTGTCTGAGGTGTGAAAGGGCTCCTTGATGCTCTGTAGTAGGTATGGAAAGCCTCAGCACACTGCCTGACATGGCTTCTGCCAGCCTGTAAGAAGCCGGCGTGTGTATGTTTGTGTGTGTGTGTGTTGCTGGGCATAATGATCTATAGCTATTAAACCGCTGGTTCTTGAACCCAGATGGAGCTCTGTGTTTATACAGGTGGGAAACAAGATGGCCGACGCTCTAACCTGATCCACCCCATTTACCTCTGGTGTCGGATAGGGGGAGAAGGAGTTGTCAAGGGTTGTCAAGGGTTGGGGTTGTCTGCTAGTGTTTATATTCTGTGGTTATGCTAGACTGACTTTTCAGAGGCAATAAGAAATGAGGGACAGGGAGGGAGGGGGGTGGGGTGGGGTAAAAAGAGGAGGCCGAGGGGAGAAGAGGAGGGGTGGTGGAGGGAGGGAAGTAGAGTGTGACAGCAGGACTTGGCTCTTGTTTTAAGCTGACCAGTTGTTTTCTGTCATCTGTGAGGAGAGAGGGAGTGTGTATAGAGAGATGGGGGGAGTGAGAAAATAGGGGAGAGAAGGAGAAGGAGAGCAGAGGCTGTTTTATCTGGATTGGAGGTTGAGGGTGTGTGCGGAGCGTCACAGGGATTCTATATGACATCCTACCACAGCTGTAAGGGATTACAAAGGCTCTGTGATTTGGGAGAGAGTAATACATTACACTACAATCTTAGAGGAATCATACTTTGTGATCAGGCCTCTCTTGGAGCACTCAGATGTACCTCCCTCCCTGCGTTAGTTATTGAGTGATCAGAACTAGTCTAAGTCGTTAGCCCTCAGCGGAGAGAGAGGGGCTTCTATTGATTTTGTCAATTATTCATGAAGCTATTTGCGTGAGCTAGCATTGGTTTGGCTGGTACCTAGAGCCTTGTGTTGGTGTGTGCAATAAAGACTGTGTAGCTCCGTCTGTGTTGCTAGATAAAGATTTAACACTCCTCCCCTCCATCCCTCCTCGGCATGGCAGCAATGAAACCCGATCACAGATCAATGCTTAGAGGTCTTAGGGGGGAGTAGGGTTGGTTAGGGGGTTTAATATTTTCTCTTTGAAGAGCACTTGGCCCTGAGTATGTGTGTGTGTGTGTGTGTGTGTGTGTGTGTGTGTGTGTGTGTGTGTGTGTGTGTGTGTGTGTGTGTGTGTGTAGACCCAGAGAGATCAGCCAAAGCAGCCTGATCATTCCACTCACACACAGCATGCCAGTACTACACCAGATATTACAGACTGTTATTTGTGCACATGCTGTGCTTATGTGTGTGTGTGTGTGTGTGTGTGTGTGTGTGTGTGTGTGTGTGTGTGTGTGTGTGTGTGTGTGTGTGTGTGTGTGTGTGTGTGTGCGCATGTGCTGGGTGTATGTGTATGTGTGTGGAGAGGCGAGGCAGAGGAAGAGGAATCAGCATAGTTGAGTGACAGTAGTTTGATCTGTTCACCTCTCTAAGCTCAGTCTGCCTGAGAAGAGCTGTCGCTCTGTGTGGAAGAGTGTGTTTCACAATGCAACGAAACTCCACATCAAATCAAATCCAATTTTAGTGGTCTCATACATATGTTTAGCAGATGTTATTGTGGGTGTAGTTAAATACTTGTGTTCCTTGCTCCAACAGTGCAGTAATATCTAACAATACTCAACAATACACACAAATCTAAAAGTAAAATAATATATACAGTATATACAGTGCCTTCGGAAAGTATTCAGACCCCTTGACTCAGAAATCTACACACAATACCCCAAAATGACATTGTGAAAACAGGGTTTTGAAAATGTTTGCAAATTCATTAAGAACAAAAAACAGAAATACCTTATTTACATAAGTATTCAGACCCTTTGCTATGAGACTCGAAATTGAGCTCAGGTGCATCCTGTTTCCATTTATCATCCTTGAGATCCTTGAACAACTTGATTGTGGTAAATTCAATTGATTGGACATGATTTGCACCTGACTATATAAGGTCCCACAGTTGACAGTGGATGTCAGAGCAAAAACCAAGCCATGACGTCAAAAGAATTGTCCATAGAGCTCCGAGACAGGATGGTGTCGAGGAACGGATCTGGGGAAGGATACCAAAACATTCCCACAGTATTGAAGGTCCCCAAGAATACAGTGGCCTCCATCATACACATTTTTTTGTATAAACCATTTTTTTGCCTTTTTTTCTCCCTAATTTAGATATTTTTTCATCGCTGCAACTCCCAAATGTGTCGAGGAAACACCGTTCAACAGCCGACGACGTCAGCCTGCAGGCGCCTGCCCCACCACAAGGAGTCGCTAAAGCGTGATGAGCCAAGTAAAGCCCCCTAAACCAGTTGATGCTGGGCCAATTGTGCGCCGCCTTAAGGGACTCACTACAGACCCAGGATTGAACCCGGGTCTGTAGTGACGCCTCTAGCATTGTGATGCAGTGCCTTAGACCACTGCACCACCCAGGAAGCCATGGCCTCCATCATTCTTAAATGGAAGAAATTTGGAACCACCAAGACTTCCTAAGACTTCCCTGTCAAACTGAGCAATCGGGGGAGAAGGGCCTTGGTCAGGGAGGTGACCAAGAACCCAATGGTCATTCTGACAGACCTCTAGAGTTCCTCTGTGGAGATAGGATAACCTCCCAGAAGATCCATCTCTGCAGCACTCCACCAATTAGGCCTTAATGGTAGAGTGCCCAGATGGGAGCCACTCCTCAGTAAAAAGCACATGACAGACTGCTATGAGGCAGCTAAAGACTCTCAGACTGTGAGAAACAAGATTCTCTGTTCGGATGAAACCAAGATTGAACTCTTTGGCCTGAATACCAAATGTCACGTCTGGAGGAAACCTGGCACCATCCCTAAGGTGAAGCATGGCGGTGGCAGCATCATGCTGTGGGGAGGTTTTTTCAGCGACAGGTACTGGGAGACTAGTCAGGATCGAGGCAAAGATGAACAGAATAAAGTACAGAGAGATCCTTGATGAAAACCTGCTCCAGAGCACTCAGGACCTCAGACTGGGGTGAAGGTTCACCTTCCAACAGGACAACGACCCTAAGCACACATCTAAGACAACGCAGGAGTGGCTTTGGGACAAGTCTCTGAATGTCCTTAAGTGGCCCCGCCAGACTTGAACCTGATCGAACATCTCTCGAAAGACCTGAAAATAGCTGTGCTAGTGACAGTGACTAAGTTCAGGACAGGGTACTGGGTGGAGGCCGGCTAGCGATGGCTATTTATAGTCTGATGGCCTTGAGATAGCATCTGTTTTTCAGTATCTCGGTCCCAGCTTTGATGCACCTGTACAGACCTCGCCTTCTGGATGATAACGGGGTGAACAGGCTCCCAGTGATGCGTTGGGCGGACCGCAACACCCGGTTGGCCTGCGGTTAGGGACGGTGCAGTTGCCGCACACGTTTCCCTCTCTCAAAACTGAGCTTGGATCCGCGTTAAGTAGCAATAATATCTTATATATCCTTCGCCTTCGTCTTACGACAGATGTCTTGAACCAGTCATGACTTTTCAACAAAACAATAAAACAATACATAATTTTCAAGTTTCTTTCCAGAGAATTTCTTAGTTACATAATTGTATAACTAGAAAAGGAGTTTGGAAGTTGAGGGTGCAGTATTTTTGAAGTTTGGCAATGAGGACGAAAACTAGCACAGTTCAGCTACCCAGCTAGTTTAGCCAGGGAAAACCGCGGAAAACGAGGTCGGGCCTAGTGCGCCAGCGGCGAAAAGTTTGATTTAACAATCCAGAGACTGAAATGAATAAATCAGATTACTTATATTTAAGGAGAGCAAATTGATACACAATCCCGAAATCAACAGTAACTGTCAATAGTAAAACAAAGCTTAAAACAATGTTTGAGTGAACCCTGTATACAGAAAATGAATGGTGTATTTTCTTCTGGACACGGTAGAATCCTCCTCCTCAGCACTCTTTTAAACCCCTTGGCCGCTCCATTGCCTTGACGATGGAAACAACAAATATTTGAAGCTATGTGGCACCTTCCACCAACATTCCAGAACCAAATGTTTTGGAAAGTTCTTCTGTCACTCCTCTCTCTCTCTCTATCATTTTCTATCTCCTCATCCCTCTCTCCCTCCCTTTCACTCTTCTCTCTCTCCCTTTCTCTAAATCAATGGACTCTTTGTATTCTGGTGAAATGAATTTGAAAACCATGTTGAGGGTAGTAATGCGGTCTTAAAACACACACACACACACACACACACACACACACACACACACACACACACACACACACACACACACACACACACACACACACACACACACACACACATATGGGTGTGTTAGAACAGGGCTCGAGCAAAAGCCTGCACCCAGTAGCTCTCCATTTGGAGCATTGTCTACTCCTACCTTACTGTATTATGTATAATTATAATTATACAGATATGGTATCTTAATTGGATCACCCTGTTGTTACAGGAAACGTGTAGTGTATTCAAGGCTTAAACAGGCTTTTAAAGTTAGTAATTTCAATTTAAAAATGTCAGACTTGACATGCATCAACCCCTAGGAAAATGTCCATTAATTATAATCCACACAATAATTCACATTTCCTTTTGCTGAAGGATTATTTTCCTGCTGTGAGAAACTGGTCAAATTAAGATACTACACCTGTAGGTACTGGATATACAGATACTGCTTGTGAGAATATAGTTGGACATCAGTCACTGGCTTCATTAATGTGCATCGATGATGTCATCCCCACAGTGACCGTACGGCTTGCAAACTATCATGAATTACAAAGTGGAAACCCAGCCGAAAGCTGCCCAGTGATGAGAGACTAACAGATGAGCTAAATGCCTTCTATGCTCACTTCGAGGCAATCAACACTGAACTATGCATGAGAGCATCAACAGTTATAGACGACTGTGTGATCACGCTCTCTGTAGCCAATGTGAGTAGCCTTTCTTATGTCATTCTCTCTGGCACCAAAAGTAAAAAAAGTGTTGATAAGGGACAGAATGCGGTCGGACCATCAAATAATTGGCATATACATTACTCTTACAGAATTTCCATGTGGGCGAGGATATTGGAAATGTAATCCAAGCCTATCGGATGATAACTTGTTTTTAACTAGGACAGAAGATTTTATAACTTACTTTTTCTGACATAACATACAGTTGAAGTCGGAAGTTTACATACACCTTAGCCAAATACATTTAAACTCAGTTTTTCACAATTCCTGACATTTAATCCTAGAAAAAAATCCCTGTCTTAGGTAAGTTAGGATCACCACTTTATTTTAAGAATGTGAAATGTCAGAATAATAGTGGAGAGAATTATTTATTTCAGCTTTTATTCATATCATCACATTCCCAGTGGGTCAGAAGTTTACATACACTCAATTAGTATTTGGTAGCATTGCCTTTAAATTGTTTAACTTGGGTCAAACGTTTTGGGTAGCCTTACACAAGCTCCCACAATAAGTTGGGTGAATTTTGGCCCATTCCCCCTGACAGAGCTGGTGTAACTGAGTCAGGCTTTGTGATGGCCACTCCAATACCTTGACTTTGTTGTCCTTAAGCCATTTTGCCACAACTTTGGAAGTATGTTTGGGGTCATTGTCCATTTGGAAGACCCATTTGCGACCAAGCTTTAACTTTAAGACTGATGTCTTGAGATGTTGCTTCAATATATCCACATAATTTTCCTCCCTCATGATGCCATCTATTTTGTGAAGTGCACCAGTCTCTCCTGCAGTAAAGCACACCCACAATATGATTCTGCCACCCCCGTGCTTCACGGTTGGGATGGTGTTCTTTGGCTTGCAAGCCTCCCCCTTTTTCCTCCAAACATAACGATGGTCATTATGGCCAAACAGTTCTATTTTTGTTTCATCAGACCAGAGGACAATTCTCCAAAATGTACGATCTTTGTCCCCATGTGCAGTTGCAAACCGTAGTCTGGCTTTTTATGGCGGTTTTGGAGCAGTGGCTTCTTCCTTGCTGAGCGGCCATTCAGATTATGTCGATATAGGACTCATTCTACTGTGGATATAGATACTTTTGTACCTGTTTCGTCCAGCACCTTCACAAGGTCCTTTGCTGTTGTTCTGGGATTGATTTGCACTTTTCGCACCAAAGTACGTTAATCTCTAGAAGACAGAAGTCTCCTTCCTGAGCGGTTTGATGGCTGCGTGGTCCCATGGTGTTTATACTTGCGTACCAACCGAGGCAAGGAAACCAACTGAGGCAAGGAAACCTCTCGAGCCGGCTAAGGCGTGGAAGCCTGACGAGCCAGCTGAGGCTCCCTCGGTTCCTTCGGCAGTGGCACCCAGGCACGATGTCACCAACCAAAACAAAAAACAAAACTCCCTCATGCTTCCAATATTGGTGTCAGCATTCTGTAAGGACAGACGCTGGGAGTTGAGAAGCAAGTACAGGGAGTGAACATTTAATAAATAACGGACATGAAACTAAACATGGACAGCGTCTAGACAGGGGAAACAAAATGACATTAAAGTTATGTATAGTGACCCTAGGTCTAAAATAGTAAATAATGGATACTTCTCAGAAAGTATTAAAGTGTCGAGGAGTAAAACTAGGTTGTCCATCTATTTATTGCGGCCATCAAAGTGTTAGCTATTAAAATCAGATCCAACAATAATATCAAGGGGCTATAAATCCAGTGCTTAAAAACAAAACTGTCTGTCACGTCCTGACCAGTATAAGGGGTTATTTGTTATTGTAGTTTGGTCAGGGCATGGCAGGGGTGTGTTTGTTTTGTGTTATCGGGGATTTTGGGTATGATTGTATGTTTTTGTATTTCTATGTTTTTCTCTGTTGTGTATTTCTTTGTGTTGGCCTGGTATGGCTCTCAATCAGGAACAGCTGTACATCGTTGTTGCTGATTGGGAGCCATACTGAGGTAGCCCTTTTTCCACCTGTCTTTTGTGGGAAGTTGTTTTTGCACTGCTATGGTTAGCCTGCAGAACTATTTAGCTGTTTAGCTGTCGTTCGTTTTTTTTGTTTTCTTGTTTTGTGTCGTGTTCTAATAAAGTTAATATGAGCATTCACGTGCCCGCTGCATTTTGGTCCAATCCTTACAACGGCCGTGACAGTGTCATTGTACACTGATGATTAATGTTTTCTTTTAAATCCACAATTTGGATCTCTCCACAGCCTCATAGAGGATCTAGATACTTTTTCTAACCTCTCTGGATTACAACCAAATTATGATGATTGTACGTATTGGATCACAAAAAAAAATCTATTTTTACATTACATTGTAGTTTACCAATAAAAGGGTCTACGGTGAAGTGGACATACTTTCCTATCCCAAAAGAAAAAATTATCTCACTACAATACATTTGAATAGAAATTTAGCAAAAGTAGATAAGATCTTGCTACCATGGAAAGGGAAATACCTGTCTATTTGTGGAGAAATCACCCTGATGAACTCTTTAGTCATATCTCAGTTTACCTATTTGTTTATGGCCTTGCCTACACCTCGCGACTTGTTTTTTAAATTATATAAGCAAGAAAGATTCCATTTAGTTTGGAACAGCAAACCAGACAAAATTAAATGGGCCTATTTATAGGGCACACCTCCCATTCTTCTCTGCAGATTCTCTCAAGCTCTGTCGGGTTGGATGGGGATCGTTGCTGCACAACTATTTTCAGGTCTCTCCAAAGATGTTCGATCAGGTTCAAGTCCGGGCTCTGGGTGGGCCACTCAAGGACATTCAAAGACTAGTCCCGAAGCCATTCCGGCGTTGTCTTGGCTGTGTGCTTAGTTTCGTTGTCCTATTGGAAGGTGAATCTTCACCCCAGTTGGAGGTCCTGAGCGTTCTGGAGCAGGTTATCATCAAGGATTTCTCTGTACTTTGCTCCATTCATCTTTTCCTCAATCCTGACTAGTCTCCCAGTCCCTGCCAGTGAAGAATATCTCCAGAGCATGATGCTAACACCACACTGCTTCACCGTAGGAATGGTGCCAGGTTTCCTCCAGATGTGACACTTGGCATTCAGGCCAAAGAGTTCAGTCTTGGTTTCATCAGACCAGAGAATCTTGTTTCTCATGGTCTGAGAGACTTTAGGTGCCTTTTGGAAAACTCCAAGAGGGCTGTCATGTGCCTTTTACTGAGGAGTGGCTTCTGTCTGGTCATTCTACCATAAAGGCCTGATTGGTGGAGTGCTGCAGAGATGGTTGTCCTTCTGGAAGGTTCTCCCATCTCCACAGAGGAACTCTAGAGCTCTGTCAAAGAGACCATCGGGTTCTTGGTCATCTCCCTGACCAAGGCCCTTCTCCCCCGATTGCTCAGTTTGGCCGGGCGGCCAGCTCTAGGCAGAGTCTTGGTGGTTCCTAACTTCTTCCATTTAAGAATGATGGAGGCCATTGTGTTCTTGGGGACCTTCAATGCTGCAGACATTTTTTGGTACCCTTCCCCAGAACTGTGCCTCGACACAATCCTGTGCTTGGCCCTCCTATGTTGAACTTAATAAACGGCTCTCTATCCACCGGATGTGTACCAAACTCACTAAAAGTGACAGTAATAAAGCCTCTCTTGAAAAGCCAAACCTTGCCCCATAAAATATAAAAAACTGAAGACAAACAATGTATACTGAAGACAAACAATGTATACGAAATGCTTCAGTCTGGTTTTAGACCCCATCATAGCACTGAGACTGCACTTGTGAAGGTGGTAAATTACCTTTTAATGGCGTCAGACCAAGGCTCTGCATCTGTCCTCGTGCTCCTAGACCTTAGTGCTGCTTTTGATAGCATCGATCACCACATTCTTTTGGAGAGATTGGAAACCCAAATTGGTCCACACAGACAAGTTCTGGCCTGGTTTAGATCTTATCTGTCAGAAAGATATCAGTTTGTCTCTGTGAATGGTTTGTCCTCTGACAAATCAACTGTAAACTTCGGTGTTCCTCAAGGTTCCGTTTAAGCACCACTATTGTTTTCACTATATATTTTACCTCTTGGGGATGTCATTCGAAAACATCATGTTAACTTTCACTGCTATGCGGATGACACACAGCTGTACATTTCAATGAAACATGGTGAAGCCCCAAAATTGCCCTCGCTGGAAGCCTGTGTTTCAGACATAAGGAAGTGGATGGCTGCAAACGTTCTACTTTTAAACTCGGACAAAACAGAGATGTTTGTTCTAGGTCCCAAGAAACAAAGAGATCTTCTGTTGAATCTGACAATTAATCTTGATGGTTGTACAGTCGTCTCAAATAAAACTGTGAAGGACCTCAGCGTTACTCTGGACCCTGATCTCTCTTTTGACGAACATATCAAGACTGTTTCAAGGACAGCTTTTTTCCATTTACGTAACATTGCAAAAATCAGACATTTTCTGTCCAAAAATGATGCAGAAAAATTAATCCATGCTTTTGTTACTTCTAGGTTAGACTACTGCAATACTCTACTTTCTGGCTACCCGGATAAAGCACTAAATAAACTGCAGTTAGTGCTAAATACAGCTGCTAGATTCCTGACTAAAACCCCAAAATGTTATCATATTACTCCAGTGCGAGCTTCCCTACACTGGCTTCCTGTTAAGGCAAGGGTTGATTTCAAGGTTTTACTACTAACCTACAAAGCATTACATGGGCTTGCTCCTACCTATGTTTCTGATTTGGTCCTGCCGTACATACCTGCACGTACGCTACGGTCACAAGACGCAGGCCTCCTAATTGTCCCTAGAATTTCTAAGCAAACAGCTGGAGGCAGGGCTTTCTCCTATAGAGCTCAATTTTTATGGAATGGTCTGCCTACCCATGTGAGAGACGCAGACTCGGTCTCAACCTTTAAGTCTTTATTGAAGACTCATCTCTCCTACTCATCTCTTCAGTAGGTCCTATGATTGAGTGTAGTCTGGCCCAGGAGTGTGAAGGTGAACGGAAAGGCACTGGAGCAACGAACCGCCCGTGCTGTCTCTGCCTGGCCGGTTGTCTCCACTGGGATTCTCTGCCTCTAACCCTATTACAGGGGCTGAGTCACTGGCTTACTGGTGCTCTTCCATGCCATCCATAGGAGGGGTGCGTCACTTGAGTGGGTTGAGTCACTGACGTGGTCTTCCTGTCTGGGCAGGCGCCCCCCCTTGGGTTGTGCCGTGGTGGAGATCTTTGTGGGCTATACTCAACCTTGTCTCAGGATGGTAAGTTGGTGGTTGAAGATATCCCTCTAGTGGTGTGGGGGCTGTGCTTTGGCAAAGTGGGTGGGGTTATATCCTGCCTGTTTGGCCCTGTCTGGGGGTATCATCGGATGGGGCCAGCGTCTCCTGACCTCTCCTGTCTCAGCCTCCAGTAATTATGCTGCAGTAGTTTATGTGTCCTGTGTGAATTGAAGTTTCTCTCTCTCTCTCCTCTCTCTCTCTCTCTCTCTCTCTTTCTCTCTCTCTCTCTCTCTCTCTCTCTCTCTCTCTCTCTCTCTCTCTCTCAGGACCTGAGCCCTAGGACCATGCCTCAGGACTACCTGGCATGATGACTCCTTGTTGTCCCCAGTCCACCTGGTCGTGCTGCTGCTCCAGTTTCAACTGTTCTGCCTGCGGCTATGGAACCCTGACCTGTTCACTGTGATTGCTATTATTTGACCATGCTGGTCATTTATGAACATTTGAATATCTTGGCCATGTTCTGTTATAATCTCCACCCAGCACAGCCAGAAGAGGACTGGCCACCCCTCATAGCCTGGCTCCTCTCTAGGTTTCTTCCTAGGTTTTTTCCTTTCTAGGGAATTTTTCCTAGCCACTGTGCTTCTACACCTGCATTGCTTGCTGTTTGGGGTTTTAGGCTGGGTTTCTGTACAGCACTTTGATATATCAGCTGATGTAAAAAGGGCTATATAAATAAAATTGATTGGATTTGATTTAGGAGCTCTACGGACAATTCCTTCGACCTCATGCCTTGGTTTTTGCTCTGACACGCACTGTCAACTGTTGGACCTTATATAGACAGGCGTGTGCCTTTCCAAATCATGTCCAATCAATTGAATATACCACAGGTTGACTCCAATCAAGTTGTAGAAACATCTCAAGGATGATCATTGGAAACAGGATGCACCTGAGCTCAATTTTGAGTCTCATAGCAAGGGTCTGAATACTTACGTAAATAAGGTATTTATGCTATTTATTTTGAATACATTTGCAGAAATGTATTCAATTCAAATGTAAAAATCTATTTTCGCTTTGTCATTATGGGGTATTGTGTGTAGATTGCTAAGGATTTGTATTTATTTAAATCAATTTTAAATAAGGCTGTAACATAAATAATTGTGGGAAAAGTCAAGGCGTCTAAATACTTTCCGAAGGCACTGTATGTATACAATACCAGTCAAAAGTTTGGACACACCTACTCATTCAAAGGTTTTTCTTTATTTTAACTATTTTCTACATTGTAGAATAATAGTGAAGACATCAAAACTATGAAATAACACATATGGAATCATGTAGCAACCAAAAAAGTGTTAAACAAATAAAAATATATGTAATATTTTAGACTCCTCAAAGTAGCCACCCTTTGCCTTGATGCCAGCTTTGCACACTCTTGGCATTCTCTATACCAGCTTCATGAGGAATGCTTTTCCAACAGTCTTGAACGAGTTCCCACATATGCTACGCACTTGTTGGCTGCTTTTCCTCACTCTGCGGTCCAACTCATCCCAAACCATCTCAATTGGATTGAGGTCGGGTGATTGAGGAGGCCAGGTCATCTGATGCAGCAGTCCATCAATCTCCTTCTTGGTCAAATAGCTCTTACACAGCCTGAAGGTGTGTTTTGCATCATTGTCCTTGTCAAAAACAAATGATAGTCCCACTACGTGGAAACCTGATGGGGTGGCGTATCGCTGCAGAATGCTGTGATAGCCATGCTGGTTAAGTGTGCCTTGAATTATAAATCACCCCCACACCATCACACCTCCTCCTCCATGCTTCACGGTGGGAACCACACATGAGGAGATCATCCATTCACCTACTCTGCATCTCACAAAGACATGGCGGTTGGAATCAAAAATCGCACATTTGGACTCCAGACCAAAGGACAGATTTCCACCGGTCTAATGTCCATTGCTCGTGTTTCTTGGCCCAAGCAAGTCTCTTCTTATTTTTGTGTCCTTAAGTAGTGGTTTCTTTGCAGCAATTCGACAATGAAGGCCTGATTCACGCAGTTTCCTCTGAACAGTTGATGTTGAGATATGTCTGTTACTTGAACTCTGTGAAGCATTTATTTGGGATGCAATCTGAGGCTGGTAACTCTAATGAACGTATCCTCTGCAGCAGAGGAAACTCTGGATCTTCCTTTCCTGTGTTGGACCTCATGAGAGCCAGTTTCATCATATTGCTTGATAGTTTTTGGGACTGCACTCAAAGAAACTTTCAAAGTTCTTGAAATTTTCCGGATTGACTGAGTTTCATTTCTTAAAGTAATGATGGACTGTCGTTTCTATTTGCTTATTTGAGATGTTCTTGCTATAATATGGACTTGGTCTTTTACCAAATAGGGCTATATTGTGTAAACCACTCCTACCTTGTCACAACACAACTTATCGGCTCAAACGCACTAAGAAAGAAAGAAATTCCACAAATGAACTTTTAACAAGGCACACCTGTTAATTGAAATGCATTCCAGGTGAATACCAGCTATAAATACTAGGCCTGGTTTCCCATGTTTTTCATAGTGTTCTATTGTTACCAATTTTGTTTTTTTAATCAATTAGTACATTTGAGTTTAGCCATAATATTTGTGATATTATTTGTTCTGTCTTCTCTGGTGGATTAAATTGAAATTGCCAACCAACTTTCTATGGCTTGTTTAAAATATTAAAATATTTTGGAGATCATTTCAATTTCAAATAGCTGAAAGTGAGAGGATGTAATTTGAATAAAGGGGAAAAGGCCATTGTTGAACAAAGGATGAGACATTCTTAATCTGCTAGAGAACCAGTTTGGATTTAAGTATAACTTTTGTATGACTGAGAGGTCTAATGCTTTAATATTGAACCATTTCTGCCCTCCGAATTCATATTCATGTATATGTAGCGTCATACCCAAAAAGACTTGAGGCTGTGATCTCTGCTAATGGTGCTTCAACAAAGTACTGAGTAAAGGGTCTGAATACTTATGTAAATGTAAAATTTCAGTCAATTTAAAAAGAATAATAATTAGCAAACATTTGTTACAACCTATTTTTGCTTTGTCATCATGGGGTATTGTCTGTAGATTGATGATTTAATCAATTTTAGAATAAGGCTGTAACCGTGCAAAATGTGGAAGAAGTCAAGGGGTCTGAATACTTTCCGAAGGCACTGTATTTTATATTTCAATATATGTATATTTACAATAAAAAAATATATATGGGGGATTGTAAATGATGCCGACAATAACATTGATGGAAGCCACAATCTATCTGCAATAAAGATAGTGATGATGCCTCTTACACACACACACACACAAAGCCATGCACACAGACACCCACACACACACACATGATGGCTCTCCTTGTTGTTGACTCAAAGTCCACACTGTCAAAAATAACAGACCATCCATACTGGTCACGCTCCCACATTTGTTTGTCTCACATTACTGGAGAGTCTGTAGATCTCTGTGTGTGTGTGTGTGTGTGTGTGTGTGTGCGCGCGCGTGCGTGCGTGCATGCATACTTTGCAGTGAAGCACGCCACCTCTCTAAATGTTTACTGTCTGAACACAGAGAGGAGAGATGGAGGTAATGAGTGTGTTAGAAGTGTGTTGGGAAAGAGGGAGAGAGGGATTCCTCTTCTTCACTGGTCAAAGAGATGGAAAACATCTGGACAGAGAGACTAAATATATTGTCTGAGGAGAGAGGAAGAGGGAGAGAGGGTAAAATAGATAGGTGCAATTGATACGTGTTTCCAAAATGCTTGGTCACAGCTCTGAACTGGACTGAGGCTAGAAACATGATTTTGTTCATATCAAGGGTCACAATTCAATTAACTATGTTACAGTAAAGAACAGCCTGGAACGTAGGGTGGGTGAAATGGACATTCATACACACACCAGAGAGAGCCCAGAGTTCAGTGACCTAAGGGCGCAAGGGTGGGCCGTCCAGAAGAGGAAAAACAATACCAACGAGCTGCAGATGTTCTACTGGACACACACGCACGCACGCACGCACGCACGCACACACACACACACACACACACACACACACACACACACACACACACATACAGCAGATGTTTTTAGACAAACACACATATATACATATTTGGAATCCCCAGTTCCTCTCCAAGAAATGAATTACCACCACACCCCTTCCACATACACACACACACATGCAAAGCTCACACACTCACTCACTCACTCACTCATCCAAAAGGTCATCCTGTCTCAAGTGAAGTTTGGGGAGCCTAAAAAATAGAGAAGCAGCAGAGACGTATCCTCCTATCCTATACAAAAAGAGCAACAGAACACAGATAGTATTTTCTCTCTCTGCACGGTCAATGTCAAACTCAGATTTGAAAGACACAATTTTATGGATTGCAGTTTGGATTGACTTACCAGTCTTACTTACCAACAATAAACTTGAAATGAACCCTGAACTTGAACAGTTTATCTGTGTACTTGGGTTAGTATAACAACATGGCTAAAATGACTTGATACTTGACATGTTACTTAGTAACATAGACCTACAATGACCTGCGTCAGCAACACAGCAATCAGAGCAGACACAGCTGGATTGGCGGACCTCCCAATCCAGCTGCGGACCACCTGCACGACCAGTACGACCACAGGTTGGTAACCACTGGCCTATACATATGTGTGCAGTGGTTAACTGGAATATAGGAAAGTTTGTCATGTTACAATTTAAAAGCCACAGACAAGGACATACCCTAGGTTCTGTAATGACCAGAGGAGACCCTATGCTCTGTCATAAACCTAGATGCCATCTGCCAGAGTCTCATGTTTGATATGTTTCTAAATATGATTTGGTACTTGAGAGTAGGTCTATGCGTGACACTGACAGAAGTATTTAGGCTGAAACAGACACGTGATAAAGGCTGTGACGTTTCTGAGGCCACACTATAGTTTCACTTCTCCTCTGCAGACCAAATCCACAACAACAGACAGAGGAAGACAGAAAGAACGTGATGGGCGAGAGCGGTGGGCTGTCTTAGTGTGTAATGGAAAGAGAGAAGGCGGGAGGGAGACTTTTCATCTGTTCGCTCCTACATTGACTGACTGTGACGTCTATCCTCTCCATCCCTCCATCCAACACTGAGAAACAAAGCGGAAAAAATGAGAAAGAGAGGGGGAGCAAGAGAGAAAGCGAGACTGATAGCTGAAGATAGAGAGTGAGAAAGACAAAACACAAGAGACATAGATGACTGAGAAAGGGTGTCACAAGGAGAGAGAGGCAAAAGCCAGTATGAGAGGTTACCCCCCTTCTCTGTAAAACCAGGTCATCAGCCATGTAAATATTTGGTAACGGTTGTTACAATGATTTTGCGTAACCTTTGTTGTCTCTCTGTCTCTCGCACAAACACGGATCAACCCACCTCAGCTTCATAGTGAATGTGTGTGTGTGAGTGTTTGTTACATAACAGTTCGCTGTTGTTTTTTAGAAGTGATTTAAATCCTTTAATCACTAAAAGTAAATGAACCCTAATAGTTTGATAAGTTGATTGATTGATTGACTGAGACTTTAATGACTAAATGGTTTGTGGTAGTGTCAAACATTTAATCATCTAAATGACAGACCTGGGGGTCTGAGGGAAGTCATAATGGTGTAATAGCTATGAAAACGATGTATGTATGTGACTGTGTGTGTGCACGCATGCATTTGTGTGTGTGTGTGACAGGCCATTGACTCTTAAGATAATACAGCTGTCTGTGTGTCCCCAGAGTCTGGGAGTGATTAGTGGAATTGCACTGAATCTCTCTCTTTTTTCTCTCCCTCTCTTTCCTTCTTTTACTCTCTCTTAACCTTGGTCTGTTTGGTGGTTAGAGAGTAGGATGTAGACAAACAGACCAGTAGCCGCAGGGTTGCTGGTTAAAATCCCAGGCCAGAAACATTTTAAGTGAGAAGACCAGCAAAGCATACACGAAGCCCGTAAATATTCATAAGAGTAGGAGAATTCTCAACTGTGCCTCATGCTGACACACAAATGCATACACACACACACACACACACACACACACACACACACACACACACACACACACACACACACACACACACACACACACACACACACACACGGAGGGTCCCAAAGGTATTTTGGGATTTTCTACAACATTCTTCCACACACACACACACACACGATCCAGACAGAGGAGAGAGAGATGAGTGATAAGAGCTATGAACTCTAACCTCAGAAGATAACAGCAGAGCTACAGACCTACCACTCACTCAATCAGCACGCATTCCTTTGTGAGAGAGAGTGAAACAGAGAGAGAGAGAGCACGAGAGAGAATGGACTGGTTTGTCAGAAAGGGTGGAAAGAACATGAAGTCGAAACTGACCCAATGGTGCGAAGGGTGAGAAACCAGCCAATCAAATGACATACACTGAGTGTACAAAACATTATGAACACTTGCTCTTTCATTGATAGACTGACCAGGTGAAAGCAATGATCCCTTATTGATGTCACTTGTTAAATCCACTTCAATCAGTGTCGATCAAGGGGAGGAGACAGGTTAAAGAAGGATTTTTAAGAGCTCAGATGTTATCATAGAAAAAGGAAATCTTTAGCCACGGCTTTTAGACTCATTCAGCCGTTCATTTTCAAGTGTTACAGTTATTCTTAAGCTAGCCTGCATGTTGTTGTTTTTGACCTTTGCAGTCCTTTATGCTGAAAATGAACATAGAAGGCTGTTGTATAAAACACCATTCTCCGGAATACATCTTCAAACTAAGGGCAACCATGGCATCCATGACAGAGAGGGAGAAGCATTCATCCATGTATGTGAGTAAGAGTCTAGCTACATTTTCAGATGTTATACATTTAGAATTTTGTCAGAAAGTTGTTTTCATTGCAAGTTAAAGCTACCATAGATAGAAAAATAATATGCCTTAATTTTGTTTCTGGCAGTGACAGGCAAGAAACAGGTATTTGGTGCATTTAAGTTAATTGAGGCTGAAGATCTGATCCCTCTCTGTACCACTATATGCCCACCATTGTATAAGGTTGCAACCGGTTATTGACTGTTTTTGAATGTGTATGTTTTTACTTGATGGTGAATGAAAATGGGGTGTTGCTATATCTTTTTTTGAAGTCTATTGTTTGATCCATATTGAAAAGTTATATTTTGAGTGTCACTGAATTATTTTATGAATTAATACTGCAATTAAATTGTGTAAGTAAGACGTTTATGGACTTTTTTCAACTCCTTTAAGTTAATTGGGTATAAGGACTAAGTTATTCAAGACCATGTACTAGCCGAGTGTGGTGAAGAGTACACAAATAGAATAATGGATTTTGACCTTTAAACGTAGTTAAAGAAGGTGTTTGACGGTGACTTTCTGATCTGTTAAGAGTAATCAAATCAAATTTAATTGGTCGCATTCACATGTTTAGCAGACGTTATTGTGGGTGTAGCGAAATGCTTGTGTTTCTAGCTTTGCAGAAACATTGCAGTAATATCTAACAAGTAATATCTAACAATTTCACAACATATACCTGATACACACAAATCTAAGTAAAGGAATGGAATTAAGAATATATAAATATACGGACGACCAATGTCAGAGCGGCATAGACTAAGATACCGTATTGTCACGCCCTGACCAGATGAACTCTTCTATTTTGGTCAGGGTGTGGCATTTCTATCGTTTATTTTCTATGTTTTTGGTATAGCCTTGCTTTGGGGCGTATTTCAATGTTGGGTTCTGTCGATTCCCAATCAGAGACAGCTGTCGCCAGTTGCCTCTTATTGGGGAATCATATTTAAGTTCCTTTTCCCCCCACGATGTTTGTGGGTTGTTGTCTCTTTGATTTTGAGAAGCTAACGTTTCGGTATTTTCTTGATTTTTGTGTACGTGTTTATTTCGGTGTAAAAGAATAAACATGTGTTCGCTCCCAGCTGCGTTTTGGTCCGCTTCCTCGTCACCAGACGCCGAACGTTACACGTATATACAAATGAGATGAGTAATGCAAAATATGTATACATATTAAAGTGACTAGTGTTCCATTTATTAAAGTGGCCAGTGATTTCAAGTCTATATATATATAGGCAGCAGCCTCTAATGTGCTAGTGATGGCTATTTAACAGTCTGATGACCTTGAGATAGAAGCTGTTTTTCAGTCTCTCGGTCCCAGTTTTGATGCACCAATTACTGACCTCGCCTTCTGGATGATAGCAGGGTGAACAGGCAGTGGATCGGATGATTGTTGTCCTTAATTATCTTTTTGGCCTTCCTGTGACATCGGGTGGTATAGGTGTCCTGGAGGGCAGGTAGTTTGCCCCTGGTGATGCGTTGGGCAGACCGCACCACCCTCTGGAGAGCCCTGTGGTTGCGGGCAGTGCAGTTGCCGTACCAGGCTATGATACAGCCCGACAGGATTCTCTCAATTGTGCATCTGTAAAAGTTTGAGGGTTTTAGGTGCCAAGCCAAATTTCTTCAGCCTCCTGAGGTCTTCGCCACACTGTCTGTGTGGGTGGACCATTTCAGTTTGTCAGTGATGTGTACGCCAAGGAACTTGAAGCTTTCCACCTTCTCTACTGTGGTCCTGTCAATGTGGATAAGGGGGTGCTCCCTCTGCTGTTTTTTGAAGTCCACGATCATCTCCTTTGTTTTGTTGACGTTGAGTGAGAGGTTATTTTCCTGGCACCACACTCCCAGAGCCCTCACCTCCTCCCTGTAGGCTGTCTCGTCATTGTTGGTAATCAAGCCTACTACTGCTGTGTCGTCTGAAAACTTGATGATTGAGTTGGAGGTGTGCATGGCCACACAGTCATGGGTGAACAGGGAGTACAGGAGGGAGTTGAGCATGCATCCTTGTGGGGCCTCAGTGTCGAGGATCAGCGGGGTGAAAATGTTGTTTCCTACCTTGACCACCTGGGGGCAGCCCATCAGGAAGTCCAGGACCCAGTTGCACAGGGCGAGGTTCAGACCCAGAGCCTCGAGCTTAATGATGCGCTTGGAGGGTACCATGGTGTTGAATGCTGAGCTATAGTCAATGAACAGCACTCTTACATAGGTATTCCTCTTGACCAGATGGGATAGGGCAGTGTGCAGTGTGATGGTGATTGATTTGTCTGTGGATCTATTGGGGCGGTAGGCAAATTGAAGTGGGTCTAGGGTGACAGGTAAGGTAGAGGTGATATGATCCTTGACTAGTCTCTCAAAGCACTTCATGATGACAGAAGTGAGTGCTACGGGGTGATAGTAATTTAGTTCAGTTACCTTTACTTTCTTGGGTACAGGCACGATGGTGGCCATTTTGAAGCATGTCGGGACAGCGGACTGGGATAGGGAGAGATTGAATATGCCCGTAAACACACCAACCAGCTGGTCTGCGCATGCTCTGAGGACGCGGTTAAGGATGCAGTCTGGTCTGGCAGCCTTGTGAAGGTTAACGCGCTTAAATGTCTTACTCACGTCGATCATACATCCTCCTCACACTTACACACAAAGATCATACATCCTCCTCAGGCCCTGTTCTTTCCTTGAGTCCTATGAGTAATGTTGAAAAGTACTCAGCCCACTGACTCCTCAAATTCACCCTGAACAGGTATGTGTGTTTTTGATTTTACTATCTTTGTGGGGACCAGAAGTCCTCACAAGGATAGTAAAGCAAGGACAATTCTGACATTGGGACATTCACCTGTCCCCTCAAGGAAAAATTATATTTTAGGTTTAGGGGTCAGGGTTAGAATTAGGGTTAGGGTTTAGGTTTAGGGTTAAGGTCAGGAGTTAGGTTTAGGGTTAGGGTTTGGAGTTATGGATAAGGTTAAGGTTAGGTTAGGGTTAGGGAAAATGTGATTTTTGAATGGGAATCAATTGTTTGGGCCCCACAAGCCTATTATGCCATGCTCATATGATTTATTAGTGTCTTTATGACAAAATAATAAGAACACAATGATTCATAAGTTTAATCTGATCTATCAGTCAGAGAACAAGGACACACACACACACGCACACACACAATCAGGGAACACACAGTACTTGAGCCTTTGCCCAAATAACACTTTAGTGCTCAGGGACTCGCTTTGGGTTTCACTAGGTACAGCTCACCTCACACACATCAGAGAGAGAGAGAGAGAGACGGAAGAAGAGAGAGGGTGCGTTTGCGTTTGTGTGTGAGAGAGAGAGAGAGAGAGAGAATGAGAGAGACCTCTGATTCTGGGAGTTCTAGATTGATGAATCCTCTTCATTATTGATGGTCTGAAACTGAAACAAGAGCTGGTTTGGTGAAACTGACACTACAGCATTATCTGAGTCCATCTGGACCTCTCTAATCACCCAGTATACTCTGGTCACTGCTCTTTCTGCCTCTAGCTGACTGCTGTAATTTGGTGATTGTGAGGAGAGATCAAGATTTCCATTTCAAATAAGTTCTTATTCTGAAGCTGTGATTGCCAGAGGTAGGCTTTACTTCGGAGGGCTAACAAAGTCTTGTGGTTTAAACCTAGTTGCTCACAACAGCTTCCTGTGATCCATCCAGTCCAGTCCTGTTACCCACCCCACCCCAGCCTGAGTGGACCGGTCCAACCCACAAACCCACAGCACAACTCATCCGGAACCAAAAACAAATGCCCACAGGGAAGACAAACTAACATGAGCATATGGAAGCTGTGCTACATCATTTCATGCTGTGTGTATTTTTCTGTCTCCCTCTACAAAGAGCAAGCGCTGGGCTCTGGGAAGGACCATAAAGTCAGTCAGCAGCCTGACCAGTTATGGTTGCACACTGTTTGTTTAGTAACAGTCACCAAACCCTGAGGACTTTGAATGTCCCTCACCAAGTTCTGGGGTTCTACATGTGTTGATTATGAAAACTAGGAATGGGTGACAATGATGGAGAGCTGCGAACTAAAGAAAACCGAACTGTTCACGATTTCCACAGAACAGAAGCATATAGTTCCATAGCAACAGTTTGTATTTGTCAAAGGTGACTATAATTTCCAAGAGCTCCATTTTCCATATTTACCACTGGTTTTGTTATGTTAACTATGAATGTGTTAGGCTATACTATGAAAATATCTAAATACTAATCACTGAATATGATGAATATGCTTGTTGAGACTTTTCCCCTACTTTGGTTTGCAAGTCTTATAAAAAAAATGGGTGAAATTTGTAACCTCAAATTGAATCAAATCTAGGCTAATGTCTTTAACATACAGGTAACTGCCAAAATAAAGGAAACACCACCAATAAGTGTCTTAATAGGGCATTAGCCACCACGAACAGCTTCAATGCACCTTGGCATGGATTCTACAAGAATTTATACATGACCCCAAGCATGATGGGATGTTAATTGCTTAATTAACTCAGGAACCACACCTGTGTGGAAGCACCTGGTTTCAATGTACTTTGTATCCCTCATTTACTCAAGTGTTTCCATTATTTTGGTAGTTACCTGTACATTCAGATGTGTGTGGGTGAATGTACACACTTTGATGTCTCAAACAAACACACAAACAGTTCTGAAACATCCAGGTGGAATTGATCAAAGACTACTTTAACACACGCCCACAAGGCACTGAAAGGTTAGACAGAAAATCACCACAAAACATTAATGTGTACAATATCACACAGCACCGAAGATCACTGAAAACATTGTCTATCACCCAGCCAGTGAACCAAAGACAGAGGTCAGAGGAGTCAGAGTTGGAGAGTGTGTTTAACAGTTCAACTGTTTATAGCGGTTCGGCCCTCTGTAACGGTTCGGCCCTCTGCAACGGTTCGGCCCTCTGCAACGGTTCAGCCCTCTGCAACGGTTCCATCCTCTGCAACGGTTCCATCCTCTGTAACGGTTCCATCCTCTGTAACGGTTCCATCCTCTGTAACGGTTCCATCCTCTATAACGGTTCCATCCTCTATAACGGTTCAACCCTGTATAACGGTTCAACCCTGTATAACGGTTCCATCCTCTATAACGGTTCAACCCTCTATAACGGTTCCATCCTCTATAACGGTTCAAACCTCTATAACGGTTCCATCCTCTATAACGGTTCCATCCTCTATAACGGTTCCATCCTCTATAACGGTTCCATCCTCTAACGGTTCCATCCTCTATAACAGTTCCATCCTCTATAACGGTTCCATCCTTTATAACGGTTCATCCCTCTATAACGGTATAACCATCTATAACGGTTCCATCCTCTATAACGGTTCAACTCTCTATAACGGTTCCATCCTTTATAACGGTTCAACCCTCTATAACGGTTCCACCCTCTATAACGGTTCAACCCTCTATAACGGTTCCATCCTCTATAACGGTTCAAACCTCTATAACGGTTCCATCCTCTATAACGGTTCCATCCTCTATAACGGTTCCATCCTCTATAACGGTTCCATCCTCTATAACGGTTCCATCCTCTATAACGGTTCCATCCTCTATAACGGTTCCATCCTCTATAACGGTTCCATCCTCTATAACGGTTCAACCCTCTATAAAAGTTCAAACCTCTATAACGGTTCCATCCTCTATAACGTTTCAACCCTCTATAACGGTTCCATCCTCTATAACGGTTCAACCCTCTATAACGGTTCCATCCTCTATAACGGTTCAAACCTCTATAACGGTTCCATCCTCTATAACGGTTCAACCCTCTATAACGGTTCCATCCTCTATAACGGTTCCATCCTCTATAACGGTTCCATCCTCTATAACGGTTCCATCCTCTATAACAGTTCCATCCTCTATAACGGTTCCATCCTTTATAACGGTTCATCCCTCTATAACGGTTCCATCCTCTATAACGGTTCAACTCTCTATAACGGTTCCATCCTTTATAACGGTTCCATCCTCTATAACGGTTCAACCCTCTATAACGGTTCCATCCTCTATAACGGTTCCATCCTCTATAACGGTTCCATCCTCTATAACGGTTCCATCCTCTATAACGGTTCCATCCTCTATAACGGTTCCATCCTCTATAACGGTTCCATCCTCTATAACGGTTCCATCCTCTATAACGGTTCCATCCTCTATAACGGTTCCATCCTCTATAACGGTTCCATCCTCTATAACGGTTCAACCCTCTATAAAAGTTCAAACCTCTATAACGTTTCAACCATCTATAACGTTTCAACCATCTATAACGGTTCCATCCTCTATAACGGTTCCATCCTCTATAACGGTTCCATCCTCTATAACGGTTCCATCCTCTATAACGGTTCCATCCTTTATAACGGTTCAACCCTCTATAACGGTTCAACCCTCTATAACGATTCCATCCTCTATAACGGTTCAACCCTCTATAACGGTTCCAGCCTCTATAACGGTTCCATCCTCTATAACGGTTCAACCCTCTATAAGGGTTCAACCCTCTATAAGGGTTCCATCCTCTATAACGGTTCCATCCTCTATAACGGTTCCATCCTCTATAACGGTTCCACCCTCTATAACGGTTCCACCCTCTATAACGGTTCAACCCTCTATAACGGTTCAACCCTCTATAACGGTTCCATCCTTTATAACGGTTCAACCATCTATAACGGTTCCATCCTCTATAACGTTCAACCCTCTATAACGGTTCCATCCTTTATAACGGTTCAACCCTCTATAACGGTTCAACCCTCTATAACGGTTCCATCCTCTATAACGGTTCCATCCTCTATAACGGTTCAACCCTCTATAACGGTTCAACCCTCTATAACGGTTCCATCCTCTATAACGGTTCCATCCTCTATAACGGTTCCATCCTCTATAACGGTTCCATCCTCTATAACGGTTCAACCCTCTATAACGGTTCCATCCTCTATAACGGTTCCATCCTCTATACCGGTTCCATCCTCTATAACGGTTCAACCCTCTATAACGGTTCAACCCTCTATAACGGTTCCATCCTCTATAACGGTTCCATCCTCTATAACGGTTCCATCCTCTATAACGGTTCCATCCTCTATAACGGTTCAACCCTCTATAACGGTTCCATCCTCTATAACGGTTCCATCCTCTATACCGGTTCCATCCTCTATAACGGTTCCCTCCTTTATAACGGTTCAACCCTCTATAACGGTATAACCATCTATAACGATTCCATCCTCTATAACGGTTCAACTCTCTATAACGGTTCCATCCTTTATAACGTTTCAACCCTCTATAACGGTTCAACCCTCTATAACAGTTCCATCCTCTATAACGGTTCAACCCTCTATAACGGTTCCATCATCTATAACGGTTCAACCCTCTAACGGTTCCATCCTCTATAACGGTTCCATCCTCTATAACGGTTAAACCCTCTATAACGGTTAAACCCTCTATAACGGTTAAACCCTCTATAACGGTTCAACCCTCTATAACGGTTCCATCCTTTATAACGGTTCAACCCTCTATAACGGTTCAACCATCTATAACGGTTCCATCCTCTATAACGGTTCAACCCTCTATAACGGTTCAACCCTCTATAACGGTTCCATCCTTTATAACGGTTCAAACCTCTATAACGGTTCAAACCTCTATAACGGTTCAACCCTCTATAACGGTTCCATCCTCTATAACGGTTCCATCCTCTATAACGGTTCAACCCTCTATAACGGTTCAACCCTCTATAACGGTTCAACCCTCTATAACGGTTCCATCCTCTGTAACGGTTCCATCCTCTGTAACGGTTCCATCCTCTATAACGGTTCCATCCTCTATAACGGTTCCATCCTCTATAACGGTTCCATCCTCTATAACGGTTCCATCCTCTATAACGGTTCCATCCTTTATAACGGTTCATCCCTCTATAACGGTATAACCATCTATAACGGTTCCATCCTCTATAACGGTTCAACTCTCTATAACGGTTCCATCCTTTATAACGGTTCAACCCTCTATAACGGTTCCATCCTCTATAACGGTTCCATCCTTTATAACGGTTCAACCCTCTATAACGGTTCAAACCTCTATAACGGTTCCATCCTCTATAACGGTTCAACCCTCTATAACGGTTCCATCCTCTATAACGGTTCCATCCTCTATAACGGTTCCATCCTCTATAACGGTTCCATCCTCTGTAACGGTTCAACCCTCTGTAACGGTTCCATCCTCTATAACGGTTCCATCCTCTATAACGGTTCCATCCTCTATAACGGTTCCATCCTCTATAACGGTTCCATCCTCTATAACGGTTCCATCCTCTATAACGGTTACATCCTCTATAACGGTTCCATCCTCTATACCGTTTCAACCCTCTAACGGTTCCATCCTCTATAACGGTTCCATCCTCTATAACGGTTCCATCCTCTATAACGGTTCCATCCTCTATAACGGTTCCATCCTCTATAACGGTTCCATCCTCTATAACGGTTCCATCCTCTATAACGGTTCCATCCTCTATAACGGTTCCATCCTCTATAACGGTTCCATCCTCTATACCGGTTCAACCCTCTAACGGTTCCATCCTCTATAACGGTTCCATCCTCTATAACGGTTCCATCCTCTATAACGGTTCCATCCTCTATAACGGTTCCATCCTCTATAACGGTTCCATCCTCTATAACGGTTACATCCTCTATAACGGTTCCATCCTCTATACCGTTTCAACATCCTCTATAACGGTTCCATCCTCTATAACGGTTCCATCCTCTATAACGGTTCCATCCTCTATAACGGTTCCATCCTCTATAACGGTTCCATCCTCTATAACGGTTCCATCCTCTATAACGGTTCCATCCTCTATAACGGTTCCATCCTCTATAACGGTTCCATCCTCTATAACGGTTCCATCCTCTATAACGGTTCCATCCTCTATAACGGTTCCACCCTCTATAACGGTTCCATCCTCTATAACGGTTCCATCCTCTATAACGGTTCCATCCTCTATACCGGTTCCATCCTCTATACCGGTTCCATCCTCTATAACGGTTCAACCCTCTATAACGGTATAACCATCTATAACGATTCCATCCTCTATAACGGTTCAACTCTCTATAACGGTTCCATCCTTTATAACGTTTCAACCCTCTATAACGGTTCAACCCTCTATAACAGTTCCATCCTCTATAACGGTTCAACCCTCTATAACGGTATAACCATCTATAACGATTCCATCCTCTATAACGGTTCAACTCTCTATAACGGTTCCATCCTTTATAACGTTTCAACCCTCTATAACGGTTCAACCCTCTATAACAGTTCCATCCTCTATAACGGTTCAACCCTCTATAACGGTTCCAGCCTCTATAACGGTTCCATCCTCTATAACGGTTCAACCCTCTAACGGTTCAACCCTCTAACGGTTCCATCCTCTATAACGGTTCCATCCTCTATAACGGTTCCATCCTCTATAACGGTTAAACCCTCTATAACGGTTAAACCCTCTATAACGGTTCAACCATCTATAACGGTTCCATCCTTTATAACGGTTCAACCCTCTATAACGGTTCAAACCTCTATAACGGTTCCATCCTCTATAACGGTTCAATCCTCTATAACGGTTCAACCCTCTATAACGGTTCCATCCTCTATAACGGTTCCATCCTCTATAACGGTTCCATCCTCTATAACGGTTCCATCCTCTATAACGGTTCCATCCTCTATAACGGTTCCATTCTCTATAACGGTTCAACCCTCTATAACGGTTCAACCCTCTATAACGGTTCAACCCTCTATAACGGTTCCACCCTCTATAGCGGTTCAACCCTCTATAACGGTTCCATCCTCTATAACGGTTCCATCCTCTATAACGGTTCCATCCTCTATAACGGTTCCATCCTCTATAACGGTTCCATCCTCTATAACGGTTCCATCCTCTATAACGGTTCCATCCTCTATAACGGTTCAACCCTCTATAACGGTTCCATCCTCTATAACGGTTCCATCCTCTATACCGGTTCAACCCTCTATAACGGTTCCATCCTCTATAACGGTTCCATCTTCTATAACGGTTCAACCCTCTATAACGGTTCCATCCTCTATAACGGTTCAACCATCTGTAACGGTTCCATCCTCTATAATCGTTCCATCCTCTATAACGGTTCAACCCTCTATAATGGTTCCATCCTCTATAACGGTTCAACCCTCTATAACGGTTCAACCCTCTATAACGGTTCAACCCTCTATAACGGTTCAACTCTCTATAACGGTTCAAGCCTCTATAACGGTTCAAGCCTCTATAACGGTTCCATCCTCTATAACGGTTCCATCCTCTATAACGGTTCCATCCTCTATAACGGTTCCATCCTCTATAACGGTTCCATCCTCTATAACGGTTCCATCCTCTATAACGGTTCAACCCTCTATCACGGTTCAACCATCTATAACGGTTCCATCCTCTATAACGGTTCCAGCCTCTATAACGGTTCAACCCTCTATCACGGTTCAACCATCTATAACGGTTCCATCCTCTGTAACGGTTCAACCCTCTATAACGGTTCAACCCTCTATAACGGTTCCATCCTCTATAACGGTTCAACCCTCTATAACGGTTCCATCCTCTATAACGGTTCCATCCTCTATAACGGTTCCAGCCTCTATAACGGTTCAACCCTCTATCACGGTTCAACCATCTATAACGGTTCCATCCTCTATAACGGTTCAACCCTATATAACGGTTCCATCCTCTATAACGGTTCCATCCTCTATAACGGTTCCATCCTCTATAACGGTTCAACCCTCTATAACGGTTCAACCCTCTATAACGGTTCAACCCTCTATAACGGTTCCAGCCTCTATAACGGTTCCATCCTCTATAGCGGTTCAACCATCTATAACGGTTCCATCCTCTATAGCGGTTCCATCCTCTATAACGGTTCAACCCTCTATAACGGTTCCATCCTCTATAACGGTTCAACCCTCTATAACGGTTCAACCCTCTATAACGGTTCCATCCTCTATAACGGTTCAACCCTCTATAACGGTTCCATCCTCTATAACGGTTCCATCCTCTATAACGGTTCAACCCTCTATAACGGTTCAACCCTCTATAACGGTTCCACCCTCTATAACGGTTCCATCCTCTATAACGGTTCCATCCTCTATAACGGTTCCACCCTCTATAACGGTTCATTCATCTACTATGTTTCAACCGTCTACAACAGTTCAGCCATCAGGAAGTTACTGTAATGGTGGGAACATGTGGGTCTGAGCAAGTGTGATGTCATTAATGTTTGTAAAGATGTATCTATGCATACGTTAAGTTGTTTATTGTTTTTGTCTATGTATGTTGTTTGTTGTCCCAAAAAAATGCATTAAAAAAAGATGAAGGAAGTTTCTGTAATCAACCGTAAATCAAACCATAGAGTTCGGTAACCCTAAACCTGCTGTGTCACTCTGACAACACAAACAACACTACCTCCATGCTCCTGTCCTCTATGCTTTATTTATAAGCAGTGTTAATTCAAACAGGCATCTAGTAGGGCAACTTGCAAGACAGGGACCTTCCTGCCACTGCCCCTACAGACGGGAAGGGAGAAGAGTGTATGCCCCCTTCCTTGTAGATGGGTGGGGGGAGAGGGGGGAGGGTTTGTCTGGCATCTATGGATGGGAATTTACCCCTCACCTCTTTCTAACCCCCACCACCAAAGAATGATTGATATTACAGTGTTCCAAACAAGAATAGGGAAATAGAGAAAGTAGTACTGTATAGTGGCGCAGGTCAGAGAGAGTGCAGTAGCCCACAGAGGGTTGATGACCCAGGGGTTAATAAACAGAGCTATGGGAGCCTTACTTGAGCACTGTGCCAATCACACACACCACATAGACAGACAGGGACAGCTGCAATGCCCTCACATACACACACACACACACACACACACCCTGTCTGCTGTGTAATTTCTGGGAAGCGGTGTCTGTGACAGCAGGGAGCCGTTCCAGTCAGTCAGGTGACAGGGATCTCCCCATGGTCACATGACACGCTGTTCCCTGATTTATTGCCACGCCAACCGCTCTCCCTCCCCCCAACGCCAGCTCCTCTCCTCATCCTCCTCCTCCTCTTCAGGGAATTAGCCTGCTGCGTGTCCTGTTGGCTAAATAATTCAAAGCTGCTTTTTGCAACTGACAGCATAGAGCCGTCTGTGTGTGTGCATGTGTATGTGTGTGAGACAGAGAGAGAGAGAGGGAGGTAGCAAGAAAGGGAAACAGGTAAGTCAGGTATTCAAAACAGGGGACTTCTCCAGCTAGTGTACTATAGTTTCTCGGAACAGCAGGGGAACTGAACTGGCCCAGAGAGTTTCCCAATTACGCCTGACTGGGTCCTGATTGGCTCTTTCAGTGACTCACGCCGACAGGAAGCCTGCAGCTACAATACTAAATCTCTAACAGAATGTGTTTACTGTAACAACTCAATTCCCATAACCAAATGTTATTTACCTTTCTCTCTCTCTTACTCACTCAAATCAAATGAAAGTTTATTGGTTGCATTCACAGATTTGCAAATGTTATCGCAGGTGCAGTGAAATGCTTGCGTTAATAGCTACAACAGTGCAGTAACATAGTTAAAAAATAAAGAAATTAAGAAATATCAGAACGACCAATGTCAGAGTCCGGAATATACAGTATACAGTATATAATACTGAACAAAAATATAAATGCAACATGCAACAATTTTAAATATTTTACTGAGTTACAATTCCTACAAAGGAAATCAGTCAATTGAATTAAATTCATTAAGCTCTAATGATCACAGATACATAAAAAAAGGTAGGTGCGTGGATCAGAAAACCAGTCAGTATCTGATGTGACCACCATTTATCTCATGCAGTGCAACACATCTCCTTCGCATAGAGTTGATCATTCTGTTGATTGTGGCCTGTGGAATGGTGTCCCACTCTTCAATGGCTGTGCGAAGTTGCTGGATATTGATGGGAACTGAAACACGCTGTCGTACACGTCGCCAGTGTTGTAAAGTACTTAAGTAAAAATAACTACTTAATTAGTTTTTTGGGGTATCTGTGCTTTACTTTACTATTCATGTTTTTGTTTTTTTCTTTTTACTTCAATACATTCCTAAAGAAAATAATGTACTTTTTACTCCATACAAATTCCATGACACCCAAAAGTGCTTGTTACATTTTGAATGCTTAGCAGGACAGGAAAATGGTCCAATTCATACACTTATCAAGAGAACATCCCAGGTCATATCTACTGCCTCTGATCTGACGGACTCACTAAACACAAATGCTTCATTTATAAATGATGCCTTAGTGTTGGAGTGTGCCCCTGGCTATCTGTAAATAAAAATACTAGAAAATGGTGCCGTCTGTTTAGCTTAATACAAGGAATTTGAAATGATTTATACTTCTACTTATACTTTTGATACTTGAGTATATTTTAGCTATTACATTTACTTTTGATACTTATGTATATTTAAAACCAAATACTTTTAGACTTTTACTCAAGTAGGATTTTGAAGGGTGACTTTCACTTTTTCTTAAGTCATTTTCTATTAAGATATTTTTACTTTTACTTAAGTATGACAATTGGTTACTTTTTCCACCACTGCACGTCGTTCCAGAGTATCCCAAACATGTTTCATGGGTGACATGTCTGGTGAGTATGCAAGCAATGAAAGAACTGGGCCATTTTCAGCTTCCAGGAATTGTGTACAGATCCTTGCGACATGCATTATTATGTGGATTATTATGTGGAAACATGAGTGGATGGCGGAGGATGAATGGCATGACAATGGGACCTCATCACGAAATTTCTGTGCATTCAAATTGCCATCAATAAAATGCAATTGTCTTTGTTGTTCATAGCTTATGCTTGCGGTTGTGAGGCCAGTGGAACTGCCAAATGATGTAAAACAATGTTGGAGGCAGCTTATGGTAGAGAAATGAACATGAATTTCTCTGGCAACAGCTCTGGTGGACATTCCTGCAGTCAGCATGCCAATTGCATGCTCACTCAAAACTTGAAGACATCTGGACAGCTGTTGAGTATTTCTGTCTGTAATAAGAAACTCAATCTGATTGGCTGGGCCTGGCTCCTGAGTGGGAGGGCCTTACTCCCAAGTGCAAGGTCCCCAGGCCCACCTATGGCTGATCCCCTGTCCAATCATGTGAAATCCATATATTAGTGCCTAATGAATTTAGTTTAATTGACTGATTTCCTTATGAATTGTAACTCATTAAAAATGTTTACCTAAAAAAAAAATATATATATAATAAGTAAATAAGAATTTGTTCTTAACTGATTTGCCTAGTAAAATAAAGGTAACTTTTTTTTTACAAAAAAAAAGTGATGCCTGTTATTTTGGCTTTAATTCGTGTCACATATCAGTTTGCAAACAATGTTAAAAAAAATTTAGTTAATAAAGACATACAAACATGGTCTGTTTTTTGCTTTCTTGAGTAAGGCAGCTCCAAAATGCAGGTGTTTCTGCCTAGCTCAGTGCTCTCTGTGGTGGTGGGGCAGCCAGTGGAAAATACAGAGCGTGGGGGTTAGTAAGGTTCTATAGTTGCGCCATGATTGGCTCAGTGTTCTGTCACTCATGAGGACACTACGTCACTGCAAACTCTACGGAGAGAGCTCGAGAATTCAAGCCCCTTGGGTGCTGCCATAGATTTACATTAGAAGTGTCCATCCAAGAAGGCTCAAGGTCATTGGCCACAGATAAAATTACATCAAATCACATTATATCTACCGTAGCTTTGATTGGACTGATCATGTCAATATCATACTTTCAGAATCTTAGCTAGCAAGCAGTCATCTTGAGTGAAGTCGACAATCTATTGGCAAATCTTTTTCAATCCTTGTCACATGAAGAGAAATTATAGATAAAACGTATTGGTGCTCATCGGCCATTGAACATAAACATTACACAACAAGTTGGAAATTGCAAATTCAGCAATGAGTGGTTTGGAAGGAATCAGTGGCTAACTGCAGGTGTTGCAAAGTAATCACTAACCTGCTATTCAGTGGAGTGGGTGTGTGTGGTCCAAGTCTGGGTTTAAGGGTTTCTTTTCCAAGCTTAAAATACATTCACGTGCAACACCATGGGCCATAAAAAGGTTGAATACATTGGCCATGCTGTCAATCCAGCATGACTTCAGTGAGTTTAAGACAACTGGGAACTCTGAAAAAAACAAGCTCCAGCTGGGAAAATATGTTTTGAACGGTCATCCAACTCAGAATTCCAGGTCGGGAACTCTGGTATTTTCATAATTTGACCTTGTTTTTTTCAGAGTTCCCAGTTGTCTTGAAAGTACCATAAATCCAGAGAATGCTAGACTTTGATGACACAGTTTGATGAAATAAATTGCCCACAAGAAGGACCACCGCGCCGCGTTCCATTTTAAGGGAGCACAGCACAAGAATGTGAGTCCAAAATGTATTGTATACTGCTGCATATAGGATGTAATATGCCAGGGAGATATGTATACTGTAGCTAAGAAAGTAATACTAAGTGTATGTTGTGTAGTAAGATTCTAATAGCCCACGTGTCTGACCCTAATAATTTGGTCCCTTCTCTCTCCATACAGTGCATTCGGAAAGTATTCAGACCTCTTGACATTTTCCAAATTTGTTGCGTTACAGCCTTATTCTAAAATGTATTAAATTGTTGTTTTTTTCTCCATCAATCTACACACTATACCCCATAATGACAAAGCAAAAACTGTTTTTTAGAAATGTACAGGCTAAAATCGCAACTGTATATATATCAGTGGCGGTCAGTGCCATTTAAGATGAGGGAGGACGATTATTTTTTTATGAGCATGGCCTTATTTCTATTACAGCATATTGGATGTCTGTCATTCATATTCCATTCACCCAGTTCCATGTAATAGGTTTATGCTATTACATGATACTAAAATGTTCCCTATACCAATCATGAGGTTGCTACAACCTAGCCTATGACTGATTGTTTACAGCGTAGGTGAACACAGGTTGAGATTTTTTTTTTATGTGACAGACAATGTCATTCTATACCGCCTTTCACACTCTTGCCTGCATCTAGCTGATATAGGGTATAATCATTAGTCCAAGAGTTGCAAATGAGAGTTTCTATTGGACAGATTCAGGTATGTTCATCCCTGTTTTGTTCCTTTTGCTTCCGTTTAAGAAGCGTTTTTTACTTTCATAGCAGCCACGTTGTAGTCCTTCTCGCATCTATGCGCTCTCCTCCTCTCACCTTGTCCCTTTCCTTGTGGACTTCAATGCACAAAACATCAGCTGTATGTGACCAGGTGAATAAATCTTTCCAATCCGAACCATATGATAACCCTACATTGTTGTCACCATATTAGATAAAGTAACGTCATAGTCAACATAGCTAATAGAACTAGCGCGTTAGTAAACCCGCTACAGTCATGCAGTAAAGTTAGTGTGCAGTCAGTAAGTAGTTTAGCACTTACACTGGCGGGCCCCGGTGGCAATAAATGAGTAAAACTTAAAGCTTACCTTGACTTGGTAGTTCTAGTGGTCCAGTGTTGTGTTGGATAGTCATAGCCAGCTAGCTAACATAGCATCCCTTTGTTTGAGTAGGCTAAACTAGCTAGCTGCATTTGCTAACTAAGTAAGTGAAACTTAAAAATACGAAATCTCTCTCTATCTCTCTCTAGCTTCTCCTTCACTTGGAAAGAAATTAAGTTGTTCAAAACTGTTCAACTATTGTCTTTCTCTCTTTTTGAGTCAACTACTCACCACATTGTATGCACTGCAGTTGTAGCTAGCTGTATCTTATGCTTTCAGTATTAGATTCATTCTCTGATCCTTTGATTGGGTGGACAACATGTCAGTTCATGCTGCAAGAGCTCTGATAGGTTGGAGGATGTTCTCTGGAAGTTGTCATAATTACTGTGTAAGTCAATGTAAGGTGGTGAGAACCATGAGCCTCCTAGGTTTTGTATTGAAGTCAATGTACCTAGAGGAGGATGGAAGCTAGCTGTCCTCCGGCTACACCTTGGTGCTACCCTACAGAGTGCTGTTGAGGCTACTGTAGACATTACTTGCAAAATAGTGTGTTTTAATCAATTATTTGGTGACATGATTATATTTAGAAGAGTTTTCTCTAAAAAGGATACGTTTTAAAAATTGACTGAGGAATATGGTGCTCCCCTTCCTCCTCTGAGGAGCCTCCACTGATTATCTATTATTTATATTTATATATTTATATTTATATATATATATATATATATAAATACAAATAATGGTATGGACAGTATATGAATAGAAAAGGTGTGTACAGCAACAGTTATATAGGATGAGCCATGACTAGAATACAGTATATACATATAAAGTGGGTAAAACAGTACGTAAACATTATTTAGGTGACACCCTCATACTCTCTCTCTCCCTCTCAATTCAATTAATTTCAATGATGCTTTATGGGCATAAAAAATGCGTGCATGAATTAGAGACCCCAACTCCCTCCCTATTTCTCTCTCTCCCTCCCTCTCTCCTTTTCCACAGTGAAAGCAGCAGGTGTGTGTAACTAGACGTGACCTGGAACTTCCTTCCCACAGCCAGAAGAGTGACAGTAGGGCTATAGGTAGATTCAAAGGGGAAAGTTCCTAACAGATAAGTAGTAAGGTCAACATAGAGACCCCTGTGTCTCTGGGAGGGAAACCCCTCATTATGTACAGCATGCAAATCCTTCAGGAGAAAACCCCACTTGTGGCTATGTAGCGCCTCAGTGAACACACTCACTCCCACACTCACAAACACAAATCTGTATAGCATCTCAGTGATCACAGAGAAGAACAGAGACACTAGTTCCCTTCAGAAGAACAGGGTGGCCTGACTAGAAAGAGAGGAACTTTGACCTATTCATTCATCCAACTTTCACTTTCAGTATGAGAGATGAAGGGTATCGAGCTGCCAAACAAAAAGAGAGTGTGTGAGGTAACGTCACGTAGACCATCTGTGTCCAGTTTGATATACCCAGTCATGGTGTGTGTGTGTGTGTGTGTGTGTGTGTGTGTGTGTGTGTGTGTGTGTGTGTGTGTGTGTGTGTGTGTGTGTGTGTGTGTGTGTGTGTGTGTGTGTGTGTGTCTGCTCTTGTTGGGGATCTGCTGAGTAAAGCTGGCTGGGGGGTCTGCTGGGGATTCTTCCCAGGTAAGTCAGTCACAAGGTGAGGGTAGAGGGCCAGGAGAGGGCATGCTGCTACTGGGGTTTTCCACGTACATAGATTAGCCAGCTAATTTGAAAAAATAGCCATCCAGGTGCCCCCAAGCATGCCCCCCGGGTTTCGAAAAATATTGCAGAAGGACCTCTATTTTGGTGGCCCCTGGTACATTCCAATGGCTTCATTCCTTCAAAAAATACACATATTGTCTTCGTCTAGGCCTATATGTAAGAGAACATTAAACCTTTTTTAACATTTAACCTGTCTTTTTTAGAAATTAAAGTCTTATTTACAGTTTTACTGCAAGTTAAGAATTGCCACAATTATGTTTGTTCTTTAAATTATGTACAGTAAAACATTAGCTTAACATTAGCTTCCCAGACCACTTTTGAGGTCTGGGAACAATCTGAGAAATGTAGATTTTTGGATGTAGTTACCCTTTAATTCAAGTGCACACCTAGCAAGAGGCTGTTGTTTAGCAGTGTTTTGTAGGACACGTGATGATAGAGTTTGCTAAATAAATACCCACTGGATTGATGGAAATATATGATATCATTCTGCCAGGTAAGCAAAGGCTACTTTGTAGCTAGTTAACATTTAATTGAGAGGTTTTTGGGAAGACTGTTTTTATTAGCATCATCGCTAACAGACACGCACAGCACACACACAGAAGCATTCTTGTTGCCCCTTCATAAACTTCCAGGAAATATGAATCACTGATAAATTCTGTTCATGTCTTATGTTATAATAAACTTAATACATTTTCAATTAATTTAGTTGATTCCTTACTAAGGTCAATACATTTTTGAATATTGCTGAAATCTGTTTTATTGCCTGGATTCCGTGAGGGCCCTAATTATCATATTGGGACCAGAATGAGGCTCTGCACTGGATATTACCCCTACAGTGATGATTCACTATCTTTATTGAATGTTTTCATAACTCATATGCATATAATCGCAAAAAAGCCTAGGCCTACCAGTAGCCTATTCAAATTAGGGAGCCAAATGAAAAGCTCTCTCACCGATGCGATTCGGTAGGCTACACTGACTGACAAGACGAGAGCCCCTCACTGTAGCGTCACTGTCTGGCAAGCTCCAACATCCTAGGAAAGGAAACCCTTTGGTTTACTTGTCCCGATGCGATCCCATGGACATGTAACCACATTGTATGATTCATTATTATTGAGTCAGTTTAACACCATTTATAAACTAGTCAACACTTGCTTTTTAGTTGTCAATCAACGCACAGTATTTCACCTAAATAGACTCTGCATGGCTGGCTATGAGAAACGCGAAAGAAACTAAATGAATGTGTCAGAAATCAATAATTAGTCTAAATTGTGGATTTCGACTCATCGTTACCACTTACATTACGAGGGACTCGCAAATTCACGAGCACCATGCTCTCTCCCTCCTAGGTGTAAAGAAATTTGACTGCAACCAGAGATCTGTATCAAATCAAATTTATTTATATAGCCCTTCTTACATCAGCTGATATCTCAAAGTGCTGTACAGAAACCCAGCCTAAAATCCCAAACAGCAAGCAATGCAGGTGTAGAAGCACGGTGGCTAGGAAAAACTCCCTAGAATGGCCAAAACCTAGGAAGAAACCTAGAGAGGAACCAGGCTATGAGGGGTGGCCAGTCCTCTTCTGGCTGTGCCGGGTGGCGATTATAACAGCACATGGCCTAGATGTTCAATATAGGCCAAGTCTGACAGAGATTAGACAGACTTCTACAGACCTTCAGGGCTTTGCTCTGTCTCTCTCTCACACACACACACACACACAGAGAAGTAACAGTGCTATGTGCCGCACTAAGACCCTTGGGACCAGGAGAATGACTCTGAATTTAGCCTTCTTCTAAAGGGGGTATCAGGTTCAGTCCACTGTGGAATGAGACGGAGGGGTATCAAGTTCGGCCCTCACTGTTGATTCACTGACCCCCTACACGCCTAGTCCAAGGAAGTAGGATGAAATTGCCCCTCGACACTGATCTAAGGTCAATATTTGACAGACAGTCAGAGAGAGATAGACACATACACAGACACAGCCAGGGAGCTTGTCTTGACTGTTCAAAGGGCTCTCAAACAGAAGAGGAACAGTTCTATGAGTATTTAGATGTCAATTTCTTTACACTGTCAACTGGTGACATAGGAAACTCATATAACAAGTCAGGAACTGTAAATGGTTTGAGATTTCGATGAAGACAATGTGCCAGATTCCAACGCCTACACACACACACACACACACACACATATGCAGTACCAGTCAAACGTTTGGACACACCTATTTTTTTTCTCTTCTGTATTTTTAATATTTTTTACTTTGTAGAATAATAGTGAAGACATCCAAACTATGAAATAACACATATGAAATCATGTAGTAACGCAAAAAGTGTTAACAAAGCAAAATATATTTTAGATTTTAGATTCTTTAAAGTAGCTACCCTTTGCCTTGAGGACAGCTTTGCACACTCTTGGCATTCCCTCAACCAGCTTCATGAGGTAGTCACCTGGAATGCATTTCAATTACATTTCAATTTACATTTAAGTCATTTAGCAGACGCTCTTATCCAGAGCGACTTACAAATTGGTGCATTCACCTTATGATATCCAGTGGAACAACCACTTTACAATAGTGCATCTAAATCTTTTAAGGGGGGGGGGGGTAGAAGGATTACTTTATCCTATCCCAGGTATTCCTTAAAGAGGTGGGGTTTCAGGTGTCTCCGGAAGGTGGTGATTGACTCCGCTGTCCTGGCGTCGTGAGGGAGCTTGTTCCACCATTGGGGTGCCAGAGCAGCGAACAGTTTGGACTGGGCTGAGCGGGAACCGTGCTTCCTCAGAGGTAGGGGGGCCAGCAGGCCAGAGGTGGATGAACGCAGTGCCCTTGTTTGGGTGTAGGGCCTGATCAGAGCCTGAAGGTATGGAGGTGCCGTTCCCCTCACAGCTCCGTAGGCAAGCACCATGGTCTTGTAGCGGATGCGAGCTTCAACTGGAAGCCAGTGGAGAGAGCGGAGGAGCGGGGTGACGTGAGAGAACTTGGGAAGGTTGAACACCAGATGGGCTGCGGCGTTCTGGATGAGTTGTAGGGGTTTAATGGCACAGGCAGGGAGCCCAGCCAACAGCGAGTTGCAGTAATCCAGACGGGAGATGACAAGTGCCTGGATTAGGACCTGCGTCGCTTCCTGTGTGAGGCAGGGTCGTACTCTGCGAATGTTGTAGAGCATGAACCTACAGGATCGGGTCACCGCCTTGATGTTAGTGGAGAACGACAGGGTGTTGTCCAGGATCACGCCAAGGTTCTTAGCACTCTGGGAGGAGGACACAAGGGAGTTGTCAACCGTGATGGCGAGATCATGGAACGGGCAGTCCTTCCCCGGGAGGAAGAGCAGCTCCGTCTTGCCGAGGTTCAGCTTGAGGTGGTGATCCGTCATCCACACTGATATGTCTGCCAGACATGCAGAGATGTGATTCGCCACCTGGTTATCAGAAGGGGGAAAGGAGAAGATTAATTGTGTGTCGTCTGCGTAGCAATGATAGGAGAGACCATGTGAGGATATGACCGAGCCAAGTGACTTGGTGTATAGTGAGAATAGGAGAGGGCCTAGAACAGAGCCCTGGGGGACACCAGTGGTGAGAGCGTGTGGTGCGGAGACAGATTCTCGCCACGCCACCTGGTAGTAGCGACCTGTCAGGTAGGACGCAATCCAAGCGTGGGCCGCGCCGGAGATGCCCATCTCGGAGAGGTTGGAGAGGAGGATCTGATGGTTCACAGTATCAAAGGCAGCAGATAGGTCTAGAAGGATGAGAGCAGAGGAGAGAGAGTTAGCTTTAGCAGTGCGGAGAGCCTCCGTGACACAGAGAAGAGCAGTCTCAGTTGAATGCCCAGTCTTGAAACCTGACTGATTAGGATCAAGAAGATCATTCTGAGAGAGATAGCAATTAACAGGTGTGCCTTGTTAAAGTTAATTTGCAGATTATCTTTCTTCCTTAATTCGTTTGAGCTAATCACTTGTGTTGTGACAAGATCAGGGTGGTATACAGAAGATAGCCCTATTTGGTAAAAGACCAAGTCCATATTATGGCAAGAACAGCTCAAATAAGCAAAGAGAAACGACAGTCCATTATTACTTTAATATACGAAGGTCAGTAAATCCGGAAAGATTCTTCAAGTGCAGTCTCAAAAACATTCAAGCTATCACGTTTTAGGGAAGACCCAGATGCAGACAGTGTCGAAGTAACAAAAAACAGGGGCAGGCAAGAGTGACAAGGTACATTATAAAATCCATCTAAACAAAAATGTATTTCCATAAGGGTGTGGGGTAAGACAGGGATGCAGCTTGAGCCCCACCCTCTTCACCATATGTACTGTGTAACCCTCTCACCAGGCTTGAATATGACTCTCCCAATATTAACTTATGTAGAGTGCCTCAACAGCATGGGATGTTAGGTGAGAAGGACATCTCCAATAAGAATTCCTATTGTAAACTATCTAGGGTTATGACAATAGGGTATTAACTTCAGATGAAATGATTATAGGTTTCTGTTATTGAATCAGGATAAATCATCCCATGCATTAAATTAAATTGAAACGATCAATGACTCCACCAAGGCAACATACATAACATTCCATATGTGCATTAAAACATTTTCAAACACAAATAAATTTTCAGACACAACATCAAAAGAAATAAAAAATAATAAACCACAATGAGTCGTGCACAACCCGTGTCCAAATTATTTCAAGTTTGCTTAAATAAACTGTTGGCGCGCGTTGGAGCTCAAAAAAAAAAAAATACGACACCCAAAAATATCCTGAAGCACCTCACGATGTGGTTACTCACTGCTTGGTAGATATTCCCTCAGCGAAGGGTTTCCCATGCAGGTTTCCTCACAAAGTCCAAGGCAAGCACAGCTACCCATGCAGACAATACTCCTTAGCCGTAACCGATATCCCATGGGAACACGAACTCCTTAAGCTTCCCAAGCAATTATCTCCCGGTGTCACACGATGCTAGGCTAACCTCAAGGCTGGCAAATACCTCCACGACGAGACGGTAGCTTCAGTCTTTACTAAGTTTTAACAAAATTCTAACAGCTCTTTTATAAAATAAAATATGTATTTCCCTTCATATCTTAGTAGGTATGGGTTTTGTTCTAGTTCTGTCGTCTTCTTTTATAATTTTTCTTCACCAACCGTCCTAAGGTAAAACGTCCATCCTCTTATCAACGTCTCTTTTCCCTCTCTTTTTTTCCCAGGCCTCCCGTTAACCAGGTCAACTCTTATTGGCCACAACTTAACAAGCGACCTTATTGGTCAAAACTTAAACTTCAAAGTAAAACAAACTATTCACTTATACATTAAATAAATATTTCTTCAAAAAGCATAATGCATTAACAGCATTACAGTTCAGGAGCAATTCAATCATCTTTTAAATATAATACCAATTAATTATAACAAATATACTTAACCTCTATGGGACCGGCGGGACGAATTCGTCCCACCTACGTAACAGCCAGTTGAATCCAGTGGCGCGATTTTTAAAACGTTTGAAATACTATTACTTCAATTTCTCAAACATATGACTATTTTACAGCATTTTAAAGACAAGACTCGTTAATCTAACCACACTGTCCGATTTCAAAAAGGCTTTACAACGAAAGCAAAACATTAGATTAAGTCAGCAGAGTACCCAGCCAGAAATAATCAGACACCCATTTTTCAAGCTAGCATATAATGTCACAAAAACCCAAACCACAGCTAAATGCAGCACTAACCTTTTATGATCTTCATCAGATGACACACCTAGGACATTATGTTATACAATACATGCATGTCTGTTCAATCAAGTTCATATTTATATCAAAAACCAGCTTTTTACATTAGCATGTGACGTTCAAAAAAAGCATACCCCCCGCAAACTTCCGGGGAATTTACTAACAATTTGCTAAATTACTCACGATAAACATTCACAAAAAGCATAACAATTATTTTAAGAATTATAGATACATTACTCCTCTATGCACTCGATATGTCCGATTTTAAAATAGCTTTTCGGATGAAGCACATTTTGCAATATTCTAAGTACATAGCCCAGCCATCACGGGCTAGCTATTTAGACACCCACCCAGTTTAGCCTTCACCAAAATCCCATTTCCTATAAGAAAAATGGTCTTACCTTTCCTGTTCTTCGTCAGAATGCACTCCCAGGACTTCTACTTCAATAACAAATGTAGGTTTGGTCCCAAATAATCCATCGTTATATCCAAACAGCGGCGTTTTGTTCGTGCGTTCTAGACACTATCAGAATGCTAAATCACGGTCGTGCGCATGGCGCAGAACGTGACAAAAAATTTCTAAATATTCCATTACCGTACTTCGAAGCATGTCAACCGCTGTTTAAAATCAATTTTTATGCAATTTATCTCATAGAAAAGCGATAATATTCCGACCGGGAATCTGCAATGAGCTAAACAGCCGAAGGAAAATACTCCACGGGGTCGAATCGCGCACGCGCCTAATTCTATTGTCCTCTGATGCGACACTTGGAAAAGGCGATAATGTGTTTCAGCCTGAGGCTGCCTCGTCATCGTTCAGGTTTTTCCCGGGTTCTGAGAGCCTATTGGAGCCCTAGGAATTGTCACGTTACAGCTAAGATCCCCACTCTTCAATAAACAGAGACAAGAAGAACGACTCCTTGTCAGACAGGCCACTTCCTGCATGAAACCTTCTCAGGTTTTTGCCTGCCATAGGAGTTCTGTTATACTCACAGACACCATTCAAACAGTTTTAGAAACTTTAGGGTGTTTTCTATCCAAACCTGAAGAATAATATGCATATTCTAGCTTTTGAGTTGGTGTAGGAGGCAGTTAAAAATGGGCACATATTTTTTCCAAAATTCTCAATGCTGCCCCCTAGCCCGTAGAGGTTAATACCTAGTTCAAACAAGGATGTTACAACTGTATCAAGGAATTGGCGAGGGCACAAGAACGGTCTGCAGCTCCCGGCCTCACCCTACTAGAATCTGAAGTCAAATGTTTGCTGATGATCTGGTGCTTCTGTCCCCAACAAGGAGGGCCTACAGCAGCACCTAGATCTTCTGTACAGATTCTATCAGACCTGGGCCCTGACAGTGAATCTCAGTAAGACAAAAATAACGGTGTTCCAAAAAGATCCAGTTGCCTGGACCACAAATACAAGTTCCATCTACACACCGTTGCCCTAGAGCACACAAACTATACCTACCTCGGCCTAAACATCAGCACCACAGGTAACTTCCACAAAGCTGTGAATGATCTGAGAGACAAGGCAAGAAGGGCCTTCTACGACATCAAAAGGAACATCAAATTCGACATCCCAATTATGATCTGGCTGAAAATACTTGAATCAGTTATAGAATCCATTGCCCTTATGGTTGTGAGGTCTGGGGTCCGCTCACCAACCAAGAATTCACAAAATGGGACAAACATCAAATTGAGACTGCATGCAGAATTCCGCAAAAACATTTTCCGTGTACAACATAAAACACCAAATAATGCAGAGCAGAATTAGGACCATAATGCTAATTATCAAAATCCAGAAACAGAGGTGTTAAATTCTTCAACCACATACAAGGAAGCTATTCTCAAACCTTCCATAACAAAGCAATCACCTACAGAGAGATTAACCTAGAGAAGAGTCCCCTAAGCAAGCTGGTCCCCGGGCTCTGTTCACAAACACAAACAGACCCCACAGAGCCCCAGGACAGCAACACAATTAGACCTAACCAAATCATGAGAAAACAAAAAGATAATTACTTGACACACTGGAAAGAATTAACCAAAAAACAGAGCAAACTGGATTTCTATTTGGCCCTAAACAGAGAGTACACAGTGGCAGAATACCTGACCACTGTGACTGACCCAAAATTAAGGAAAACTTTGACTATGTACAGACTCAGTGATCATAGCCTTGCTATTGAGAGAGGCCTTCCGGAAGCAGACCTTACTCTTGAGAGAAGACAGGTTATGTGCACACTGACCACAAAATGAGGTTGAAACTGAGCTGCACTTCCTAACCTCCTGCCATATGTATGACGATATTAGAGACATATTTTCCTCTGAAATGACAAGATTTGTGACCTATTGCCAAAAGAAAATGGCAAACATTGAAGCCCAAATTCCATTGTAAATACAACCCATATTTATGTTTATTTATTTTTCATTTTGTACTTTACAACACTGTAATTAGCCATAATATAACATTTGAAATGTGTCTATTATTTTGAAACTTTTGTAATGGTTAATGTTAATTTCTGATTGTTTATTTCATCTTTTTCACTTGCCTTGGCAATGTAAACATACTGTATGTTTCCCATGCCAATAAAGTCATTTGAGCCTTGGGGGATCCGGTGCCTTGGGTGTTCCTGTAACACAAGCTCTCCACGTTACTCAATAACCACAATGGAATCTCACACCGGAACCTAGCTTCGTAATCTGACTTCGGAGTTTGCCATCGGAATGTCTTCCTCCTCCTTTCCCTGGGTCCTAAGAAGGAATGTCTCTCTGACTGACGGGGGGATAAAACACCCTTGCTCCCTCTTTCCTCTCTCCTCACAACGTATCCTTTCCTCACCCCCTCTCCCACCCTCTCACCTCCCCTCTACATACCCCTTCTTCCCTCCTCTCCAGCCCCCAGTCAGTTGTCAGTCAACTTAAAGTTTATGGAAAATATGGCCAAACACCAACATGTTTTCAATCAAGTTAAAAATGTATTTAATACATGCCACAATAAATTCCAACTGTGTCTGTAATGAGTAATGTTTTACATATTTACCTTCTGAAATTATGCATTTGGTGGACAGCCTTCAAAGTATTGGCTGTAAAATGGTAGGTTTAATATGTTTGTGCATGGTGCATTAGACATATATGGAGGGCATAACACCATACGCTATGGACACAGCACATAAACACACACGCATATATTACTACTTTACGAGCGCTAAGTTATGACCCATTATAAAACTAACAAACCCCCCTGCCCTCTAAAACTGCAGTGAACACACACACATGCACGCATGCTCAGAGGAACACACTCATTCACCTGGTTCGTGCTCTACCACTCAGATTCAAATTAAAAGAGTTTTCTCAGAGTTAATGTTTCCCTGACCTGCTCCTACAAGCACGCCTAAACCCAGAAAACAAGGTCATATATTCTAATCTTATCTTTGAAACCTTGCCACAGACATCTTCAGTAAACCACACACACACACACAGACATGAAAGTCCATTTGCCCACAAATGCACACATATGCACCAGTTAAGTAAACATTGATGTCTGCTGAAAAAGCCAAAACTGTTGGAATAGCCAAACTTCTCCCAGTTAAATATTATTCCCAGAAATTGTGTGTCTGTCTGTCTGTCTGTCTGTCTGTCTGTGTGTCTGTGTGTCTGTGGGTTCACAGACATCATCGGGATTCCTGGAAACGATCAACTGTTCCTGAGAAGAGTAGAAGCATTCCTCAGTGTATGTGCTGTGCCATGATAACAGAGGTTAGAGGTCAGGGGTTAGGGGAGCCACTCAGAGACAAAATAGCGTCTACCTGTTTCACCCATTGTTATGGTGGTTTCGTAACTGACTCATGATCTGAT